>NC_086450.1:344522284-344852701 GCF_028390025.1 Pseudophryne corroboree | reverse complement strand
TCTGCAATCAACAGGTTTGACTCCCTCCGTGCTGCGAGCTACAGTGTCCCGGTGTGCTGAGGTATCCTCATGGTGCGTGGTGCAGGATTCTGACGCTGGAGAGGACGGACATTGGAGCAGATGCCAGTGACTATTTAAAATCAAACCAAGTGGCACTTTAGCCCACTCAGATTATTACAGAGGTATAAGCAAACTCTGTCAAGAATGTTTTATTGATGTATGATACTTTTGTAAATAAAAAACATACTGCACTATAAAGCGCTCCTTCTGATCTTCCGTCTAGATATATATATATAAATATATATACATATATATACATACACACACACACACACACACACACACACACACACACACACACAGTATATACAGTATATGCGATAGCCCTCACTCACTGACTCATCACTAATTCTCTTACTTCCCGATTGTCACAACTGAGGGTGGGTGGTATTCATGTGACCGCCGGTCAGCTGACCGACAGTCACATGACCTCCTCCACCATCCCGACAGCTCACTATCCCGATGGTCGGAATGCCGACCAACAGGGACTATTTCCACTCGTGGGTGTCCACGACACCCATAGAGTGGGAATAGAACCCGTGGCACTCGCCCCTCCCTGCCAGGATCCCAGCGTCGGTATGCTGCCGGGATCCCGGCGTCGGTAAGCTGACCGCCGGTCAGCCGTACTACACCCCTGAGGGCTGGTGCTGACCAGGGGAAGCCTCAGTTGTAGGGGCTGTGGTATATGTGAACCTGGGAGGCTGTACAGGGTTCTTGGACATGCAGGGAACCTTTAGAACAAATGCCCGAAGGCGTGACCAAGACAACTTTGTAAAAAGTATAAAAAGTTTATTAAACACAGTTCAGAGGAATACCGATGATAGAAAACCGATGGTGACTTGATATCGATGATAGGACACCGATGGTGATTTGGGATCGATGACGGAGCACCGATGATGACTTGGGATCGATGACGGAGCAACGATGGTGACTTGGGATCGATGACGGAGCACCGATGGTGACTTGGGATCGATGACGGAGCACCGATGGTTACTGGAGAACGATGGCGGGACACCGATGGTTACTGGAGATCGATGGCGGAACACCGATGGTTACTTGGGATCGATGGCGGAACACCGATGGTTACTGGCAGGGCAGAGCACCGCTGGAAGCCGGTGTCGGGTAACTGCCAGTCACAGGGTGCAATGATGAGACACTGCAGAGTCAGGCTGTACTGCAGAGAAAGTCCATGGGAGGACTGCACACTGGAATCACTGAAGACAATTGAAGCACTGACAATCTTTCCAGCCCAGGAACAAGATATTTATACCAGCTGGGAAACAAGGATTGGCTGGCTGATTAAGCAGAGACCAGAGTGCAGCTGCTGGGTAATCAGGCTGAGACCAGAGTGCAGCTGATAGGCTGAAAGGTAACATGTGACTAGGAAAACATGGCTGCGCCCATGTTAGCTTTTGGAGGGAAAGATTGTTTGTAACTTGAATGTGAGCTTTAACTATGAAGCTGCCAGAATCACAGTAAAGAGATTTGAGACAATGAGATGCATGCAGACAGTGCAGATGGAATCCAGGCTTGGAACGCTGGGAGAGTCTCAGGAGGCATTTGGAAGGTAAATACTGATAAGGAATTACCTGGATTGTGACACCGATATATTAGGAAGATGAAATGTAATGTATGTATTCTGCAGGTGGGAAATAGGAAAAGGGGGTTGACATAATGACGTCATTACCGATATGTGGCTTGCTTTGTGTAAATGATAGCACTGCCTGCACCTATCGTAGCTACACCCTTGCGCACATCCCTGCTATGTACAGACTCAACCCTTACAGTAGATGTAGGCAACCACCAAGCATACCTAAGTCGTACAAGGTCACAGCAGAATTATGTAGTTTAGGGCACTGTGATATTTCGGGAAGCATATTAACCTCCATAGTATCATGTAAGTCTTATGGACAATAAATCATTTTGTAACTTTAGCACAGAGGCAAGGAACGTCATCCAGTGTATGCCCCTGACTTCATGATGAACCTATAAATCTGTGCCCAGTGTTCACCTATAGCAACTCCCATTTCCCATTGTACTCACAAGTACTCAGCTGCCTCTAGGTCATGTGTGCTGCAGTATAGGGTTATGTTAAGAATGGTGATTACAAAGAATATATTTAGAGACTAATAAACAGCAAATACTATGTATACTACAAGTGATACAAATAGTATATTGGTAGAATCGACAAATACGATTCAATCACAGGCAGTCATCAGGGGTCATAATCAAAGTCAGAGCAGACAAGAATTAAGGGGAGATGTACTTAGCAGTGAAAAGAGTGGAAAAGTGAGCCAGTGGAAAAGTTGCCCATTGCAACCAATCAGCTGCTCTGTACAATTTTATATTATAAAATTATAAATGTTACTTCAATGCTGATTGGTTGCCATGGGCAACTTCTCCACTGGCTCACTTCTCCACTCTTACTACTGCTTAGTACATCTCCCGCCTAATGATAGGAGGCAGAGACCAGTACGAATGGCAGACAAAGAAAGTTGGAAGAAGCAGAGAGCCAGACTGGCAGCTGGCAAAAGTAGTCAAAATGTGTCAGGTCAAATAACAAGGAAACTTCAAAGAGATACAGAGCGCAAACTCCTAGGTAAGCTAACGCTATAACAGGCAAGAGTGAATGTGTTGGCCGCCTAACAAGGCTAGAAGCAATCACTCTCAGCAGTGCATTAGTCCAACCTCACAGCACTGATCAGTAATGCTAAGCACCTGAGTATCAATGAAGTCAGGTAGTGTCAAGGAAAGCAGTATAAATGGTAGAACTGGGCTGAGATTCAGTGGGACATCTGTGCCTGCCACTGTTTTTATTCCAGCCTCTATCAATAACACTGACATCGAGATGAGCAACTAGTTCATCTTCCCAATATGAATCCTCTTATGGTTCCAACATACAAAGCTTGATGGGAGGGGTGAGATTGATGACCTTCATTATAAAGTGTAAGTAGTGCATGCAAGGTTCACTATATGTTTCCTGAAATGCCTGGGATTGGAATAGTCAGTTTTCTATATTTAATTAAGGCCTCTTTGAAACGTAGATTGTAGGTTCTTCAATAATCTTTAAATATAGGAAATCTTATAAAGACTCAATCAAATATTGGTGAATATTAAATATACTGTGTATCAGTCATTTGTGGATAGGTATCCATGTATTTACAGTTTGGCAATAAAAATACTAATGTATTTAAATTGATACATATCTTATTTATAAATATTTAGAAAAGTTAAAAAAACACATCAAAGTAATGGTATATGCTCTCTATAAATTATGACTTTCTTTAATTATATTTATTATATAGTGTATTTTGATGGAAACACTGGTTCATTTTTTTTCTCTTCTAAGTCAGTTATTTACTAAAGTCATTATTCAGGTTTGTTAGCAAACAAAAAAAGTAAGCAATTGGGCAAAACCATGTTGCACTGCAGGTGGGGAAGATGTAACATGTGGAGAGAGAGTTAGATTTGGGTGGGGTGTGTTCAAACTGAAATCTAAATTGCAGTGTAGAAATTAAGCAGCCAGTTTTTACCCTGCACAGAAACAATATAACCCACCCAAATCTAACTCTCTCTGCACATGTTACATCTGCCCCACCTACAGTGCAACATGGTTTTGCTCAATTGCTTACTTTTTTGGTTTGCTAGCAAACCTGAATAACCCCCAGATTGTTAATCTTTAAGAAAAATAATTACAATGATATGTAATCAACAAGAATCCATCTAATGAGAAGCTTTGATAATTTCTTTAAAAGTATGATAACTTGGTACATTGAACTGGTATTGGAAAGTGTTATAACAAATTACAAAGAAGATGAAACCAACATATTATAACTATCATAAAAATCTTTTGATAGAAATATAAACTAAGTCCTCCATGCACTGGCATATTATTGTATGTTTCCTGTGCATTGGTTTATTGACCATGCTTCTCAAGTGACATCCAATTTTAATTTCACATTTCAGCTTGATAAGCAATGTGTTTGACAATCTGACTCACAGCGATCAATATCTTGCTCTAAATAACATTAAGTCTATAAAACACGACTTTATTTTGATGTCTCGTGGATAACAACAGGATTCACTAACACAGACTGACGACATTATCCTCATGGATTTCTCGTGAATCACTCCTGTGTAGGTGGATGAATGTATGGATGGTGTAGTGGTTAGCATTACTGCCTCACAGCACTGAGGTCATAGGTTTGATTCCCACCATGGTCCTAACTGTGTGGAGTTGTATATTCTCCCCGTACTTGCGTGAGTCTCCTCTGGGTACTACGGTTTCCCCCCACAATCCAAAAATATACTGGTAGGTTAATTGGCTACCATCAAAAAGTAGCCCTAGTGTGCAAGCCTGGGTATGTACATGGGCAGACTAGATGGGCAAAGTGGTTCTCATCTGCTGTCACATTCTATGTTTCTAAAGTGAAAACTTGCTCATCTCTGCCAGTGTAAAATGTTTGCAAATATGAACTTTTTTTGATGAGCAGAAGCACAGCTGAAAGTGAAATCTTGGGGAATGCAATGGATGAGGAACTTATTGGGAGCTAGAAAAGGTATAGGCAGCCTTGGATACACGCAGTAGGGGTTCCCTTAAATGCCCCCAAAGGGAGATTTCTAGAAATTTGTGGTGGTGTAACCTGGGCACACACTTTAAATGGCAATAAAGTTTAGTGAAAAAACCAAAGTAATGGTTTTCTCTGTCGATGCATGTCTTGAACGTGCAAACAGAAATTCATAAAAAATTCATAATTTAATATACATACAAAACAATGTTAGTTCTATTTGCATTTGGCATAACACAGATAACATAACAAATTAAAAATGTGTGGGTGTGATTTATCGTTACCCAATACAAATTAAAAGGTAAATCATACCAAAAAGGAAGCAAAGGAGCCGCAGGTGGAATAAACGACAGGGTGCTCCAACTTCACCCTGCTCTGGCTCCTAAGCTTACCAATAGAGTCCAACCGAGAATTAGGTCCAAAGTAGTTCTAGTTAGGTAGATGATTGTAGTCCCAAACGGTAGGTAGCCAACACGTTTCGAGATGTTAGATCTCTTCCTCAGGGCTTGATGGTTCTGCTGTGTCCTAGGGATGCTATTTATGGGATCTTGGTAATTGGTATGCAAGTACAGTACTTCCGGTCCGGAGTTCACCGGAACCGGAAGTGCGGCATCGTGATTGTCAAGAAGTTAATAAAAGTTATTTACAACTAAAAGAATGATGGTCTTATTGCTAAGAGATTTAGTTACTGTAGGTTGTTGTGACCACTTATGGTGTTTTGCAGTGTCCAAATTATAATGTAGATGACCGGCCGCGTCACCCGGAAATGCCGGTCCCTGGAAGTGACGCTACCGGAAGTGGGGCGTCCGCGGCTTTCCTCCCGGGGACTTAATACCGGAAGTGGGGCATAGTGGTTGTCTGAAAATGTCTATTGTTACATCCGGCATTTGTAATAAAATGTGCAGACCAAATAAAATAACCATTATATTAATTTTTTATTATTAATTATTACATTTTTATTATTATTAAATTATTAACTATTAATTAATTATATATTTTTTGAAATATGCTAAATTGTGCCTGTTCAGCAACTATTGAAAGAGAAGAACTGGTTTGAAAAGGAGTCAAAACTAATTCTAAAGTTCTTCAAATAATAAAAAATAAAGGCAAAATTAGGGCTCATTCAGATCAGCATTTAGTCAATATGGGCTCATGCCATGTTCCACTAAGAATGCAATGTGACTGCAGGGGCGAATTGGCCATAGGGCTCACCAGGAAGATTCCTAGTAGGCTGACGTGTCTGTTTTGTGTTGCCATGTGGCCCCACTCCCCACATGACAGGCAACCCACCGCACTCAGTACACTGCATTGTCCCCATTCAGTTATTCCATCTCTGCAGTGCAGCAACTCTGCCATCCAGTGATGCTGCCATGGCTACACGGTATGTTATACTTTTTGTGCTGCCCATGTAAAATTTTTACAGGGACACTTTTCTTTCCCAATCCGCCCATGCGTGACTGTATGGCTTTAAATATAGCCCAGCACAGCTCTACAGCAGATAAGGTCAACTACTGTAGAATAAAAGGCACTCTTATTGTAAGTATTTTCTTCATTGGGCAACTCTAGTGCTGTCTTTTATTTTAAAAGACACACTGTGTATGTACCATTTACCATAGCGACACCATGACTTGGCACATCATATGGTCCACCAGCTTCTGTATATGGCAGCATGTGCAACTGAAAAGTTTACAGACTCTGGAGTCTATTTATTGGAAAATTATAATCCTACTAAATACAAATTGCCCCTTTTCACTAAAAGGTTTTGCCTGGTTGGAATAAAAATCTGGTAATGTATGGTAATGACAATCAGCTATTTGCTCCCAAATGCCCGAAAAACAGACAAAAATGGTTGTGCGGTCAAGCTGGTTAAATCTGCTTATATGACAGTTTTTTTGGGGGAATTCAATTCCGGATGAATCTGTTTATCCAGTCAAATCAGCGCAAACAACAGCTATGCTGTACGGATCCCGATCTTGGACAAAAGTGGGGTTTTTTGCCCCATAAGGTAGCGAGCACTTTTGTGCAAATCTGGCAATCAGACAGCTAGGCGAAGGGTGTGATATAGGGTGTCTGTGCTGGCTTTTAAAATCTGCAACAACTGCAATTTGCACCCTTCACCACAATTGAATCCCCCCCCACACACACACACCTTTGTCTGTTTTCCGGTGTTTGGGAGCAAATGGCTGATTCTCATTTGCCTCCATATGTAATCAGATCTTAATTCCAATCAGGTAACTACTTGGATGGTTGGATGAAAGTTGTTGTGGTTTATTGCCAGCTTAACTGGACAGCATGCCTAATACAATCCAGTAAATTCTTTTCAGAACAGATTAGACTGTCTGGCTGGTTATACAGCAGTGCTTACACAATTTTGGCAGAAATGAGAAATGCTTGACCTGTATAATAATGAATCACATATTAACAGTTGATAATTTGAGTCAGAACCTTTGACTTAAGCTATAACAGCTGCCTTTCACATAAAGTTATTTATACTAAACCCAGATACTGCCAGGACTTCAGCACGGACAGTAACAATGTATCTAAGATTATGTATATTTGAACAGCATAACAGGACACATAATGGAGATTTCACCTATTATCAACTACTATATAACTGAAGCAATTTGAATGGTAAACCATCTCAGTAGTATTAAGTGAAGGTGACAGACTCACATAGGCGTGCGCAGAGACTGACTGGCGGGTGCCGCTCCGGACGTCCCCCCCTCCACGGCATTATAGTGTTCTCTCACATCCCCTGTCCTGGATATAGACTGCTCACCTGGTTCGCTCACTTGGGCCGCCCAGGTGAGCAGTCTATATCCAGGACAGGGGATGTGAGAGAACACTATAATGCCGTGGATGGGGGGAAGTCCGGAGCGGCACCCGCCAGTCAGTCTCTGCGCACGCCTATGCAGACTCATAAAAACCAAATAAAGACATTGAGAATGTATCAGACAATATCAGAGGGTAAAAATTGCAGCATACAATAAAATTGCACTATATAATTTTTACCCACTGGTGTTATCAGTTACATTACCTATATATTCATCCATTTTTTGTCACAACAACCAATATCATGGTACAACAGGGGCAAATAGTACACTCTTCCAGGGTAGTGTCTAGTTTTTCTTCGTGGAGAGGACATTTCCCATAAGCCCCTGGGTCCATGTCAAAAACTATTTGGAATAGTAAACTGTGGTGAGCGAAGCAGGGTGAGACACCGATGGTGCAGAGATAAAATTAAATAATGTCAAACAAACAGAGTATGGATAAAAGATTATTTTCAAATATGTAAAGGGTCAATACAAAGAGTTAGCAGGGGATTTGTTTATTAATAGAATTCTGGGGGTCATTCCGAGTTGTTCGCTCGTTGCCGATTTTCGCTATACTGCGATTAGTCGCTTACTGCGCATGCGCAAGGTTCGCAGAGAGCATGCTCTTAGTTATTTTAAACAAAACTTAGGTATTTTACTCACGGCATAACAAAGCTTTTTCATCGCTGTGCTGATCGTAGTGTGATTGACAGGATGTGGGTGTTTCTGGGCGGAAACTGACCGTTTTATGGGAGTGTGCGGAAAAACGCAGGAGTTTGAGTTGCAAAACGCAGGAGTGGCTGGAGAAATGGGGGAGTGGTTAGGCAAACGCTGGGTGTGTTTGTGACGTCAAACCAGGAACGAAAAGGACTGAGCTGGTCGCAATGGCTGAGTAAGTCTGGAGCTACTCAGAAACTGCTAAGAAATGTCTATTCGCAACTCTGCTAATCTTTCGTTCGCAATTCTGCTATGCTAAGATACACTCCCAGAGGGCGGCGGCTTAGCGTGTGCAATGCTGCAAAAAGCAGCTAGCGAGCGAACAACTCGGAATGACCACCTCTGTATAGTACACGTGGGCACTCACTAAGGCTAGAGGAGAGAAAATTCGGTATAAAACGTAGGAAAGGGTTCTTCACTGTAAGGGCAATAAGGATTTGGAACTCCCTGCCGAAGAAGGTAATAATGGCGGAGTCTATAAATGCATTTGAAAATGGATTGGACAGCTTTCTAGCTGAAAAAAGTATCCAAGGTTATAGCATTTATTATATTGACATTATGTATATGGAGTGATATGAAATATAGTTGTCAATAGGTACGAAACCATTTTTTCGGCTGGTGAATTATAATGTGCACAGCTTAATACAGAATACAGGTTGCACCCGATGGGCATTTTGCCTCTTTTCAACCTCATTAACTATGTTACCAGGGCCGGTGCTAGGGTGTTCGGCGCCCCCCTGCAAACTATAAATTTGCGCCCTCCCATATTTTACAAAGGGACAGTGTGCGGCAAAAAGGGATGTGGTTTCACAAGGAAGGAGCATGGCCACACAATAGTACCCCCATTTCAAATTACACTACATAGAAGCACAATCTTATTCACATTACTCCGGGCATAGTAGTGCTGTTTATACACATAATGGCCCTCATTCCGAGTTGATCACATGAAGCTGCTTTTTGCAGCCCGTGCGATCAACTATACTTCACCTATTGGGGGGTGGGGTTTCCCATAGCAAGGCTGCGTTCGCTTGTGCGGCCCTGCTATGGGGAATAAATTTGTGCAGTTTGTAAGTAAGGCTAGACTTACTTACCAGCTGCGACGTTTTCAGCCTGTTCGGTCCTGGCTCTGACGTCAAACACCCGCCCTGGACACGCCTGCGTTTCTTCAAACATGCCTGCGATTTTCTTACCACTCCCTGAAAACGGCTCCGGATGCTGTGTTACCGACCAGGAACGCCCACCGCCAGTCAATCTTCAAGCGATCGCCGCTTCGATCACTTTCTTCTTTCCCTTCGTCGTTACCTGGCGACGGACAACAACGCACGTGCGCATTACGGTTCCCGTGTGTGCGCAGTAGTGACCCGGCCACAGCTGGGCGAACGAAAGCACGCTGCGATCGAGTCAGAATGACCCCCTATGTCCGCAGTAGTGGCGCCGGTTATATACATAATAGCCTCTGTAGTAGCACTGCTTATATTATTATTATTATTACCAATTATTTATATAGCGCACACATATTCCGCAGCGCTGTACAGAGAATATTTGCTCATTCACATCAGTCCCTGCCCCAGTGGAGCTTACAATCCATATTCCCTATCACATGTACACACAGACACATTTACGCTAGGGTTCATTTTGTTGGGAGCCAATTAACCTACCAGCATATATTTTTGGATTGTGGGAGGAAACCGGAGTACCCGAAGGAAACACACGCAAGTACGGGGAGAATATACAAACTCCACACAGTTAGGGCCATGGTGGGAATCGAACCCATGACCTCAGTGCTGTGAGACAGTAATGCTAATCATTATACCATCCGTACTGTATACACATAATAGCCCCTGTAGCAGTACTGCTTATACACATAATAGCCCCTGTAGTAGCGCAGGTTATATATACAGAGTGAGCCAAAATTCACATTACAGCACACTGAATGAGCCGAAGCTCACATTATACCACACGGTATGAGTCGAAATTCACATTATAGCACCCAGAATGAGCCAAAATTCACATTATAGCACACATTATAGCACACAGAATGAGCTGAAATTCACATTATAGCACACAGAATGAGCCGAAATTCACATTATAGCACATGGAATGAGCCAAAATACACATTATAGCACAGGGTATAGGTATAGCATTATAGAACAGGATGGGAGCAGAAGTTCGGGGCAGTATGGGAGCAGTGGTGCGGAGCAGGGGGGTGCAGTATGGGAGCAGTGGTGCGGAGCAGGGGGGCAGTATGGGAGCAGTGGTGCTGAGCAGGGGGGGCAGTATGGGAGCAGTGGTGCGGAGCAGGGGGGGCAGTATGGGAGCAGTGGTGCGGAGCAGGGGGGGCCGTAAGGGAGCAGTGGTGCAGAGCAGGGGGGCAGTATGGGAGCAGTGGTGCGGAGCAGGCCGGGGGCAGTATGGCAGCAGTGGTACGGAGCAGGGGGGGAACAGTATGGCAGCAGTGGTGCTGAGCAGGGGGGGCAGTATGGTAGTGAAAGGTGCTCGCTAAGTTAAACAAGAATGTCACCTGCTCCCCGTAGATCCTGGGTCCCGGCAGCCATCATTCCCTCCGTGGTCACTGCTCTCCATAGTTCCCATCCGCCGTCGCTCCCTCCGTGGACGGTGGCAGCAGCCTCACACAGGAGCCGCTGCACCATGTCCCGCTCCTCCATCTCCACACTGCACGGCACACGAACGAGACCTGACCTGGCGCCTCAAGGGGGGGTGCACATTAATCGGCAGCAGGGGGGGACATTAATCGGTGGCAAGCGTGTGAGTGAGGGGTGCACACACCTATGGTCTGCACTGCATACTGCTATTAGTTAAAAAAACAAAACCTTCCGGGTCAGTGGCGTAGTGCCGGTATGCCATACTGTTGCATACTGGCGCCGGCCCACTTCAACCACTGTAATGCCCTCAGAAGTGCCATTTATATAAATTATGCCCCCCACCCACACACACATACACATAGACAGATACACACACATACATACATTCATACATACATACATACATACATACACACACAGACACACACACAAACACTTTCCCTTCACAGTTTCCGTCCTCCTCAGGTTCTGCAGCCTGGTCCCGTGTAGCTCCGCCCCTCGGCGCCGTGTAGCCCCTCCCCCTTTTCGGCCAGGATACGGAGGACACTGCAGGAAGGTAAGGGGAGGCTTCAAGCTGCCGGGGCCGCTGCCTGTCAAATGGTGTGACAGGCACAGCAGCCAACAGTAGCAGCAGGGGGCCCAGGCGCTGCACAGGGATGCAGTGCAGGGACAGCGCCTCTCCCAGCCTGGCGCCTACCTGCACTGCATCCCTTTGCTGAGCGGGTAGCGCCGTCCCTGTATGTTACTATTAACTATGTTACTATTAAGCTGCTGTAAGGGCGGAAGTTCTCTCATGACCTCTCATGCTGTCACTTCCTCGTCCTGATCACGAAGGGTACATAGACACAACCCTGTGCATCCTCCCAGCTCCCAGCCCTCTCCTGAGGCCACGGAACAGCAGCAGATGTGGTGACCACGGGGAGCTGCAGCAAACCTATGACAGAGGTGCAAAGGCATACCCTCCAACATTTTACACATAAAAATCAGTACAAAGTAGGAAAAGGGGCGTGGCCACGTGTAAAGGGGCCTTTTCCTATACTTTCAATGGAAGTTTGGAGAGCCAAAAATCGGCACAGACCATAAAAAAAAGGTACTGTACCTGCCAAAAAGGTACAGTTGGAGGGTATGCAAAGGTATGTGCCTCTGCATGGATGCCAGCTCTCTCTGTACAATATGTGTGTGTACTGCATACCTCCCAACTGTCCCAATTTTCGTGGGACAGTCCCATTTTTTTGGTACTGTACCGCTGTCCCATCCGCGGGCAGCAGTGTCCCGCAGTGGGGGAAGGGGGGCATTTGGGGGGCTCTGCAGAGCAGCGGTAGATAGACAAGACATGAGGGACAGGGGGCATGCCAGCAGCTCACAGAGTGCTGGCCATGCCCCCATAGTGTCCTGAAATGGGGGCGTGGATCACTATCACGGCTTTATCGTGAGTTCACGCCCTTTTGAGGCCACACCCCTTTTCTGGGTGGGCGCGGCTGCGCCACGCAGCGAGTCCCTATTTCTACCTCCCAAAAGTTCGGAGGTATGCTGTACTGTATGTGTGTGTCAGTGTGCCCCACCTCCCTGTACAATGCGTGTGTTAGTGTGCCCCTTCTCCCTGTACAATGTCTCTTGTTACTATCTCCCTGTCACCCCTGCCTCAGTCACCTCCTCTCAATGTCACCCCTGCCTCAGTCACCACCTAACTCCTTGTCACCCCTGCCTCACCAGTTACCTACTATCTCCCTGTCACCCACTATCGCCCTGTCACCCCTGCCTCAGTCACCTACTCTCAATGTCACCCCTGCCTCAGTCACCACCTAACTCCCTGTCACCCCTGCCTCACCAGTTACCTACTATCTCCCTGTCACCCACTATCGCCCTGTACCCTGGGGAGTACAATTGTGTAGCCACACCTCTATCTTGTAAGACTCCACCCCTTTTTGTGGTGTGCACTGTCCCTATAGAAAGTTTATCCCATCAAAGGGCACGAAAATAGATTTTTGCTTACTAAAAAAATAAGCTTGGGCCGGCCCTGGCTATAATCCATCATATTCTACCTTCTCTTTGACTGAAAAGCTGTATGGCCAAGAGGGGAGAAGTGGACCAGTGAAGAAGTTGCCCACTTTTTACTGTCTGATACAGCAATCACTGTCTGGACAGCCATGGAGTATATATAACAAAAAAATAATAATCAGAAAAATTCTCAGTAAGGCCTATGGCTAATTTTCCCTGATAGCGTTCTCCACATCCTGAAACCCAAGGCTGCAGCCTAATTAGTCTGCTGGTTGATCAGGTACTGCCTACCGAGTGGAACAGCACTGAATTCACACAAAGGGTAATTCTGAGTTGATCGCAGCAGGAATTTTGTTAGCAGTTGGGCAAAACCATGGCCCTCATTCCGAGTCGTTCGCTCTGTAATTTTCTTCGCATCGCAGCAATTTTCTGCTTAGTACGCATGCGCAATGTTCGCACTGCGACTGCGCCAAGTAATTTTGCTATGAAGATAGTTTTTTTACTCACGGCTTTTTCTTCGCTCCGGCGATCGTAATGTGATTGACAGGAAATGGGTGTTACTGGGCGGAAACACGGCGTTTTATGGGCGTGTGGATAAAAACGCTACCGTTTCCGGAAAAAACGCGGGAGTGGCTGGAGAAACGGAGGAGTGTCTGGGTGAACGCTGGGTGTGTTTGTGACGTCAAACCAGGAACGACAAGCACTGAACTGATCGCAGATGCCGAGTAAGTCTGAAGCTACTCTGAAACTGCTAAGTAGTTTGTAATCGCAATATTGCGAATACATCGTTCGCAATTTTAAGAAGCTAAGATTCACTCCCAGTAGGCGGCGGCTTAGCGTGTGTAACTCTGCTAAAATCGCCTTGCGAGCGAACAACTCGGAATGAGGGCCCATGTGCACTGCAGGTGTGGCAGATATAACATGTGCAGAGAGAGTTAGATTTGGGTGTGGTGTGTTCAATCTGCAATCTAAATTGCAGTGTAAAAATAAAGCAGACAGTATTTACCCTGCACAGAAACAAAATAACCCACCCAAATCTAACTCTCTCTGCACATGTTATATCTGCCTCCCCTGCAGTGCACATGGTTTTGCCCAACTGCTAACAAAGGGGGTCATTCCGAGTTGTTCGCTCGTTGCCGATTTTCGCTATGCTGCGATTAGTCGCTTACTACGCATGCGCATGCACTTAGTTATTTTACTAAAAACTTAGCTGTTTTGCTGTGGCTTCTGCAGCGCTTTTCAGTCGCACTGGTGTTCGGTAAATGATTGACAGGAAAGGGGCGTTTCTGGGTGATAACTCAGCGTTTTTCCGGCGTTGGCTAAAAAACGCAGGCGTGTCAGGGAAAAACGCGGGTGTGTCTGGAGAAACAGGGGAGTGCCTGGGCGAAAGCAGGGCGTGTTTGTGATGTCAAACCAGGAACGAAACGGCCTGAGCTGATCGCAGTGTAGGAGTAAGTCTCGAGCTACTCAGAAACTGCTAAGAATTTTCTATTCGCAATTCTGCTAATCTTTCGTTCGCAATTCTGCTAATCGAAGATACTCCCAGAGGGCGGCGGCCTAGCGTGTGCAATGCTGCTAAAATCTGCTAGCGAGCGAACAACTCGGAATGACCCCCAAAGTTCCTGCTGCGATCAACTCAGAATTACCACCACAGCTTTATACATACAGACAATAGAATATCCGTACATTTTGGAATCCAGCCAGAGCCGTAACTAGGGGGGGGCTAGGGGGGCATGTGACCCGGGCGCCCAAACAGAGGGGGCGCTGACAGGACCCACTTGTGCCCGCAGGCACAATCAGATTTACTGCCGAGTGCCGAAGCGCAGCGCAGCGATTCATCTCCCCCATCCTGGCCCTCCCTCTGTGAGACAGATGGAGAGCTCACAGACTAGCCTTGGCGGAGGTTTGGGAGACTGTGCTGTGAATCACACAGCCTGTGATCTGTGCTGCCGCGGCGTGCGCTCCTCCTTCCAGGCACTGAGTTGGCCACGCAGTTACTTCTCTCCTCCTTGGATGCAGTACCGGACAGCAGGTAATACTATTACCCTGCCATTGCTACTGGTGTCTTCAAGTTCCGGGGTGTGAGAGGGTATAATCTGCCGTTGTGTGTAGTGTGAAGGGGGAGGGCACACAGTGTGAGTCTGTGTGTGTATTAGTCTATATGCAGTCCAGTGTGTGTGTGGGGAGGGCACACAGTGTGAGTCTGTGTGTTTATATGCAGTCCAGTGTGTGTGGGGGAGGGAGGCGACAGTGTGAGTCTGTGTGTGTGCAATCTGTCTACAGTCTGAGTGGGTGCATGCTGGGAGGGGGGGCAGTCTGTCTATGTAATCTACAGTCTGACTGTTTATGTAGGGGGGGTAGTCTAATCTGGGTGTTTCATATTGGTAATACACATATACTGTTTTACAGTAAACATTGTTACAATTGTACACATGTATGAGGCATGTTGGTGGTAATTTATATATGTGTGCATGGAAAACCCCCTTTCAAATGTCGTTTTTGCCCCTGGTGCTGGTGCAAAGCAGTGAGTGCCAGCAGAGGCATGTAATGCTGAATGGCACGGGCTGAAGGCTGAAGAGACACCGCCCCTGCTCCGCTCACACTATGCACACACACAGTGTTGGCGTTGCTTCAGCACAGGGGACTTGGGACTGATGGCATATAATAGGGAAGGTAGAGACAGCTATATCACTACAGTGTGTTTGTGTATATGTGTGCTGAAGCAGTGCAGCGTAATACTGTATGTGTGTGCTGGAGCCGTGCAGTGTTTCCCTGCGTGTGTGTGTTTGCGCGCTGGAAAAGTGCAGTATAACCCTGTGTGTGTGCTGAAGCTGTTCAGTGTAACACGGTGTGTGTATGTGTAAGCTGGAGCAGTGCAGTGTAACCCAGTGTGTGTGAGTTTTGGAGTAGTGCCGTGTAACCCATTGTGTGTGTGTGCGTGCTGCAGCAATGTGATGCAACATTTGGTACCCAGGGTGGGTACTTGAAGGGATGTAAATTAACACAATATAGCATGTACTGTATATATGTTTATTGGGGGTATGTGTATATTCATGGGCTGTGTACTGTTTATTGATGGTGTCTTAACTAAACTTCTTCAGAACATCCCTGCTTTGCTTGCCACACTTTAGCCTAAGGGCACTATTACTGTGTGGCATTATGTGTATAAGGTGCATTAGTACTGTGTGGCATAACATGTAGAAGGGATACTACTGTATGGCATAATTTGTTATAAAGGGCATTACTACTGTGTTGGGTATAAGGGGCTCTAATGTGTTGCATAGGCTCTTTTTTTATTTTTGAAGTGTGTGTGTGTGTGTGTGTGTGTGTGTGTGTGTGTGTGTGTGTGTGTGTGTGTGTGTGTCAGATTACTACCTTGCCCCGGGTGCCAAAAATCCTAGTTTCGGCCCTGATCCAGCTCAATGTAAATTCCTCTTTATTTTGCAGTTGCAAAGTGTTAAGGTACAAAAACACATAATGCCTTTGGGGATTACATTATATAGTGCACCGGAAATTTTTCGGGTTTTGTGTTTTGGTTTTGGGTTCGGTTCCGCGGCCGTGTTTTGGGTTCGACCGCGTTTTGGCAAAACCTCACCGATTTTTTTTTGTCGGATTCGGGTGTGTTTTGGATTCGTTTTTTTTTCAAAAAACACTAAAAAACAGCTTAAATCATAGAATTTGGGGGTCATTTTGATCCCAAAGTATTATTAACCTCAAAAACCATAATTTCCACTCATTTTCAGTCTATTCTGAATACCTCACACCTCACAATATTATTTTTAGTCCTAAAATTTGCACCGAGGTCGCTGGATGACTAAGCTAAGCGACCCTAGTGGCCGACACAAACACCTGGCCCATCTAGGAGTGGCACTGCAGTGTCACGCAGGATGTCCCTTCCAAAAAACCCTCCCCAAACAGCACATGACGCAAAGAAAAAAAGAGGCGCAATGAGGTAGCTGTGTGAGTAAGATAAGCGACCCTAGTGGCCGACACAAACACCGGGCCCATCTAGGAGTGGCACTGCAGTGTCACGCAGGATGGCCCTTCCAAAAAACACTCCCCAAACAGCACATGACGCAAAGAAAAAAAGAGGCGCAATGAGGTAGCTGTGTGAGTAAGATAAGCGACCCTAGTGGCCGACACAAACACCGGGCCCATCTAGGAGTGGCACTGCAGTGTCACGCAGGATGGCCCTTCCAAAAAACACTCCACAAACAGCACATGACGCAAAGAAAAATGAAAGAAAAAAGAGGTGCAAGATGGAATTGTCCTTGGGCCCTCCCACCCACCCTTATGTTGTATAAACAGGACATGCACACTTTAACCAACCCATCATTTCAGTGACAGGGTCTGCCACACGACTGTGACTGAAATGACGGGATGGTTTGGACCCCCACCAAAAAAGAAGCAATTAATCTCTCCTTGCACAAACTGGCTCTACAGAGGCAAGATGTCCACCTCATCATCATCCTCCGATATATCACCGTGTACATCCCGCTCCTCACAGATTATCAATTCGTCCCCACTGGAATCCACCATCTCAGCTCCCTGTGTACTTTGTGGAGGCAATTGCTGCTGGTCAATGTCTCCACGGAGGAATTGATTATAATTCATTTTAATGAACATCATCTTCTCCACATTTTCTGGAAGTAACCTCGTACGCAGATTGCTGACAAGGTGAGCGGCGGCACTAAACACTCTTTCGGAGTACACACTTGTGGGAGGGCAACTTAGGTAGAATAAAGCCAGTTTGTGCAAGGGCCTCCAAATTGCCTCTTTTTCCTGCCAGTATAAGTACGGACTGTCTGACGTGCCTACTTGGATGCTGTCACTCATATAATCCTCCACCATTCTTTGAATGGTGAGAGAATCATATGCAGTGACAGTAGACGACATGTCCGTAATCGTTGTCAGGTCCTTCAGTCCGGACCAGATGTCAGCATCAGCAGTCGCTCCAGACTGCCCTGCATCACCGCCAGCGGGTGGGCTCGGAATTCTGAGCCTTTTCCTCGCACCCCCAGTTGCGGGAGAATGTGAAGGAGGAGATGTTGACAGGTCGCGTTCCGCTTGACTTGACAATTTTGTCACCAGCAGGTCTTTGAACCCCAGCAGACTTGTGTCTGCCGGAAAGAGAGATCCAAGGAAGTTTTTAAATCTAGGATCGAGCACGGTGGCCAAAATGTAGTGCTCTGATTTCAACAGATTGACCACCCGTGAATCCTTGTTAAGCGAATTAAGGGCTCCATCCACAAGTCCCACATGCCTAGCGGAATCGCTCCCTTTTAGCTCCTCCTTCAATGCCTCCAGCTTCTTCTGCAAAAGCCTGATGAGGGGAATGACCTGACTCAGGCTGGCAGTGTCTGAACTGACTTCACGTGTGGCAAGTTCAAAAGGTTGCAGAACCTTGCACAACGTTGAAATCATTCTCCACTGCGCTTGAGACAGGTACATTCCACCTCCTATTTCGTGCTCAATTGTATAGGCTTGAATGGCCTTTTGCTGCTCCTCCAACCTCTGAAGCATATAGAGGGTTGAATTCCACCTCGTTACCACTTCTTGCTTCAGATGATGGCAGGGCAGGTTCAGGCGTTTTTGGTGGTGCTCCAGTCTTCTGTACGTGGTGCCTGTACGCCGAAAGTGTCCCGCAATTCTTCTGGCCACCGACAGCATCTCTTGCACGCCCCTGTCGTTTTTTAAAAAATTCTGCACCACCAAATTCAAGGTATGTGCAAAACATGGGACGTGCTGGAATTTGCCCATATTTAATGCACACACAATATTGCTGGCGTTGTCCGATGCCACAAATCCACAGGAGAGTCCAATTGGGGTAAGCCATTCCGCGATGATCTTCCTCAGTTGCCGTAAGAGGTTTTCAGCTGTGTGCGTATTCTGGAAACCGGTGATACAAAGCGTAGCCTGCCTAGGAAAGAGTTGGCGTTTGCGAGATGCTGCTACTGGTGCCGCCGCTGCTGTTCTTGCGGCGGGAGTCCATACATCTACCCAGTGGGCTGTCACAGTCATATAGTCCTGACCCTGCCCTGCTCCACTTGTCCACATGTCCGTGGTTAAGTGGACATTGGGTACAACTGCATTTTTTAGGACACTGGTGAGTCTTTTTCTGACGTCCGTGTACATTCTCGGTATCGCCTGCCTAGAGAAGTGGAACCTAGATGGTATTTGGTAACGGGGGCACACTGCCTCAAGAAATTGTCTAGTTCCCTGTGAACTAACGGCGGATACCGGACGCACGTCTAACACCAACATAGTTGTCAAGGCCTCAGTTATCCGCTTTGCAACAGGATGACTGCTGTGATATTTCATCTTCCTCGCAAAGGACTGTTGGACAGTCAATTGCTTGGTGGAAGTAGTAAAAGTGGGCTTACGACTTCCCCTCTGGGATGACCATCGACTCCCAGCAGCAACAACAGCAGCGCCAGCAGCAGTAGGCGTTACACGCAAGGATGCATCGGAGGAATCCCAGGCAGGAGAGGACTCGTCAGAATTGCCAGTGACATGGCCTGCAGGACTATTGGCATTCCTGGGGAAGGAGGAAATTGACACTGAGGGAGTTGGTGGGGTGGTTTGCGTGAGCTTGGTTACAAGAGGAAGGGATTTACTGGTCAGTGGACTGCTTCCGCTGTCGCCCAAAGTTTTTGAACTTGTCACTGACTTATTATGAATGCGCTGCAGGTGACGTATAAGGGAGGATGTTCCGAGGTGGTTAACGTCCTTACCCCTACTTATTACAGCTTGACAAAGGCAACACACGGCTTGACAAATGTTGTCCGCATTTCTGGTGAAATACTTCCACACCGAAGAGCTGATTTTTTTGGTATTTTCACCAGGCATGTCAACGGCCCTATTCCTCCCACGGACAACAGGTGTCTCCCCGGGTGCCTGACTTAAACAAACCACCTCACCATCAGAATCCTCCTTGTCAATTTCCTCCCCAGCGCCAGCAACACCCATATCCTCCTCATCCTGGTGTACTTCAACAATGACATCTTCAATCTGACTATCAGGAACTGGACTGCGGGTGCTCCTTCCAGCACTTGCAGGGGGCGTGCAAATGGTGGAAGGCGCATGCTCTTCACGTCCAGTGTTGGGAAGGTCAGGCATCGCAACCGACACAATTGGACTCTCCTTGTGGATTTGGGATTTCGAAGAACGCACAGTTCTTTGCGGTGCTTTTGCCAGCTTGAGTCTTTTCAGTTTTCTAGCGAGAGGCTGAGTGCTTCCATCCTCATGTGAAGCTGAACCACTAGCCATGAACATAGGCCAGGGCCTCAGCCGTTCCTTGCCACTCCGTGTGGTAAATGGCATATTGGCAAGTTTACGCTTCTCCTCCGACAATTTTATTTTAGATTTTGGAGTCCTTTTTTTACTGATATTTGGTGTTTTGGATTTTACATGCTCTGTACTATGACATTGGGCATCGGCCTTGGCAGACGACGTTGCTGGCATTTCATCGTCTCGGCCATGACTAGTGGCAGCAGCTTCAGCACGAGGTGGAAGTGGATCTTGATCTTTCCCTAATTTTGGAACCTCAACATTTTTGTTCTCCATATTTTAATAGGCACAACTAAAAGGCACCTCAGGTAAACAATGGAGATGGATGGATACTAGTATACTTATGGATGGACGAGCGACTGCCGACACAGAGGTAGCTACAGCCGTGGACTACCGTACTGTGTCTGCTGCTAATATAGACTGGATGATAATGAGATGAAATCAATATATATATATATAATATCACTAGTACTGCAGCCGGACAGGTATATATATTTATTATGTAATGACTGATGACGGACCTGCTGGACACTGTCAGCTCAGCAGCACCGCAGACTGCTACAGTAAGCTACTATAGTAGTATGTATCAAGAAGAAAGAAAAAAAAAAACCACGGGTAGGTGGTATACAATTATGGATGGACTGCCGAGTGCCGACACAGAGGTAGCTACAGCCGTGGACTAACGTACTGTGTCTGCTGCTAATATAGACTGGATGATAATGATATGAAATCAATATATATATATGTATATATAATATCACTAGTACTGCAGCCGGACAGGTAGATATATATTTATTAGGTAATGATGACTGATGACGGACCTGCTGGACACTGTCAGCTCAGCAGCACCGCAGACTGCTACAGTAAGCTACTATAGTAGTATGTATCAAGAAGAAAGAAAAAAAAAAACACGGGTAGGTGGTATACAATTATGGATGGACTGCCGAGTGCCGACACAGAGGTAGCTACAGCCGTGGACTACCGTACTGTGTCTGCTGCTAATATAGACTGGATGATAATGAGATGAAATCAATATAATATCACTAGTACTGCAGCCGGACAGGTATGTATATTTATTATGTAATGACTGATGACGGACCTGCTGGACACTGTCAGCTCAGCAGCACCGCAGACTGCTACAGTAAGCTACTATACTATAGTAGTATGTACAAAGAAGAAAGAAAAAAAAAAACCACGGGGAGGTGGTATACAATTATGGATGGACTGCCGAGTGCCGACACAGAGGTAGCTACAGCCGTGGACTACCGTACTGTGTCTGCTGCTAATATAGACTGGATGATAATGAGATGAAATCAATATAATATCACTAGTACTGCAGCCGGACAGGTATGTATATTTATTATGTAATGACTGATGACGGACCTGCTGGACACTGTCAGCTCAGCAGCACCGCAGACTGCTACAGTAAGCTACTATACTATAGTAGTATGTACAAAGAAGAAAGAAAAAAAAAAAACCACGGGGAGGTGGTATACAATTATGGATGGACTGCCGAGTGCCGACACAGAGGTAGCTACAGCCGTGGACTAACGTACTGTGTCTGCTGCTAATATAGACTGGATGATAATGAGATGAAATCAATATATATGTATATATAATATCACTAGTACTGCAGCCGGACAGGTATATATATTTATTATGTAATGACTGATGACGGACCTGCTGGACACTGTCAGCTCAGCAGCACCGCAGACTGCTACAGTAAGCTACTATAGTAGTATGTATAAAGAAGAATGAAAAAAAAAAAAACACGGGTAGGTGGTATACAATATTATATATATATATATATATATTATATACAATTATATATATATATATATTAAACTGGTGGTGATTGATTATTAAACTGGTGGTCAGGTCACTGGTCACACTATCAGCAACTTGCAAGTAGTACTCCTAAGCAGACAATAACAAAATATATTATACTGGTCTGGTGGTCAGTGTGGTCACAATGGCAGTTTGGCACTGACTCTGGCAGCAAAAGTGTGCACTGTACGTTATATGTACTCCTGAGTCCTGCTCTCAGACTCTAACTGCTCCCCACTGTCAGTGTCTCCCCCACAAGTCAGATAATTAATACAGTCACACTATCTAATCTATATCACTTCAGCAAGTAGTAGTAGAATAGTAGTACTCCTCCTAATAATGCTCCCCAAAATTACTACTACTGTGTCTCTCTCTACTGTCTCATTTTCTTCTCTAAACGGAGAGGACGCCAGCCACGTCCTCTCCCTATGAATCTCAATGCACGTGTGAAAATGGCGGCGACGCCCGGCTCCTTATATAGAATCCGAGTCTCGCGATAGAATCCGAGCCTCGCGAGAATCCGACAGCGGGATGATGACGTTCGGGCGCGCTCGGGTTAACCGAGCAAGGCGGGAAGATCCGAGTCGCTCGGACCCGTGAAGAAAAAACTGAAGTTCGGGCGGGTTCGGATTTAGAGGAACCGAACCCGCTCATCCCTATTATATATTAGAGATGAGCGCCTGAAATTTTTCGGGTTTTGTGTTTTGGTTTTGGGTTCGGTTCCGCGGCCGTGTTTTGGGTTCGAACGCGTTTTGGCAAAACCTCACCGAATTTTTTTTGTCGGATTCGGGTGTGTTTTGGATTCGGGTGTTTTTTTCAAAAAACACTAAAAAACAGCTTAAATCATAGAATTTGGGGGTCATTTTGATCCCAAGGTATTATTAACCTCAAAAACCATAATTTACACTCATTTTCAGTCTATTCTGAATACCTCACACCTCACAATATTATTTTTAGTCCTAAAATTTGCACCGAGGTCGCTGTGTGAGTAAGATAAGCGACCCTAGTGGCCGACACAAACACCGGGCCCATCTAGGAGTGGCACTGCAGTGTCACGCAGGATGTCCCTTCCAAAAAACCCTCCCCAAACAGCACATGACGCAAAGAAAAAAAGAGGCGCAATGAGGTAGCTGCGTGAGTAAGATTAGCGACCCTAGTGGCCGACACAAACACCGGGCCCATCTAGGAGTGGCACTGCAGTGTCACGCAGGATGGCCCTTCCAAAAAACCCTCCCCAAACAGCACATGACGCAAAGAAAAAAAGAGGCGCAATGAGGTAGCTGTGTGAGTAAGATTAGCGACCCTAGTGGCCGACACAAACACCGGGCCCATCTAGGAGTGGCACTGCAGTGTCACGCAGGATGTCCCTTCCAAAAAACCCTCCCCAAACAGCACATGACGCAAAGAAAAAAAGAGGCGCAATGAGGTAGCTGTGTGAGTAAGATTAGCGACCCTAGTGACCGACACAAACACCGGGCCCATCTAGGAGTGGCACTGCAGTGTCACGCAGGATGTCCCTTCCAAAAAACCCTCCCCAAACAGCACATGACGCAAAGAAAAAAAGAGGCGCAATGAGGTAGCTGTGTGAGTAAGATTAGCGACCCTAGTGGCCGACACAAACACCGGGCCCATCTAGGAGTGGCACTGCAGTGTCACGCAGGATGTCCCTTCCAAAAAACCCTCCCCAATCAGCACATGATGCAAAGAAAAAGAAAAGAAAAAAGAGGTGCAAGATGGAATTGTCCTTGGGCCCTCCCACCCACCCTTATGTTGTATAAACAAAACAGGACATGCACACTTTAACCAACCCATCATTTCAGTGACAGGGTCTGCCACACGACTGTGACTGATATGACGGGTTGGTTTGGACCCCCCCCAAAAAAGAAGCAATTAATCTCTCCTTGCACAAACTGGCTCTACAGAGGCAAGATGTCCACCTCATCTTCACCCTCCGATATATCACCGTGTACATCCCCCTCCTCACAGATTATCAATTCGTCCCCACTGGAATCCACCATCTCAGCTCCCTGTGTACTTTGTGGAGGCAATTGCTGCTGGTCAATGTCTCCGCGGAGGAATTGATTATAATTCATTTTAATGAACATCATCTTCTCCACATTTTCTGGATGTAACCTCGTACGCCGATTGCTGACAAGGTGAGCGGCGGCACTAAACACTCTTTCGGAGTACACACTTGTGGGAGGGCAACTTAGGTAGAATAAAGCCAGTTTGTGCAAGGGCCTCCAAATTGCCTCTTTTTCCTGCCAGTATAAGTACGGACTGTGTGACGTGCCTACTTGGATGCGGTCACTCATATAATCCTCCACCATTCTATCAATGTTGAGAGAATCATATGCAGTGACAGTAGACGACATGTCCGTAATCGTTGTCAGGTCCTTCAGTCCGGACCAGATGTCAGCATCAGCAGTCGCTCCAGACTGCCCTGCATCACCGCCAGCGGGTGGGCTCGGAATTCTGAGCCTTTTCCTCGCACCCCCAGTTGCGGGAGAATGTGAAGGAGGAGATGTTGACAGGTCGCGTTCCGCTTGACTTGACAATTTTGTCACCAGCAGGTCTTTCAACCCCAGCAGACTTGTGTCTGCCGGAAAGAGAGATCCAAGGTAGGCTTTAAATCTAGGATCGAGCACGGTGGCCAAAATGTAGTGCTCTGATTTCAACAGATTGACCACCCGTGAATCCTTGTTAAGCGAATTAAGGGCTGCATCCACAAGTCCCACATGCCTAGCGGAATCGCTCCCTTTTAGCTCCTTCTTCAATGCCTCCAGCTTCTTCTGCAAAAGCCTGATGAGGGGAATGACCTGACTCAGGCTGGCAGTGTCTGAACTGACTTCACGTGTGGCAAGTTCAAAGGGCATCAGAACCTTGCACAACGTTGAAATCATTCTCCACTGCACTTGAGACAGGTGCATTCCACCTCCTATATCGTGCTCAATTGTATAGGCTTGAATGGCCTTTTGCTGCTCCTCCAACCTCTGAAGCATATAGAGGGTTGAATTCCACCTCGTTACCACTTCTTGCTTCAGATGATGGCAGGGCAGGTTCAGTAGTTTTTGGTGGTGCTCCAGTCTTCTGTACGTGGTGCCTGTACGCCGAAAGTGTCCCGCAATTCTTCTGGCCACCGACAGCATCTCTTGCACGCCCCTGTCGTTTTTTAAAAAATTCTGCACCACCAAATTCAAGGTATGTGCAAAACATGGGACGTGCTGGAATTTGCCCATATTTAATGCACACACAATATTGCTGGCGTTGTCCGATGCCACAAATCCACAGGAGAGTCCAATTGGGGTAAGCCATTCCGCGATGATCTTCCTCAGTTGCCGTAAGAGGTTTTCAGCTGTGTGCGTATTCTGGAAAGCGGTGATACAAAGCGTAGCCTGCCTAGGAAAGAGTTGGCGTTTGCGAGATGCTGCTACTGGTGCCGCCGCTGCTGTTCTTGCGGCGGGAGTCCATACATCTACCCAGTGGGCTGTCACAGTCATATAGTCCTGACCCTGCCCTGCTCCACTTGTCCACATGTCCGTGGTTAAGTGGACATTGGGTACAACTGCATTTTTTAGGACACTGGTGAGTCTTTTTCTGACGTCCGTGTACATTCTCGGTATCGCCTGCCTAGAGAAGTGGAACCTAGATGGTATTTGGTAACGGGGGCACACTGCCTCAATAAATTGTCTAGTTCCCTGTGAACTAACGGCGGATACCGGACGCACGTCTAACACCAACATAGTTGTCAAGGCCTCAGTTATCCGCTTTGCAGTAGGATGACTGCTGTGATATTTCATCTTCCTCGCAAAGGACTGTTGAACAGTCAATTGCTTACTGGAAGTAGTACAAGTGGGCTTACGACTTCCCCTCTGGGATGACCATCGACTCCCAGCGGCAACAACAGCAGCGCCAGCAGCAGTAGGCGTTACACGCAAGGATGCATCGGAGGAATCCCAGGCAGGAGAGGACTCGTCAGAATTGCCAGTGACATGGCCTGCAGGACTATTGGCATTCCTGGGGAAGGAGGAAATTGACACTGAGGGAGTTGGTGGGGTGGTTTGCGTGAGCTTGGTTACAAGAGGAAGGGATTTACTGGTCAGTGGACTGCTTCCGCTGTCACCCAAAGTTTTTGAACTTGTCACTGACTTATTATGAATGCGCTGCAGGTGACGTATAAGGGAGGATGTTCCGAGGTGGTTAACGTCCTTACCCCTACTTATTACAGCTTGACAAAGGGAACACACGGCTTGACACCTGTTGTCCGCATTTCTGGTGAAATACCTCCACACCCCGAAGAGCTGATTTTTTTGGTATTTTCACCTGGCATGTCAACGGCCATATTCCTCCCACGGACAACAGGTGTCTCCCCGGGTGCCTGACTTAAACAAACCACCTCACCATCAGAATCCTCCTGGTCAATTTCCTCCCCAGCGCCAGCAACACCCATATCCTCCTCATCCTGGTGTACTTCAACACTGACATCTTCAATCTGACTATCAGGAACTGGACTGCGGGTGCTCCTTCCAGCACTTGCAGGGGGCGTGCAAATGGTGGAAGGCGCATGCTCTTCACGTCCAGTGTTGGGAAGGTCAGGCATCGCAACCGACACAATTGGACTCTCCTTGTGGATTTGGGATTTCGAAGAATGCACAGTTCTTTGCTGTGCTGCTTTTGCCAGCTTGAGTCTTTTCATTTTTCTAGCGAGAGGCTGAGTGCTTCCATCCTCATGTGAAGCTGAACCACTAGCCATGAACATAGGCCAGGGCCTCAGCCGTTCCTTGCCACTCCGTGTGGTAAATGGCATATTGGCAAGTTTACGCTTCTCCTCCGACAATTTTATTTTAGGTTTTGGAGTCCTTTTTTTTCTGATATTTGGTGTTTTGGATTTGACATGCTCTGTACTATGACATTGGGCATCGGCCTTGGCAGACGACGTTGCTGGCATTTCATCGTCTCGGCCATGACTAGTGGCAGCAGCTTCAGCACGAGGTGGAAGTGGATCTTGATCTTTCCCTAATTTTGGAACCTCAACATTTTTGTTCTCCATATTTTAATAGGCACAACTAAAAGGCACCTCAGGTAAACAATGGAGATGGATACTAGTATACAATTATGGACTGCCTGCCGACTGCAGACACAGAGGTAGCCACAGCCGTGAACTACCGTACTGTACTGTGTCTGCAGCTAATATAGACTGGTTGATAAAGAGAAGATGTCTATGTAACTATGTATGTATAAAGAAGACTGAAAAAAATCCACGGTTAGGTGGTATACAATTATGGACGGACTGCCTGCCGAGTGCAGACACAGAGGTAGCCACAGCCGTGAACTACCGTACTGTACTGTGTCTGCAGCTAATATAGACTGGTTGATAAAGAGAAGATGTCTATGTAACTATGTATGTATAAAGAAGAATGAAAAAAAACCACGGTTAGGTGGTATACAATTATGGACGGACTGCCTGCCGAGTGCAGACACAGAGGTAGCCACAGCCGTGAACTACCGTACTGTACTGTGTCTGCAGCTAATATAGACTGGTTGATAAAGAGAAGATGTCTATGTAACTATGTATGTATAAAGAAGAATGAAAAAAATCCACGGTTAGGTGGTATTACAATTATGGACGGACTGCCTGCCGAGTGCAGAGACACAGAGGTAGCCACAGCCGTGAACTACCGTACTGTGTCTGCTGCGACTGGATGATAAATGATATAAAAAATATATATATATCACTACTGCAGCCGGACAGGTATATATTATATATTATATAATGACGGACCTGCTGGACACTGTCTGTCAGCAGAATGAGTTTTATTTTTATAGAATAAAAAAAAAAAAAAACACACAAGTGAAGTCACACGACGAGTGTTTAACTTTTTCAGGCAATCACAATATAAGTATACTACTAACTATACTGGTGGTCAGTGTGGTCAGGTCACTGGTCAGTCACACTGGCAGTGGCACTCCTGCAGCAAAAGTGTGCACTGTTTAATTTTAATATAATATGTACTCCTGGCTCCTGCTATAACCTATAACTGGCACTGCAGTAGTGCTCCCCAGTCTCCCCCACAATTATAAGCTGTGTGAGCTGAGCAGTCAGACAGATATATAATATATATAGATGATGCAGCACACTGGCCTGAGCCTGAGCAGTGCACACAGATATGGTATGTGACTGACTGAGTCACTGTGTGTATCGCTTTTTTCAGGCAGAGAACGGATATATTAAATAAACTGCACTGTGTGTCTGGTGGTCACTCACTATATAATATATTATGTACTCCTGGCTCCTGCTATAACCTATAACTGGCACTGCAGTAGTGCTCCCCAGTCTCCCCCACAATTATAAGCTGTGTGAGCTGAGCAGTCAGACAGATATATATAATATTATATATAGATAATAGATGATGCAGCACACTGGCCTGAGCCTGAGCAGTGCACACAGATATGGTATGTGACTGACTGAGTCACTGTGTGTATCGCTTTTTTCAGGCAGAGAACGGATATATTAAATAAACTGCACTGTGTGTCTGGTGGTCACTCACTATATAATATATTATGTACTCCTGGCTCCTGCTATAACCTATAACTGGCACTGCAGTAGTGCTCCCCAGTCTCCCCCACAATTATAAGCTGTGTGAGCTGAGCAGTCAGACAGATATATATAATATTATATATAGATAATAGATGATGCAGCACACTGGCCTGAGCCTGAGCAGTGCACACAGATATGGTATGTGACTGACTGAGTCACTGTGTGTATCGCTTTTTTCAGGCAGAGAACGGATATATTAAATAAACTGCACTGTGTGTCTGGTGGTCACTCACTATATAATATATTATGTACTCCTGGCTCCTGCTATAACCTATAACTGGCACTGCAGTAGTGCTCCCCAGTCTCCCCGACAATTATAAGCTGTGTGAGCTGAGCAGTCAGACAGATATATATAATATTATATATAGATAATAGATGATGCAGCACACTGGCCTGAGCCTGAGCAGTGCACACAGATATGGTATGTGACTGACTGAGTCACTGTGTGTATCGCTTTTTTCAGGCAGAGAACGGATATATTAAATAAACTGCACTGTGTGTCTGGTGGTCACTCACTATATAATATATTATGTACTCCTGGCTCCTGCTATAACCTATAACTGGCACTGCAGTAGTGCTCCCCAGTCTCCCCCACAATTATAAGCTGTGTGAGCTGAGCAGTCAGACAGATATATATAATATTATATATAGATAATAGATGATGCAGCACACTGGCCTGAGCCTGAGCAGTGCACACAGATATGGTATGTGACTGACTGAGTCACTGTGTGTATCGCTTTTTTCAGGCAGAGAACGGATATATTAAATAAACTGCACTGTGTGTCTGGTGGTCACTCACTATATAATATATTATGTACTCCTGGCTCCTGCTATAACCTATAACTGGCACTGCAGTAGTGCTCCCCAGTCTCCCCCACAATTATAAGCTGTGTGAGCTGAGCAGTCAGACAGATATATATAATATTATATATAGATAATAGATGATGCAGCACACTGGCCTGAGCCTGAGCAGTGCACACAGATATGGTATGTGACTGACTGAGTCACTGTGTGTATCGCTTTTTTCAGGCAGAGAACGGATATATTAAATAAACTGCACTGTGTGTCTGGTGGTCACTCACTATATAATATATTATGTACTCCTGGCTCCTGCTATAACCTATAACTGGCACTGCAGTAGTGCTCCCCAGTCTCCCCCACAATTATAAGCTGTGTGAGCTGAGCAGTCAGACAGATATATATAATATTATATATAGATAATAGATGATGCAGCACACTGGCCTGAGCCTGAGCAGTGCACACAGATATGGTATGTGACTGACTGAGTCACTGTGTGTATCGCTTTTTTCAGGCAGAGAACGGATATATTAAATAAACTGCACTGTGTGTCTGGTGGTCACGCACTATATAATATATTATGTACTCCTGGCTCCTGCTATAACCTATAACTGGCACTGCAGTAGTGCTCCCCAGTCTCCCCCACAATTATAAGCTGTGTGAGCTGAGCAGTCAGACAGATATATATAATATTATATATAGATAATAGATGATGCAGCACACTGGCCTGAGCCTGAGCAGTGCACACAGATATGGTATGTGACTGAGTCACTGTGTGCTGTGTATCGCTTTTTTCAGGCAGAGAACGGATTATAAAGTAAACTGCACTGTCCTCACTAGTAAACTCTCTCCACTCAGTCTCTACACTTCTACAGTAACAGTACTCCTCCTAGTCAGCTCCAGTAAATCTCTCTCAGTCTCTTATAATCTAAATGGAGAGGACGCCAGCCACGTCCTCTCCCTATCAATCTCAATGCACGTGTGAAAATGGCGGCGACGCGCGGCTCCTTATATAGAATCCGAGTCTCGCGATAGAATCCGAGCCTCGCGAGAATCCGACAGCGTCATGATGACGTTCGGGCGCTCTCGGGTTAACCGAGCAAGGCGGGAAGATCCGAGTCGCTCGGACCCGTGAAAAAAAACATGAAGTTCTGGCGGGTTCGGATTCAGAGAAACCGAACCCGCTCATCTCTATTATATATATCATATTCCCTCCCCTTTTATTCTTATTCATCACATGTCCTTAACTTACATTATTCTGTGATAGGCAGTAGAGCAACGTTCTGTGTTTTTGGCTGATCAATACTCAGAAAACTCAATAAACCAAGTGGGTGGTATAACTGCAAAACCCTACTGAACAAAACAGGAGATGAATAATGTATGAATAGAATCATCTGTGGGTAAAAAACAGGATACTGGCAGTACCAGCTGAAACAATGCAAATTATTTGATGTGTCAGCGTGGCTAAGATTTCATAAATGCTACCTTTAATTCTTCGAAAACAGACAATAATTTAATGTCACTGTGAATTCTGTGAAAATTCTGCTTCCCCTGTTTTGAAGCCCAGCATCACCCCTGTCTCCTACCCTGACCCTTTCTGTTGCTAATACCTATACAACATTCATGAATTCAACTTGAGATTTCTTAGTTGTTCAGTCATACTTTCCTTAATTACATTTTAAGTTGCTGATATACCCGGGATTCAAACCCATTGCCTGTGGCATTGCAGTCAATCTATTCATTGAGCTATCTGCCCTTGCATAGAAGGGTAGATCATTTTAAGCTAGAGAATTCGAACTATTTGAAGCTTACCTTGTATTTTGTGAAAAAATGTTCAGCATTGCGACTGAGCAGATCTATATAGTGTGTGGCTGCAAGAGATTGGTAGTGTGACTGCACACTACATAGATCTGCTCAATTGTAATGCTGATAATTGTTTTACAAAGTACCTGTAGCTTCATATAGTGTTCATAGTTTTTATGTAGGATCAAATAGCTCAATGAGTAGGGTGTTTGATTACAATTCGACAGGTTATAGGTTTGAATCCTGGGTATAGCAGTATATTGAAATGTGTTATTTAATAAAGGGTATTGTAACTGAGGGGTAGATGTATAATTTTTTCTTTTTGGTGCATTATGGGTGCTGGGGCATATCGCCGGCGATATGCTCCCGCACTTCACATGAATGTATGTCCCCCTGGCGAGGTCTCTTACCGCTGTGCTATGTTGGGCCGCCAGTGAAGGGTGCTCTTGTGTCCTAGCGTGCGTCGGTGCGGGTCTGCGCATGCGCACGAGACCTCCATCCCACTGTCCTCCGCGACTGTAGTAGTGCTCATGCGTGTCCTGCTATGGTGTCACGTGATACAAATAACTTTATGCAAAATATCACAAAAAAACATGGCCGCTGGCAGAAAAACAGAGATTAGGGAGCCACACCGTGACGAAGCAGAGAGCCGAAAAAGCCCTTCATACATCTGGTAAGTCCCGCCGCTGGCAAGAGGGTGGCGACAGCGAAAAGTGGAGGTGCCCATAGCACAGCACGAAAAACAAACCAAAATCCACATTCATACATCGGCAGGTGCGGTAACTGCAGCAAATTATGTGCGCAGTTACTGTTTTACACTGAAAACCAGTTCATACATCTGCCCCTGAATAACAGCGAGCTCTTAAGTTAAGTGCCTGAATGTGGTATAAAGAGGATTTGTGGTCCAAATCCATTTTCTTGCTGCAGTAATGTGTGTGCATTATTTATATGTGTGTATATATACCGTGCATCCAGAAAGTATTCACAGCGCTTCACTGTTTCCCCATTTTGTTATGTTACAGCCTTATTCCAAACTGGAATAAATTAATTTTTTCCCTCAGAGCAGTCAGCGCATAAGATTCTTCTTGATTATCACTATTCTACTTAACAAAGCAAATCCAATTTAATGGTCTTAAGCAAAAGGGTCAAGTTTGCCACATATAAAGATTCATATCGGCTTGTAATATAGAGGTACATTTACTAAGCAGTGATAAGAGCGGAGAAGTGAGCCAGTAGAGAAGTTGCCCATAGCAACCACTCAGCACTGAAGTAACATCTATAATTTGCATGCTATAAAATGATACAGAGCTGCTGATTGGTTGATGGGGAAATTTCTCCACTGGCTCACTTCTCCATTCTTATCACTGCTTAGTAAATGTACCCCATAGACTCCTAGGTATTTAATTATAGAGGGACTTCACGTAAACTGATAGTTGTGGCGCAGGAGGGCCAAGATCGAGGGTGATATGTGGAGGGCGAGTTATTTTGTCTTAAAAAGGTTTATTTTATAACTCAATAATGTAGCACATTCAGCCAGGGTTTGAAATAATTTTGGCAGAGATGTGTGAGGAGAAGTTAAAGTTAGGAAAACGTCATCAGCAAACAAGGACACCTTCTATTCCTCTGTGTCTAATGACACTCCCTTATTGTCTGAGTCTAAACGAATTTGGGCTGCAAGTGGCTCAATAACTAAAGCAAAGATCAGTGGTGAGGAGGGCACCCCTGCTTGGTTCCATTAGTTATTGAGAAAGGGGATTAGAGAAGCTCATTCACAGAGATCCTGGTTGAAGGGGTGGAGTAGAGGGCCTGGGTGCCATGGAGAAAATCCCCTTCTAGACCAAAGACATGCAATGTTTGTATCAGAAAAGGCCAAATTATCCTGTCAAATGCCTTCTCAGTATCCAGAAAAGGAGACAGGGAAAATGGGACTACTGTACATGGGCAATGATCCAACCAAGTGCTAGGGTGAATACAAACATCTAATATCACTTGTGCAGGCTCCACACCCAGAAAGACCATATCTAACCTTGTATGGACATCATGAATAGGAAAGTAGAAAGTGAAATCCTTAGCAGTTGGCTCCTTCACACGCCAAACAGAAAAAAGAAGGTTCTGGGTAAGAAATAGTTTTAGGGCATTTAGGGATTTAGCTCGTACCAGGCCTGCAGAAGACCAGGGAGGAAGTTTGGACCTATATAGATCAGGATCTACGGAAGTTGTAAAAGTCTCCTGCCACTACCAATCTACCCCATCTATGTTGAGACAAAAGTAAACTAAGGGCTCTGTAAAAACAGGGCTGTGCTAAGTTAGGGGCATACATCTTAACAAATGTAAACAGGGTACCATCTAATTCTCTGAACAGGATAAGGTAGTGCCCCTCTGGGCCCTGAATGGTAGAAGAGGGGACAGGGTACCTTTTGAGCAATGGGGTTATGGGTCTGGGCCACCTTAGACCGCTGTTTCCTCCCACTCTTCATGACTTGTTTCCACCCATAGCAGCTACGTTGTACAACAGTTTTTCTGCAGCGGTGTACACTGGTATTCCACAGGGAATAACATTGGGGGGTTGTAGAGTTGGATCTTGATCAGAGGCACCAAAAGGCTAAAAGCTTTGACTGTTCCGAAGATGCATAGCACCGCCTCCTATATAACCCCGCCTCTGTGCACAGGAGCTCAGTTTGTAAGCTGGTGCCCTGCAGCTAGCAGGACACTAACAGGTAGGGGCTGTTCCTGCAGCCCTCAGAAGAGCTTTTTAAGAAGAAATGAAGACTTCAAGGGCTGCAGCAGAGGCACTCTGAGTGCTAGATGTCAGTCAGACATCTCCTGCTGCAGCTCCATCACCTCCCCCAGCGGCGCTGTATACTCCCGCGTTCCCTGGTTACCGGGTACTTACAGCGGAGGCTCCGGTGCTTCACCCAGGGCACACACACACTGGCCGAAGCTCTCCAGGATTGCGTGGCTGCTTCTACTAGGGAGGAGGTAAGAGGGTCCCCCAGGCGGACCCGCCAAAATAGCGATCCGCCACGGCCATTAGGAGGCGAACTGTGTGCGCTGGCGTGGACACTGTGTTGGTACAGGGAGCCCACTAGACCACCAGGGCAGGGGCACAGGTCGGGTTACCTCAGGTACCCATTTATTAAGGCCCACTGTACCTGGTGAGGAAGTCCAGCAAGGGGATAAGGCACTGACCTGTAGCCCCTCCCTCAGCCCCTGGGCGCCATTTAGAGTAAATGTTCCTGCCCTGGAGCTGCATCTCTCTGTCTCCCTCACTCCCTGTCAGCATTTGGGCGCCATTACACACAGCTGCGCTGTTCTTGGGACTGCTGGGCGATGCCTCCTCTGTAAAGCCGCTTGCATCATCAGCGCTGTGCTTCTACAGGACACTTAAGTATTCTACATGTCGTTTAGACAGTGTTAGTTAAGAACAAGGGCATACTTCAGGGTTATTTAGCACAAGTACCCTGTGATATACATCCAGTTTTTACTGTGCATTGTTATATCCACTGTTATACATAGCTGTACTCTGTATTTACTTAGTATTGCTAGTCCAGTGCAGTTTTACGGTTTGTCATAATTACTGCATTGTATATGTGACTGTATTTCTGTATATGTGTGTGTGCATATAGCTGCTGGGTGATTTCTACTTCGTGTACCTCAATCCTACTGCTATCCCTATATTCTGTGACCTGAGGGGGCTCAGTGCGTCAGAATTATTAGATATATAGGTGTTTTCACAGGATATACGCATTTTGTATTTTTTTCGGTGTTTTTCAGTCACATTTTACCTCAGAAATCCTCCGTTTGTGCTGTCACTCTACACGTGTGGGGTTTGTGCTGGTATTTATCTCCTATTATTGTACTGTATCGCCTGTAGTTTAAGCTTTCATAATATGTCAGCTACACGGGGCGATGGGTATGGGTCCGATTCTGCGGCACTCGGTTATGGCGTCCCAGATGCGTTTGAGGATAACATGGCTGCTGAGGGTTCAGGTTTTCAGGGTTCTGTACCCCCCAGTCAGTTTGTAGCACCGGGGGCACATCAGGATCCGTCCTGGTCAGCCTTTTCCGACATACTGACTACGCTGGAACTAGACTTATGCCCCCTGTGGGTCTTACTATGCCTTATCAGTCTTATATGGTCCCTGCGGTCCATCCGCCATGGACAGATGTCCTATCCACTCAGTTACAGCACTTAAGACTAAGCCTAAGAAGTCCTCTAAGCGAGCCGTTACTTCCTCTTAGTCCACGCCAGCTCCAGATACCTCTTCTGAGGAGGATGGCGTGTATACGAACCCTCAGATTCTGATCGTGATGATTCTGGTGGGGAATCTGTTTCACAGGTGGATGTTCCTGATCTCATTGAGGCTATCAGGCTTATTCTTCAAATTGTTGATAAACCGGAGCCCACTACTGCCTCAAAAGAAACCGGATAGGTTTAAACGTCAGAAGGTTACTAAATTGGTTTTACCTCATTCTGACCATTTAGTTGACATACGTCAGGAATCCTGGGAGAACCCTGGGAAGAAATTCACCCCGAACAAGTAGATGCTAGCTCGCTATCCCCTTGCAGCTGAGTTGAGCAAGAATTGGGAAACGCCTCCACCAGTAGACTCTCAAATTGCTAGACTGGTGGTATCTTCTGCCCTGCCTGTCACTACCGTTACTTCTCTTAAGGAGCCGACGGATAAACATGAGGAGGGTTGCTTAAAGGCTATCTATAGCCTTGCAGGGGCTGCACGTAGGCCCACCATTGCGGCTACTTGGGCCGCAGAAGCTATTGAGGCGTGGGCTCAGGAAATGGAGTTTCCTTCCAATTTTTCTGAACACGCCAGACAATGCCTCTCCTATATTGTCAAGGCATCTCATTACATTAAAGAAGCAGCTTCAGATACTGGCGTTCTGGCGGCCAAGGCTGCTACGACATCCATTTTGGCTCGTCGTATTCTTTGGCTACAGTCCTGGTCAGTGGACATGGACTCTAAGAAAACCCTGGAGGTGCTTCCATTCAAAGGTGACATCCTCTTTGGTGAGAATCTCAATAAGATTGTTACTAAAACTGCATGTCTTCCTAGTACTACTCCTTCTGCACCGAAGGCTAAGAGTACTTCCTTTCATTCCTTTCGACTTCCAGGTAAAGCAAAAGGTCAGGCGCACCCGGAATATTCTCGCACTTCCAGACCTTCCAAGCCCAAGCCTAAACGTGCCTGGGTGGCCCATCAGCCCACTTCCAAATCTGATAAGCCTGCAGCATGACGGGGCAGCCTCCTCCTGGGGGATCCCAGGGTGGGAGGCCGACTTCTGCAGTTTACCCAAGTGTGGTTGGAAACCACTTCAGACGCTTGGGTGCGGGAGGACGTCACTCGTGGATATGCTATTTCCTTCAAGAATCATCCCCCTCCTCGCTGTTGCCTGACAGACATCCCCACGGATCAGAAGAAGGCAACTACTCTACGCTTGGTGGTACAATCCCTCCTGGACACCGGAGTGGTGGTACCGGTGCCTCTGGCTCAGAGAGGCAGGGGGTACTATTCTATGCTGTTCCTGGTACCCAAACCGAATGGTTCCTCTCGGCCCATTCTCAACATCAAATCATTGAACAAATTTGTGAAGGTGTCCAATTTTCGTATGGAAACCCTTCACTCTATTGTCCTTGCTCTGGAACCAGGGGACTATATGGTATCCCTGGATATTCAGGATGCTTACCTGCATATCCCTATTGCCATGTCACATCAGCAATACCTGCGGTTTGCTATTGGCAATCTCCATTACCAATTCCGGGCCTTACCCTTTGGTCTGACTATGGCCCCTCGAATTTTCACCAAAGTCATGGCGGTTATGACAGCTTCGTTCCGCCGTCGGGGCATCAGGATCCTGCCGTATCTGGACGACTTGCTGATCCTGGTAAATTCCCCAGACGTTTTCCTCCGTCATCTGGATATGATGGTCCAGTTTATTCAGGCCCACGGGTGGCTCATCAACTGGAAGAAATCCTCCCTGGTCCCTGCCCAGAGCATGGTACACCTGGGAGCGTTGTTGGACACACACAACCAAAGGTTGTTTTTGTCACAGGAAAAAGTCCTGAAACTTCAGGACAAGATACGTCACTTCCTCTCTCGCCCACGTGTGTCGATACACTCGGCAATGCAAGTACTCGGTAGTGATGAGCGAGGTTCGGTTTTACTCGGTTTTACTCGGTTTTACTCGGTTCTCAAAACGGCATCTTATTGGCTATCCAAAACACGTGACATCCGTGAGCCAATAAGATGCCGTTTTGAGAACCGAGTAAAACCGAGTAAAACCGAGTAAAACCGAATCCGCTCATCACTAGTACTCGGTGCGCGTCTAATAACCATGACATTTACAAGTTTAGTACGGCCAAACTTTTGGTCTTCCTGCAACAGAGCCTGGACTTAGGCCTTTGTCTGGCCTCCCTCAAGCAGTGGCATAACTAGGGTTTTCGGAGCCCAGGGCAAAGATGGAAAATGGCGATGCCCCCCCCCCAAAAAAAAACACACACCAAAAGAAGCATATGCGCGCCCGGTGAAAAATGGGCGTGGCCACACTCCAGAAGGGGTGTGACCACGCATCAGAAGGGGTGTGGCTACTGAAAATGGCCCACAGTGCCAGTTACATTGCCCCACAGTGCCAGTTACATGCCCCACAGTGCCAGATACATGCCCCACAGTGCCAGATACATTGCCTCACAGTGCCAGATACATGCCTCACAGTGCCAGATACATGCCTCACAGTGCCAGTTACAATGCCCCACAGTGCCAGTTACAATGCCCCATAGTGCCAGATACATGCCCCACAGTGCCAGATACATGCCCCACAGTGCCAGATACATGCCCCACAGTGCCAGATACATGCCTCACAGTGCCAGATACATGCCCCACAGTGCCAGTTACAAGACTCTCCTCCCCGCCCCCCATCAGTCACTCACCGCTGCGGCGCTTCCCTCTGCTATGTGAGGGGAGGAGAGCGCAGCGCCTCTCCTGCCCCTCACCGCTCCAGGTCTCCGGCGGCAGCTATGTGGCGCCGGTTTGCTAGCCAATCAGGAGCTGGTCCACAAGCTCTGATTGGCTAACGCCGCCGGAGACCGGACACACGCAGCGCTGCTGGCAGCGGCGGTGAGGGGAGGGAGAGACGCAGCGCTCTCCTCCCCTCACATTTCGGCGTGACGGGGGCGAGTGGGGCATGATGCCCTGGCCGGCGGCGGCGCCCCCCTCTCCTGGGCCTGCCAAGGCGCTCAGGGCACGTGCCCCACTCGCCCTACCCTAGTTACGCCTCTGCCCTCAAGGTTCACATTTCTGCCTTGTCGGTGTGGTTTCAGAGAAAAATTGCTACCCTGCCTGATGTTCATACTTTCACTCAGGGTGTTTTACGGATTCACCCTCCTTATGTATAACCTGTGCCCCCTTGGGATTTGTCGGTGGTTCTGGAGGCCTTGCAAAAGTCTCCGTTTGAACCACTTGCATCTGTGGACCTTAAGTGGCTTTCCCTTAAGGTCTTGTTTTTGCTGGCTATTGCCTCTGCTAGAAGGGTCTTGGACTTGGGTGCCTTATCCTGTAAGTCCCCCTATCTGATTTTTCATCGTGACCAGGCAGTTCTTAGAACGCGCCCTGTTTTCTTTTACCTAAGGTGGTGTCTTCCTTCCACCTTAACCAGGAGATTGTGGTTCCGGCCTTTAGTTCTCCTGACTTGTCCTCCAAAGAGAGGAAGTCTGATTCTCTTTTTGTTCCGTTTGGTTTTCACAAACGTGGCTGGCCTGCTAACAAGCAGACCTTGGCTAGATGGATTAGAATGGTGATTGCACATGCTTATGTATAGGCTGGCCTTCCAGCTCCTGCTACCATCAAAGCCCATTCTACTCGGTCTGTTTGACCTTCTTGGGCGGCCCGCCGTGGTGCGACCCTTGAACAATTGTGCAAGGCGGCTACGTGGTCCTCAGTGAACACATTCATAAGGTTCTATGCCTTCGATACTTCCGCCTCCCAGGATGCTTCCTTTGGACGCCGGGTTCTTGTGCCCGTTACAGTGCGTCCCCTCCCATAAGGAACTGATTTAGGAGGACATCCCCGATGTTATTCCCTGTGGAATACCAGTGTACCCAGCTGCAGAAAAGGAGATTAATGGTAAGAATTTACCTTTATTAAATCTCTTTCTGCGAGGTACACTGGATTCCACAGGGCGCCCACCCTGACGCACTTAGCTTCTTTGGGTTGATATGGCATTAGCCGCTGATACCTTCTCCTGTCGTGAGAATGTGGTGTTTGTGGCTACTAACTGTTGTCGTTTCTTTTACCTGCTACTGCATTGGACTGGTTAACAAACCTGAGCTCCTGTGCACGGAGGCGGCGCTATCCATCTTGGGAACAGTCAAAGCTTTTAGCCTGTTGGTTCCTCGGATCAAGATCCAACTCTACACCCGCCCCAATGTTATTACCTGTGGAATCCAGTGTACCTCGCAGAAAGAGATTTAACAAAGGTACGTTCTTACCATAAATCTCCTTATAAAGCCAGGACAGGTGTTCAGTAATTTCACCCTATGCACCTTGATAAATCTTTTAAGTACTCTGGCACCCTGTGCATGTTGTGCAGGGCATCCACGTAATATAAATAAGTGATCACCCAACTACTACCTGTTTTAGTTGCTGGTATAATTTCAGCAATTTAGCTCCACAAGCTCTCAACTGTAGACTCCCAGTCCACCATACATTGAGTAGCAATGCACCCCCCATAATTCACACTCTTTTCCCGTAGTACACAGCCTCTGATAGCCCTATTCATGCTGTGGATGTAAACTTTATTGATTAGTTTGTGCAGGGCGACCACCATGAGATTATTAAAACTCATTATGAATACTGGCTAGCACTGCTCCTATGCAGAGCCGGCCATGGGCATAGGCAAACTAGGCAATTGCCTAGGGCATTTGATATGCCTAGGGGCATCAGCAGCTTCTGCTGATTAAAATGGTATGCAGCATGCCTATATTCTGTGTGTAGCATTTCATATGCAGATACAGCCACAGTCTCACACAGTATATAGGCATGCTGCATATCATTTTAATCAGCAGAAGCTGCTTGTGCATCCTAGCCACATAGCAATGCAAATAAGATGCATTTTCCTAAAAAAACAAGGTGCCCGACGTTAGCACTGAGGCAAGATTTATGAGGACACATCTGTATCCAAGCAGAGGCAGAGGTCACAGTGTTAGTGGCAGTGTGAGTGCTGTGTGCATGTAAGTGGGTTGGTTGTGCAGTAGTGTTCAGAATATGTATAAGGAGCATTATGTGTGTCATGTAAAAATGCATTAATAATGTGCAACATATGTGTAAGGGGCACTGTGTGTGTCATTATGTGTATAAGGGCATTAATAATGTGCGGCATATGTGTAACAGGGTACTACTGTATGTGTGTCATTATGTGTATAGGGGCACTAATAATGTGCAGCAAATGTGTAGGGGGCACTATGTGTGTCATTATGTGTATAAGGGCATTAATAATGTGCGGCATATGTGTAAGGGACATTGTGTGTAAAAGGGCATTAATAAAGGTTGTCATAATGTGTAAGGGGCATTACTGTGTGGAATTATGTGTATAAATGCATTACTAAAGTGTGGTATTATGTGTATAAGGTGCTCTACTATGTGTCATTGCGTATAGAAAGGGCATTACTGTGTGGTCTAATGTGAATAAAGAACAATATGGTGTGGTGTAATGTGAATAAGGAGCAATTCAGTGTGATGTAATGTGAATAAGGGGCTCTACCGTGAGCAGTAACGTTTATAAGGTAAAGTGATACTGCTGTGTGATTTAATATGAATTATGGACACTATCGCATGATCAAATGGGAATAAAATTGCAGTACTGTGTGGCGTAATTGGAATTGGGGGTACTATTGTGTGGCCATGCCCCTTGCCAGCAAAAACACACCCCTTTTTGGGCTGTGCGTCAAATGTGCGAACTGTTCCTATTTAAAATATAGGGGGTACAAATACCAAAATAAGGACTGCTATAGGTGAGGGGTGATGGTGCTGGGAAAGAGGTGCAAGGTCAGAGGTGGAACCAACGGTGGTGCTAGGGGGCACCAGCCAAAATCTTGCCTAGGGCATCATATTGGTTAGGGCCGGCTCTGCTCCTATGCCCCTCACTGGGGTAGGTGAAAGGCAGCATCTTGATAATGGGCTTTTCGATCCTACACTGGGTGGCCTATTTTTTTAAACTGCTAATGTAGTTATCAAAACCATCTCGCCAGTGAATTTCACATTTGTCTGCTGCTGGAATAATAATAAATTCCAACAGTAAATTACAACCAGTACATTTTTCTCCTAAAATAATGCTCATTCAAGTCTCTAATATGTCACAAGTGCAAGAAGCAGCTGCCTAGTGATGTAATGTTCCGTTCTTGATAGTTACCAAGTTAGCCAGAAACCAATTACTATACTAGAACAGAGGTTCTCAAGTTCAGTCCTCAAGTACCACTAACAGGTCGTGCGTTGTGGACGTCTTTAATCATGCACAGGTGAGTTACTCTAATTTGCTGGGTCAGTAATTATCCTGTTAGGGGTACTTAAGGGTTGAGGTTGAGAACCACAGTACTATTATGTTTTTGTAGAAAATCAGATGTGAAAACATATAGAACAAAAATAGCCTGATTCTAAATGGCACGCAGATGAGGTTGTGGCTGTGGTGTCAGCTGGATCTTTTGCTGCTGCCGCTGCCTCTATATGCTAATGCCATGGCTGATTTCTTCTAAATTGAGACGCCCACTTGCTGCACTATCCGAACTTCTACTATCACTATGGCAGGTGCAGTTTCTCCATCTGATCATGGCGTACTGTGTGAATGGTTGTGCATCTTAAAACACAGCCACTGTTAATGACAAGCCCATGTCTACCTAGTCACCCCGCCCCATAACCTCTCGGGAACACTCACCAAATACCACACTTCCTGCCTTCAAATTAATTCTACGTCACAGTGCGGTAACAACTGGTACACATGCGCAGCGCGACACAGACACTTGGACGATACTTAAAACATCGGGCAACTGCGATATATTCGATATATACTCAGGCCCAATAACCCCACACAAGTAACACCCTGGCACGAATTAACCTCTGAAGATCCATTGATGCATATCAATAATACTATCTCTGTGTACTTATTAATGTTGCATCTCTCATTTCACACCCCATCCAGTGATGGCTAACCTTGACACTCCAGCTGTTGTTGAACTACACATCCTAGCATGCACTGCATCAGTTTTAGCAAGGCCAAATAGCAAAACTGTAGCAGGGCATGCTGGGATGTGTAGTTCAACAACAGCTGGAGTGTCAAGGTTAGCCATCACTGCCCCATACTCTATTCTATTCTTCAAGACTTGTTATGCTAGTCTTTATTTTCCACAGGTACTTTTCTTATGTCAAATATGACATCAGCTTTGGAACTGTACAAGCCAGGTGGCTATCTGCTTCACATCGCTCAACTGTGTGTAATATCCCCACAATAAATCTCCACGGAGAACGAAGGAATTATTTCTGCATTTGCAGCTGTGAGGAGTTAAGCACACATATTATCTGGGGTCTGAGAAGGAAAATAAAATTCACAATAGGCTTGAAATATTATTGCAAAAGTTCAAAGCATATTATATGTTAATGTAATCTCATTAGAATGTCAGATTCTCTTATGTTAGAGGTCAGCTAGCAGACACAAACAGCAGGAAAGTGTATTCATTTGAGTGTCTAAAGTCATCAGTTGCGTAGCAGAATTTTATTACTTTAACCCTGTGCACTTCTGTGATTTGTTATATTCACAATAAACGATTAACTATATTCACAATAAACTATTACAGCTGCAGTAATGGCTTTCACCTTATCCAAAACTTATGTTAAATGTTAGGCTAGTGTCACCAGAAACTGTAGTCTCTACCAGCTCTTAGTAGCTATACAAGGACTTCTGACATTTTGGGTATACGGGCCTAATTCAGCATGGATCGCAAAAGCAAAGTCTTTCTCTAATGGGCAAAACCATGTGCACTGCAGGTGGGGCAGATATAACATTTGCAGATAGAGTTAGATTTGTGTGGGTTATTTTGTTTCTGTGCAGGGTAAATACAGGCTGCTTTATTTTTACTCTGCAATTTAGATTTCAGTTGGAATTGGAACACACCCCACCCAAATCTAACTCTCTCTGCATTTGTTATATTTGCCCCACCTGCAGTGCACATGGTTTTGCCCATCAGAGAAAGATTTTGCTTCTGCGATCCATGCTAAATTAGGCCCTACAGGCCAGTACTCACTGGCCGATGTGGGATATATGTGTGCTGAGCGAACCGCTCAGCACACATCTCTCCCGCCACTCAGCACAGCGCGATGTGTGCTGAGCGTGCGGGGGGAGACGGGGGCGCTCATTTCACCCAGCGGTTGAAATGAGCGACCTGCTAGATTGGCCTGCACGGCAGGCCAATCTAGCACCAGCGATAGCGATGTACGGGGCTGTGCATCGTTATCGCTATGGGGGCTACACACGGAGCGATCCTGCTTAAAATCTAAGCAATCTAGTCAGATTGCTTAGATTTTAAGCAGCGATCGCTCCGTGAGTACCCCCCTTAAGAGTGGACAATTTCTTGTTGTGGAGACAAGCTTTTGTGTTAACTAGTAGATGACTCTTGTTCACGACCAAGAATTGTTCACTATATACACCTTTATTTGCAAAGCAATACACGGAGATAGCCACCTTACTTACAGGGTTACATTTCAACATAAAAGAAAACAACACTAATGGTTCCTACTGTATAACAAAAATGCAGATGGTGAAAAAGCATTTCATGCCTCTAATACCCCTTTCACACCGCACATATAACCCGGTATCAACCCGGCATATTGCCGGGTCGACACGGGTCAGCGTGCGGTGTGAAAGGGGCATAGCCAAAAATCCCGGGTCACCTGACCCGACAATTCAACCCGGGAATAAAGCAGTGATATTCCCGGGTTGAATTCCGGGTCAATAACAGTGTAAACGGGCTCCCGGGTCGATGCGACCCGGGACCCGTTCACTACAACAGGGAGAGGCGGCGCAGAGATTATCTCATCTCCCAGCGCCGCCTCCACCCCCACTGCGGCTCCGTCCCCACCCCACCGCTATGGCAACCCGCCCAGCATATTGCCGGGTCAGGGAAGCCAGCTGCAGCGACCAATGCCGGATTCCACCCGGGAAGGACCCGTTTCCAATTCCCGGGTGGGATCCAGCATTGGCAGTGTGGAAGGGGTATTAGAGACCCATTGCAGTGTGCTGGGGGAATTTATTTTTCTTGTCTAGATAAACCCCTGCCTTGCATGAACCTGTGATGGGCCAATACATTGATTGGGCAACTTCCATTCTGTGTATCCTTTGTTCTAATAAGCACGTATGGGATTCGTAGCTGGAGAGTATACTGATCCTTGTAGTGCCATATTGGAGAACCACGGGGTGCTTCCAGGTGAGTTGGCGCTGAATTTAGAAAATACATAAATATATGACTCAAAGTGGTGCTATTATAATGTAGCCCCAGTGGAGGCTCACCAGAGCAGAGATGCCTTTCCATGGCTTGTGGCTTACCATGTGTTTGAATATGTATGTAACGGAGTCCTCTGCATTTTGTTATTGTGTAGGATGCAAGTCTCTTCTGCTGGACTATTGTAGTGTGCTTAGGGAATACAGTTTTTTCTCACAAGTAAGAGAGAACCAGAAGGTGTAATTAGAAGAGGGTAAATGTAAGGACTGAGAAGCAAATAGGATACCAATGGCAGGTGGATAACAGTGAGGAGTTTAGGAAAAGTGCTATTTTGAAGCAAAAGGCCAAATACACTAAAATCAGGACAGTGAGAAGTCAGAGGGGAATGAGCAACAGCCACAGGTTGTAGTCAGAAACAGGGACACTGAGAAGGGTGTGTGGAGCGCGTACAGACTACCCTGGCCCCTACAAGGCAGCAGTCCCCATGCAATGCTGCAATCATGCCCTCTGAGATTGTGCCGTTGCTTCTCGGTGGCGGACACAATAGTTACTGTATGTATACAAAGAGTGGGAGAAGCCATGCTCCCTTTAATTGACACTTCCCTACAACCACCTGTGACAGAAGTCTTGGCAAGCCTGGTCAGATAAAGCCAAAGTTTGAAATTGGATAAGGAGTGGACCCAGAGAAAACAAGGCGAAAAGCTTTATCTCTGGTAAAAATGGATGTTTGATTAGCAGTTGGCCTTCTAATATATCACGGGATCACCGTTCAATAATTCAGGAGGTAACCAATGGTAGTAAGATTTATTAGTGATAGAGGAGTGTGCCCTGAGCTGTCTCCTGTGTCCAGTACCTGGACCCTGAAGTGTCAGAGACGTGTCACTGTGTGACCTGACTCCAATGCGCAGCTTTGCCAAAGCTCTGTCATCCTTATAGGAGGTATGGTCCGCTGAGAGTGTCCACCAAGAGATGGCCCTCATATACACGTTGTAAGTGGGTGCATACTCCATTACCACCACTGTTTGTGTATACAGTAGGTGTGTGCTTCCCTTTATCTGCATAACACCTGCATTAACACCACCTGCATTATTGGCTGAATCTGTTGCATCTATAATAAGCCTGCATTGTGTACATGTTGTACATACCAGCATTAAACCTGTGTTGTTCTATAACCTGTTCTGCCTGGTTAATAAAACTAAGACCTAGTTGACTTGTTCATCGTGTGGACTAACCTCCATCACACATCGGATCTGGCAATTGTTAGGTTTCGACATCTATTTAATAAGTATATACAATTAACGCCCACAATACATGTTACGTTATCATGAAATGGCAATAGCAGAAACAAAATCAATGAAGAAAATACTTTATTAATTGATAAAATTTAGTTTTTTAGATATATTACCTTTTTTTCAGATTATTATATATTTGATTTTTTTATTAAGTGGAACTGAAATCACAGCATATATCTGGGTCACTCAAGTGTATTTTCACTCAAACTGGCTTGGAGAACGTTACCTTAACCATAACCAATGTGGCCCAGTGCCGCTCAGTCGTCTCTACAAGAATTGAATTACAAATTAAGTTGACAAGGCATTTTGGCAATATAAAATAAGAATTATTGCTGAATGTTAATAAATAGACCCCTAGGCATCCACAATACCACATGCTTTTATCAATATCTCCTGATGGGCGGGCCATTTCTTTTGTTTTACAGTGGGAGATATATCAAACCTTGGGCGAGATACAGTACCAACCAATCAGTATCTTTCTGTCTTTTTACATGCCGAATTTGAAATATAACAGGAGCTGGTTTGTACTTTTTCTCTCTCCTATCCTTGATACATCTCCAACTGTAAAACAAAATCACACTCTGTTATCTATAGAGTGAAAGTATGAAAACACCACCTCAGAAGAACCGCTGGGTCTTTTATGAGAGAAAGGTATGGGGTCCAATTGAGTTCCTTTAAATAGCAACCTGCTGATCTATATTGCGTGGTGTTTTTGCAGAAGCTGTTCTTATTTTGGCCAGATTTCTAGTCTTGTGGATTTAGTTACTCATTGATATATATATATATATATATATATAAAAAAATTTCAGGGAGATCACACAATGAAGATCCATTGTAACACTGAATGGGTTAATTGAGTTGAGAAGGAAGAAACTGCAGGAGTTTTATTGATGCTGTATTTTTGGTGCTGACATTTCACAGCAAAGGAAAAAAATAAGGACTAAGCGCAGAAATGTTATTGTGTTGAAGAATAGGTGCAGCTGGGCCGCTCAGCTGCTCCTGGCAAAGCATTGTTGTAGAAATCACACAGTAGCTTAAATGCAACTTATAGCTGGAGTAAGAAAAAAATATTAGATCAGGTCATGTGTAGAAAACACGAAGATTACAAACCCAGAGACTTTGCAAACTGAAACAGTGCTTATCCCCATTTTAAACACATTATTTCAGCTGAGGCTTACTTGCATCTGTTATATGTGACTGTCTTAGGAGACTAAAAATAAATTTACTCTGTCATTACCACAAAACTATCAATGTGCATTCACTATTTATCATATTGTAACACACTACGGAGATGATTCAACATACTGATGTGGGAATTAGCACTCCTTATAAAATTACCTCACATGAGGAATTAAGACATGGAAAGACATGATATCCACCCTGGCCTTATGACAAAGAGTAAGCCTCAGTTAATTTTGGACATCATTTTACTTGGAAACTAAAGTAACTGAAAAAATTAATTAAAATACAGCCACTTAAACAAAACCTTCAAAATGAAATAACCAACATGGGACTTTTTGCAGAACTGAACATTCCCAGAATTCTCTGTGTTACCATACGGGCATATTATGCTTGCTTATCATTAAATATGTTTCTCCAAGGAGAAATTCACAATCCGCTGATGCTTCTGTAATAAGTAATAGCTATTAGACAATTTCATTGAATGAACCTTGTGAATACAGCAGGTTTGTATACTTATTATGTGGTATATATGTTAGATGCACTCAAGCTTCACTTATACAGAGACATTACATTTGCCACAGTAAGTCTCAGACATGTTGTAAAATAATGTAGCTGCAGGCATTACCGAGTTAATTTGAGGCTTGTTGACTCAAATTAAAAATATGTTTGATACTTTTGACTCAGGTATTCATATTAAGGTGCCTATAATTGCAAATTAATCATATTTGATCGATTGTTGCTCTCCCAAACTATGCAAAGAGAACAGAAGGCTCTGTTAGCCTGAAGCTGATAAGCTCCCAGGTTGTGGTTCTGGAATAAGATAGTGGGGTTTGGGTTGTGAATAGCTAAATAGATATTGGTGATAAAGTGTTTGCGTTAAGCATCGAATGGGAAAAGTGTGTGAGGGATGGATCTTAGGAGGTTATATTTAGAAATGAGTGGTTTGGATTCCTTGGACTCTGAGCCGCTCTGAACACTAGGGATCAGAGTCCACCCGAGCCGCAGCTCAGGTGTTCCCACCAGACTCTGATTCCATGTTGAGGCTAAATGTCATCCTCACAGCGTCGGAGTCTCGCTGGACTTGGATTCCATATAAGGCGCCATTTCACTCAACGCATGCTGCTGTTTGCTGCGTTATACTCTTCTATTTAGGCTGTGCTGTGTCCAGACTTCAGACTTCACTAAGTGGCTGTGCAGTATAGTGACAGTGTAAATAGGGGCACGCTGCGCTATACTTTGCTGTTTAGGCTGTGCTGTGTCCAGACTTCACTAAGTGGCTGTGCAGTATAGTGACAGTGTAACTAGGGGCACGCTGCGCTATACTCTGCTGTTTAGGCTGTGCTGTGTCCAGACTTCAGACTTCACTAAGTGGCTGTGCAGTATAGTGACAGTGTAAATAGGGGCACGCTGCGCTATACTCTGCTGTTTAGGCTGTGCTGTGTCCAGACTTCACTAAGTGGCTGTGCAGTATAGTGACAGTGTAAATAGGGGCACGCTGAGCTATACTCTGCTGTTTAGGCTGTGCTGTGTCCAGACTTCACTAAGTGGCTGTGCAGTATAGTGACCGTGTAAATAGGGGCACGCTGCGCTATACTCTGCTGTTTAGGCTGTGCTGTGTCCAGACTTCACTAAGTGGCTGTGCAGTATAGTGACAGTGTAAATAGAGGCACGCTGCGCTATACTCTGCTGTTTAGGCTGTGCTGTGTCCAGACTTCACTAAGTGGCTGTGCAGTATAGTGACAGTGTAAATAGGGGCATGCTGCGCTATACTCTGCTGTTTAGGCTGTGCTGTGTCCAGACTTCACTAAGTGGCTGTGCAGTATAGTGACAGTGTAAATAGGGGCACTCTGCGCTATACTCTGCTGTTTAGGCTGTGCTGTGTCCAGACTTCACTAAGTGGCTGTGCAGTATAGTGACAGTGTAAATAGGGGCACTCTGCGCTATACTCTGCTGTTTAGGCTGTGCTGTGTCCAGACTTCACTAAGTGGCTGTGCAGTATAGTCAGCGGCGGAAGTTCCGGAGTCAATGGAGTTGGTCGCCGACGGACTCCAGCTCTGAAGGGGGCACTCGGCCTGACCGTCTCCATTGCCTCCTGTTACTTCCGACTCGAGGAGCAGCGCTGCGGCTGCAGAGCAGCAGCTTCACCCCATAATCTCAGCGTGCAGGAGGCGGGGTTTGCCGTCGGTGTCTGGCAATGCGCCCCGCCTCCTGACAGTCATGCAGTCCTTCTCCCGCCCTCTCTCTCCTCCCCAGAGTGGCTCATGCCGGGTGGGAAGTAGCGGCACTCTGCAGAGCGCACTCTTTACCTGCTCCCTGCTGTCCTGGAGTCTGCTGGATGTCTGATTTCAGGTGAGGAGTGGCAGCAGAGGCTGCAACGTTTGGGGATCTAAGTGTGTATATAAAAACAAACAATAAAGCTATCCCCCCAAAATAAAAAATAAAAAAATTATATATATATATATATATATATATATATATATATATATATACCTTGGATGATCCGGCACTCCCTTGCTGGTATTGGTAATGCTGGGTGCTCGTGCTATTAATGTATAAGTTCTGCTGTTGCTGAATAAGCAAGCTGCACGTCACTCCATTGTAAAAAAGGTGCTTTTAATGAACTTTTGAATTGAAATACATGGAAAAAACGGCCTGCCTGTCATGTCAACGGCTCGTTTCGGGACCTGGCATACACTGTCTGTGAAGAAGCCTGCTGGGTGACACACATGCTGGATCAGGACACCCACTGTGGGCACACAGGGGTCTCCCTACTGCACAGCGATTGCATATGAGCATAAGCATGTTTTTCACCACTGACTACAGCAGCCAGAATTAATCCTGACGAAGGGACTATGCCAGGTCCCGAAACGAGCCGTTGACATGACAGGCAGGCTGTTTTTTCCATGTATTTAAATTCAAAAGTTCATTAAAAGCATCTTTTTTTACAATGGAGTAACGTGCAGCTTGCTTATTCAGCAACAGTGGAACTTTATCTATCTATATATATATATTATGGGGCTGTGTATGTCTACAGTATATATGGGGCTGTGTGCGTGTGTATGTGTACAGTATGTATATGGGGCTTTGTGTGTATGTGTACAGTATGTATGTATGTATGTATGTGTACAGTGTATATGTATATGGGGCTGTGTGTGTGTGTGTATGTGTACAGTATGTATGTATATGGGGCTGTGTGTGTATGTATAGCGTATGTATGTATATGGGGCTGTGTATGTGTACAGTATGTATGTATATGGAGCTGTGTGTGTGTGTGTATGTGTACAGTATGTATGTATATGGGGCTGTGTGTGTATGTTCTGTATATGAGGCTGTGTGTGCGTATGGAGCTGTGCATGTGCGCACTGGCGTATTTGGGGCTGTTTATGTGTGCGTATAAGGCTGTGCATGTGTGTGTATGGGACTGTGCATGTATGGGGATGTGTGTGCATATGTGGCTGTGTGCAGTGGCGGAAGTATCGGAGAAAATGGAGTTGGGAGCCAGTTCTGAAAGGGGCACCTCGACCTTCTCCATTGCCTCTGGTGAGTTCCTTCAGTCTCTGTGCGCCAGCCAGTACAGTATGAGTAGGAACAGCGCTGCAGTGGCAGTGCACAGCAGCATCATTATAGAATCTCAGTGGCTGGGAGGAGGCGAGGTTTGCTGTTAGTATCAGGCAATACGCCCACCTCCCGACAGCCTTGCTGCTCGTTTCCCACAGCCCACCAGCTCTCTTCTGCCGCCACCCCCTTGCATCGGCACATGCTGCTTAGGAAGGTTCTCTTGGACGATGCCTTGCATTTATATCTGCTATACTGTAGGTGAGGAGGCTGTCTGTATATGTAGCTGTTTGCATGTCTGTGTATAAGTGGGTGTGTGTGTATACAGTATGTGGCTGTTCGTGTATATGTAAGAGGCACGGGGGTGGGGCCCTGGGGAAAGGTTACGGCACGCTCACTTACCAGGCCTACGTACCTCTCGACTCCCGTCCTCCACCTTCAGTCCGTCGAGACAACTCCGACGATACTGGCACACGTCCACACACAGAGAACCTCCTGGGGTGACCTGAAAAGAATGGGGGACACACTACGCAGGGGTGGCCTACACTGGATTCAGTGAATGGTCATCATTGGCACTTGTGGCCTCAGACTGGGTGCTCCCGTAGTGATGCAGAGCACCAGGTGCGACCCTGAACGAAAACGCCCAAATGAGAGGTAGGGGAAGCGGTAACATACACAACAGACAACACACAAAACACGTTTCCGCTCACCAGCTGTATCCTCGGATCCCTGCCAGACGACTGGCTCTTCTTCCTTGCTCCTGTAAGAGAACACACAACACAACCCACGGGACGTGGCGCTGCTTACGCTTTATGATGGAGAGACACTTATACAGAGGTTATAACTAGTGATGAGCACCGGAAATTTTTCGGGTTTTGTGTTTTGGTTTTGGGTTCGGTTCCGCGGCCGTGTTTTGGGTTCGAACGCGTTTTGGCAAAACCTCACCGAATTTTTTTTGTCGGATTCGGGTGTGTTTTGGATTCGGGTGTTTTTTTCAAAAAACCCTAAAAAACAGCTTAAATCATAGAATTTGGGGGTCATTTTGATCCCAAAGAATTATTAACCTCAAAAACCATAATTTCCACTCATTTTCAGTCTATTCTGAATACCTCACACCTCACAATATTATTTTTAGTCCTAAAATTTGCACCGAGGTCGCTGGATGACTAAGCTAAGCGACCCTAGTGGCCGACACAAACACCTGGCCCATCTAGGAGTGGCACTGCAGTGTCACGCAGGATGGCCCTTCCAAAAAACCCTCCCCAAACAGCACATGACGCAAAGAAAAAAAGAGGCGCAATGAGGTAGCTGTGTGAGTAAGCTAAGCGACCCTAGTGGCCGACACAAACACCTGGCCCATCTAGGAGTGGCACCGCAGTGTCACGCAGGATGTCCCTTCCAAAAAACCCTCCCCAAACAGCACATGACGCAAAGAAAAAAAGAGGCGCAATGAGGTAGCTGTGTGAGTAAGATAAGTGACCTTAGTGGCCGACACAAACACCGGGCCCATCTAGGAGTGGCACTGCAGTGGCACGCAGGATGGCCCTTCCAAATAACCCTCCCCAAACAGCACATGACGCAAAGAAAAAAAGAGGCGCAATGAGGTAGCTGTGTGAGTAAGATTAGCGACCCTAGTGGCCGACACAAACACCGGGCCCATCTAGGAGTGGCACTGCAGTGTCACGCAGGATGTCCCTTCCAAAAAACCCTCCCCAAACAGCACATGACGCAAAGAAAAAAAGAGGCGCAATGAGGTAGCTGTGTGAGTAAGATAAGCGACCCTAGTGGCCGACACAAACACCGGGCCCATCTAGTAGTGGCACTGCAGTGGCACGCAGGATGGCCCTTCCAAAAAACCCTCCCCAAACAGCACATGACGCAAAGAAAAAAAGAGGCGCAATGAGGTAGCTGTGTGAGTAAGATAAGCGACCCTAGTGGCCGACACAAACACCGGGCCCATCTAGGAGTGGCACTGCAGTGTCACGCAGGATGTCCCTTCCAAAAAACCCTCCCCAAACAGCACATGACGCAAAGAAAAAAAGAGGCGCAATGAGGTAGCTGTGTGAGTAAGCTAAGCGACCCTAGTGGCCGACACAAACACCGGGCCCATCTAGGAGTGGCACTGCAGTGTGACGCAGGATGTCCCTTCCAAAAAACCCTCCCCAAACAGCACATGACGCAAAGAAAAAAAGAGGCGCAATGAGGTAGCTGTGTGAGTAAGCTAAGCGACCCTAGTGGCCGACACAAACACCGGGCCCATCTAGGAGTGGCACTGCAGTGTCACGCAGGATGGCCCTTCCAAAAAACACTCCCCAAACAGCACATGACGCAAAGAAAAAAAGAGGCGCAATGAGGTAGCTGTGTGAGTAAGCTAAGCGACCCTAGTGGCCGACACAAACACCGGGCCCATCTAGGAGTGGCACTGCAGTGTCACGCAGGATGGCCCTTCCAAAAAACACTCCCCAAACAGCACATGACGCAAATAAAAATGAAAGAAAAAAGAGGTGCAAGATGGAATTGTCCTTGGGCCCTCCCACCCACCCTTATGTTGTATAAACAGGACATGCACACTTTAACCAACCCATCATTTCAGTGACAGGGTCTGCCACACGACTGTGACTGAAATGACGGGTTGGTTTGGACCCCCACCTAAAAAGAAGCAATTAATCTCTCCTTGCACAAACTGGCTCTACAGAGGCAAGATGTCCACCTCATCATCATCCTCCGATATATCACCGTGTACATCCCCCTCCTCACAGATTATCAATTCGTCCCCACTGGAATCCACCATCTCAGCTCCCTGTGTACTTTGTGGAGGCAATTGCTGCTGGTCAATGTCTCCACGGAGGAATTGATTATAATTCATTTTAATGAACATCATCTTCTCCACATTTTCTGGATGTAACCTCGTACGCCGATTGCTGACAAGGTGAGCGGCGGCACTAAACACTCTTTCGGAGTACACACTTGTGGGAGGGCAACTTAGGTAGAATAAAGCCAGTTTGTGCAAGGGCCTCCAAATTGCCTCTTTTTCCTGCCAGTATAAGTACGGACTGTGTGACGTGCCTACTTGGATGCGGTCACTCATATAATCCTCCACCATTCTTTCAATGGTGAGAGAATCATATGCAGTGACAGTAGACGACATGTCCGTAATCGTTGTCAGGTCCTTCAGTCCGGACCAGATGTCAGCATCAGCAGTCGCTCCAGACTGCCCTGCATCACCACCAGCGGGTGGGCTCGGAATTCTGAGCCTTTTCCTCGCACCCCCAGTTGCAGGAGAATGTGAAGGAGGAGATGTTGACAGGTCGCGTTCCGCTTGACTTGACAATTTTGTCACCAGCAGGTCTTTGAACCCCAGCAGACTTGTGTCTGCCGGAAAGAGAGATCCAAGGTAGGCTTTAAATCTAGGATCGAGCACGGTGGCCAAAATGTAGTGCTCTGATTTCAACAGATTGACCACCCGTGAATCCTTGTTAAGCGAATTAAGGGCTCCATCCACAAGTCCCACATACCTAGCGGAATCGCTCAGTGTTAGCTCCTCCTTCAATGTCTCCAGCTTCTTCTGCAAAAGCCTGATGAGGGGAATGACCTGACTCAGGCTGGCAGTGTCTGAACTGACTTCACGTGTGGCAAGTTCAAAGGGCATCAGAACCTTGCACAATGTTGAAATCATTCTCCACTGCGCTTGAGACAGGTGCATTCCACCTCCTATATCGTGCTCAATTGCATAGGCTTGAATGGCCTTTTGCTGCTCCTCCAACCTCTGAAGCATATAGAGGGTTGAATTCCACCTCGTTACCACTTCTTGCTTCAGATGATGGCAGGGCAGGTTCAGTTGTTTTTGGTGGTGCTCCAGTCTTCTGTACGTGGTGCCTGTACGCCGAAAGTGTCCCGCAATTCTTCTGGCCACCGACAGCATCTCTTGCACGCCCCTGTCGTTTTTTAAAAAATTCTGCACCACCAAATTCAAGGTATGTGCAAAACATGGGACGTGCTGGAATTTGCCCATATTTAATGCACACACAATATTGCTGGCGTTGTCCGATGCCACAAATCCACAGGAGAGTCCAATTGGGGTAAGCCATTCCGCGATGATCTTCCTCAGTTGCCGTAAGAGGTTTTCAGCTGTGTGCGTATTCTGGAAAGCGGTGATACAAAGCGTAGCCTGCCTAGGAAAGAGTTGGCGTTTGCGAGATGCTTCTACTGGTGCCGCCGCTGCTGTTCTTGCGGCGGGAGTCCATACATCTACCCAGTGGGCTGTCACAGTCATATAGTCCTGACCCTGCCCTGCTCCACTTGTCCACATGTCCGTGGTTAAGTGGACATTGGGTACAACTGCATTTTTTAGGACACTGGTGAGTCTTTTTCTGACGTCCGTGTACATTATCGGTATCGCCTGCCTAGAGAAGTGGAACCTAGATGGTATTTGGTAACGGGGGCACACTACCTCAAGAAATTGTCTAGTTCCCTGTGAACTAACGAAGGATACCGGACGCACGTCTAACACCAACATAGTTGTCAAGGCCTCAGTTATCCGCTTTGCAGCAGGATGACTGCTGTGATATTTCATCTTCCTCGCAAAGGACTGTTGGACAGTCAATTGCTTACTGGAAGTAGTACAAGTGGGCTTACGACTTCCCCTCTGGGATGACCATCGACTCCCAGCAGCAACAACAGCAGCGCCAGCAGCAGTAGGCGTTACACGCAAGGATGCATCGGAGGAATCCCAGGCAGGAGAGGAATCGTCAGAATTGCCAGTGACATGGCCTGCAGGACTATTGGCATTCCTGGGGAAGGAGGAAATTGACACTGAGGGAGTTGGTGGGGTGGTTTGCGTGAGCTTGGTTACAAGAGGAAGGGATTTACTGGTCAGTGGACTGCTTCCGCTGTCACCCAAAGTTTTTGAACTTGTCACTGACTTATTATGAATGCGCTGCAGGTGACGTATAAGGGAGGATGTTCCGAGGTGGTTAACGTCCTTACCCCTACTTATTACAGCTTGACAAAGGCAACACACGGCTTGACAAATGTTGTCCGCATTTCTGGTGAAATACTTCCACACCGAAGAGCTGATTTTTTTGGTATTTTGACCAGGCATGTCAATGGCCCTATTCCTCCCACGGACAACAGGTGTCTCCCCGGGTGCCTGACTTAAACAAACCACCTCACCATCAGAATCCTCCTGGTCAATTTCCTCCCCAGCGCCAGCAACACCCATATCCTCCTCATCCTGGTGTACTTCAACACTGACATCTTCAATCTGACTATCAGGAACTGGACTGCGGGTGCTCCTTCCAGCACTTGCAGGGGGCGTGCAAATGGTGGAAGGCGCATGCTCTTCACGTCCAGTGTTGGGAAGGTCAGGCATCGCAACCGACACAATTGGAGTCGGACTCTCCTTGTGGATTTGTGATTTCGAAGAACGCACAGTTCTTTGCGGTGCTTTTGCCAGCTTGAGTCTTTTCATTTTTCTAGCGAGAGGCTGAGTGCTTCCATCCTCATGTGAAGCTGAACCACTAGCCATGAACATAGGCCAGGGCCTCAGCCGTTCCTTGCCACTCCGTGTGGTAAATGGCATATTGGCAAGTTTACGCTTCTCCTCCGACAATTTGATTTTAGATTTTGGAGTCCTTTTTTTACTGATATTTGGTGTTTTGGATTTTACATGCTCTGTACTATGACATTGGGCATCGGCCTTGGCAGACGGCGTTGCTGGCATTTCATCGTCTCGGCCATGACTAGTGGCAGCAGCTTCAGCACGAGGTGGAAGTGGATCTTGATCTTTCCCTAATTTTGGAACCTCAACATTTTTGTTCTCCATATTTTAATAGGCACAACTAAAAGGCACCTCAGGTAAACAATGGAGATGGATGGATACTAGTATACTTATGGATGGACTGCCGAGTGCCGACACAGAGGTAGCTACAGCCGTGGACTACCGTACTGTGTCTGCTGCTAATATAGACTGGATGATAATGAGATGAAATCAATATATATGTATATATAATATCACTAGTACTGCAGCCGGACAGGTATATATATTTATTATGTAATGACTGATGACGGACCTGCTGGACACTGTCAGCTCAGCAGCACCGCAGACTGCTACAGTAAGCTACTATACTATAGTAGTATGTACAAAGAAGAAAGAAAAAAAAAAAAACCACGGGGAGGTGGTATACAATTATGGATGGACTGCCGAGTGCCGACACAGAGGTAGCTACAGCCGTGGACTAACGTACTGTGTCTGCTGCTAATATAGACTGGATGATAATGAGATGAAATCAATATATATGTATATATAATATCACTAGTACTGCAGCCGGACAGGTATATATATTTATTATGTAATGACTGATGACGGACCTGCTGGACACTGTCAGCTCAGCAGCACCGCAGACTGCTACAGTAAGCTACTATAGTAGTATGTATAAAGAAGAATGAAAAAAAAAAAACCACGGGTAGGTGGTATACAATATTATATATATATATATATATATATATACACTATATACAATTATATATATATATATATATATATATATATATATATATTAAACTGGTGGTGGTGATTGATTATTAAACTGGTGGTCAGGTCACTGGTCACACTATCAGCAACTTGCAAGTAGTACTCCTAGCAGACAATCACAAAATATATTATACTGGTCTGGTGGTCAGTGTGGTCACAATGGCAGTGTGGCACTGACTCTGGCAGCAAAAGTGTGCACTGTACGTTATATGTACTCCTGAGTCCTGCTCTCAGACTCTAACTGCTCCCCACTGTCAGTGTCTCCCCCACAAGTCAGATAATTAATACAGTCACACTATCTAATCTATATCACTTCAGCAAGTAGTAGTAGTATAGTAGTACTCCTCCTAATAATGCTCCCCAAAATTACTACTACTGTGTCTCTCTCTACTGTCTCACTCTCTTCTCTAAACGGAGAGGACGCCAGCCACGTCCTCTCCCTATGAATCTCAATGCACGTGTGAAAATGGCGGCGACGCGCGGCTCCTTATATAGAATCCGAGTCTCGCGATAGAATCCGAGCCTCGCGAGAATCCGACAGCGGGATGATGACGTTCGGGCGCGCTCGGGTTAACCGAGCAAGGCGGGAAGATCCGAGTCGCTCGGACCCGTGTAAAAAAACATGAAGTTCGGGCGGGTTCGGTTTCCGAGGAACCGAACCCGCTCATCTCTAGTTATAACACGATACCGTAATACTGTTTCAACCTGGTGGTACTCACCAACGCGTACTTCCGACAGCCTACCATTCATGGAGGCCTGGCTGTAGGGAAAACTGAGAACTCATCACACACGCGGCGTAGCGCCAACTTATGCGACCCGCGGGCTAGCGCCAACTTAAGCAACCTGCGGCCGAGTGCCGACTTAAGCAACCTGCGACGTAGCGCCGACTTCAGCAACCTGCGGCGTAGCGCCGACTTCAGCAACCTGCGGCGTAGCGCCGACTTAAGCAACCTGCGGCCGAGTGCAGACTTATGCAACCTGCGACGTAGCGCCGACTTCAGCAACCTGCGGCGTAGCGCCAACTTAAGCAACCTGCGGCCGAGTGCCGACTTATGCAACCTGCGACATAGCGCCGACTTAAGCAACCTGCGGCGTAGCGCCGACTTACTGTACACACAATAGCGTTGGGCTTCCTTGCCCTGGATGCCCCCTGCCTATCGCTGCCTATCTGGGGGATAATGGGGGGGCCTAGCGCCCTCTGCTGCTCAGGCCGTGGGCCTGCCTAACTGTGGGGGATAATGGGGGCCTAACGCCCCCTGCTGCTCAGGCCGTGCGCCTGCCTAACTGTGGGGGATAATGGGGGGGCCTAGCGCCCTCTGCTGCTCAGGCCGTGGGCCTGCCTAACTGTGGGGGATGACGGGGGGGGCCTAGCGCCCTCTGCTGCTCAGGCCGTGTGCCTGCCTATGTTGCCTCAGGCCTAGTGCCTGTTTTTGCCCCACGGGCCTAGTGCCCGAATCCCTGGTGGTCTAGGGGAAGGGGGGGTACCACCTGTACTTACCCGTCCAAAGGGCCACGGCTGGACCAAGCCTGGTCCGGCCACGCCCACCGCGTTGTCTTCGCCAGAGGCGGGATGGCTCCCACCACCTCCGGGCTTCCTGGAGGCTTCACCTGGGCAGCGGTGGCCCGTGCAAGCTCTTTTGCGTTGCACACCGCTGGCCCAGGGCCTCCGACGTCTTCACCGATGGGTGTCGGCTCTTTGTACTTCACCCGGCAGCCGGCGGCGTGTCTCAGCTCTTTTTGAAACTACCGCCGCCCTCCGGGACTTCCGGCGCCGTCTTCTTTCTTCACTCTTCAGGAGCTCTTCTCCGCTCCTTCTCCATCGCCGAACTGAGCGCTCGCGCCCGGCGCTGGCTAATACAAGCCAGTGCCAGGGGGCGGGGCTATGATGCGGCGAGCCGGGATTGGCTCGCCGCCGCCACTCCTGATTGGCTGCCAGCTCACGAGCCGTGATTGGCTTGCGGCTGGCGCCAAATTCAAAAAGCTGCGCTGTGATTGGCGGGGCCTGAGTCCCGGGGGAATGCAGGCCCGCCGCCATCACCCGCGTGGAGCGGCGGTGTATATTCACCACCGCCCCCACGCCCGCTGCCGCACTCTGCAACCGGCCGGGCAGGGGAAGACCGGACCAGGCCCGGTCTCCACTGCTGCCCGAAACCAGCGCCACCTCCGGCCCCATGGGGCGGCGATGGCCCGTCCCAGGTGAGGAGGTACAGGATTGTTAGTAGCAGGGCCAGTGACCGCATGAGTACACTGGCCCCTGCTACATTCCTCCACGCTTTTGCCTTTGTGGTCCCCACAAAGCTGGCTATCACCCTTGGCCCGGCGTCAGGGCCTTCATCACTTGTCCTGACGGTCGGCCCCGGTTCCAGTGCCCCATCCAGGACAAGTGCACCTGCATCTGTGGAAGGAAGCCTCACCTTCCCCCTTTGGCCTGGGGGTGCTATCCCCTCGGGGACCACCGTGGGTGGTAGACCCTCCATGGCGAGGGCGGTTGCCTCCTGGAGCTGGATCCGGCTCTCTAGGACACTGGGTTCCTCGTCTGATGGCATATCCTCCCACCCGTCATCGTCATCCGGGTTGTCTGCAGGTTGGTCAGCAACACTGGGTTCCTCATCTGATGACATGGTCTCCCACCCGTCGTCATCTTCCAGGGTATCCGTATTTTGGTCGGAGACTCGGGATTCCTCCTCGGATGACATGGTCTCCCACTCGTCGTTGTCGGATTCTTCCAGGTATGTCCAGCCCGATGATAGGTCGTCCCTAGGCCAGGGGCACTCAGGGCGCTCGTGGTCGGAATCACTGCAGCCCGTACATCTCTCTACCTCCCCTTCGCTCCGGTCGTCGTCCCAGGTACAGCCCTTGTGGTCGCCGCCGTAGTCGTCACAGGCAGACCAATTGACCTCCCGCATCCGACGCTCCTCCTGGCGCCTGTCCGACGCTCCCTTCCTCTCGGCTTGCCCTTGGCGCCAATTCCTAATCGCCGGGGATGAGGCGTATGGGCAATCCGGCGATTCATGGTCCACTTCTCCACAGAGCGTGCACCAGGGCTCGTCCAAGCTCTGCTGGGTCCAGTGTGGCCCCTCTGATTGGACGGCTTGGTCGCTGCACTCTCGGGGCCAATCCCTATGTTCCACTGGGATTGTTGAACTTGGGGGCTCGGTTGTGAAGTAATGGCCGCCGCTATGGATCCCCGCGACCCAAGGCTGCATCTCTACACCCGCTCTCGTAGCAGGCAGCCGGGGGCACTCCTCAGTCTGCTGGTCCTGTTGCTGGCCTGTCTGGTAGGGGTCGATGGTGGCTTGCTGACGTTTCTTCTGGTGGCGTTCCTCTCTGTTACGCTTTACGGCTTGCTGCATTGCCCGTAGTAGGTCAGCGGACGTGAGGACGGGCCAGTTACTTCTATCCTCACATGCCAGGGGGTGGATCCGTTCTGGTGGCGTTCTCCACATCGTGTCTGTCGTCCGCAGATCCTGCCGACTACGCCAAATGTAAGAGGCACGGGGGTGGGGCCCTGGGGAAAGGTTACGGCACGCTCACTTACCAGGCCTACGTACCTCTCGACTCCCGTCCTCCACCTTCAGTCCGTCGAGACAACTCCGACGATACTGGCACACGTACACACACAGAGAACCTCCTGGGGTGACCTTAAAAGAATGGGGGACACACTACGCAGGGGTGGCCTACACTGGATTCAGTGAATGGTCATCATTGGCACTTGTGGCCTCAGACTGGGTGCTCCCGTAGTGATGCAGAGCACCAGGCGTGACCCTGAACGAAAACGCCCAAAGGAGAGGTGGGGGAAGGGGTAACATACACAACAGACAACACACGAAACACGTTTCCGCTCACCAGCTGTATCCTCGGATCCCTGCCAGACGACTGGCCCTTCTTCCTTGCTCCTGTAAGAGAACACACAACACAGCCCACGGGACGTGGCGCTGCTTACGCTTTATGATGGAGAGACACTTATACAGAGGTAATAACACGATACCGTAATACTGTTTTCACCTGGTGGTACTCACCAACGCGTACTTCCGACAGCCTACCTTTTCATGGGGGCCTGGCTGTGGGGAAAACTGAGAACTCATCACACACGCGGCGTAGCGCCAACTTATGCGACCCGTGGCCTAGCGCCGACTTAAGCAACCTGCGGCCGAGTGCCGACTTAAGCAACCTGCGACGTAGCGCCAACTTCAGCAACCTGCGGCGTAGCGCTGACTTCAGCAACCTGCGGCGTAGCGCTGACTTAAGCAACCTGCGACCGAGTGCCGACTTATGCAACCTGCGACGTAGCGCCGACTTCAGCAACCTGCGGCGTAGCGCCGACTTAAGCAACCTGCGGCCGAGTGCCGACTTATGCAACCTGCGACGTAGCGCCAACTTCAGCAACCTGCGGCGTAGCGCTGACTTAAGCAACCTGCGGCCGAGTGCCGATTTATGCGACCTGCGACGTAGCGCCGACTTCAGCAACCTGCGGCGTAGCGCCGACTTACTGTACACACAATAGCGTTGGGCTTCCTTGCCTTGGATGCCCCCTGCCTATGGCTGCCTATCTGGGGGATAATGGGGGGGGTCTAGCGCCCTCTGCTGCTCAGGCCATGGGCCTGCCTAACTGTGGGGGATAATGGGGGCCTAACGACCCCTGCTGCTCAGGCCGTGGGCCTGCCTAACTGTGGGGGATAATGGGGGGGCCTAGCGCCCTCTGCTGCTCAGGCCGTGGGCCTGCCTAACTGTGGGGGATGATGGGGGGGCCTAGCGCCCTCTGCTGCTCAGGCCGTGGGCCTGCCTATGTTGCCTCAGGCCTAGTACCTGATTTTGCCCCACGGGCCTAGTGCCCGAATCCCTGGTGGTCTAGGGGAAGGGGGGGGGTACCACCTGTACTTACCCGTCCAAAGGGCCACGGCTGGACCAAGCCTGGTCTGGCCACGCCCACCGCGTTGTCTTCGCCGGAGGCGGGATGGCTCCCACCACCTCCGGGCTTCCTGGAGGCTTCACCTGGGCAGCGGTGGCCCGTGCAAGCTCTTTTGCGTTGCACACCGCTGGCCCAGGGCTTCCGACGTCTTCACCGATGGGTGTCGGCTCTTTGTACTTCACCCGGCGGCCGGCGGCGTGTCTCAGCTCTTTTGCAACTACCGCCGCTCTCCGGGACTTCCGGCGCCGTCTTCTTTCTTCACTCTTCAGGAGCTCTTCTCCGCTCCTTCTCCGTCGCCGAACTGAGCGCTCGCGCCCGGCGCTGGCTAATACAAGCCAGTGCCAGGGGGCGGGGCTATGATGCGGTGAGCTAGGATTGGCTCGCCGCCGCCACTCCTGATTGGCTGCCAGCTCACGAGCCGTGATTGGCTCGCGGCTGGCGCCAAATTCAAAAAGCTGCGCTGTGATTGGCGGGGCCTGAGTCCCGGGGGAATGCAGGCCCGCCGCCATCACCCGCGTGGAGCGGCGGTGTATATTCACCGCCGCCCCCACGCCCGCTGCCGCACTCTGCAACCGGCCGGGCAGGGGAAGACCGGACCAGGCCCGGTCTCCACTGCTGCCCGAAACCAGCGCCACCTCCGGCCCCATGGGGCGGCGCTGGCCCGTCCCAGGTGAGGAGGTACAGGATTGTTAGTAGCAGGGCCAGTGACCGCATGAGTACACTGGCCCCTGCTACATTCCTCCACGCTTTTGCCTTTGTGGTCCCCACAAAGCTGGCTATCACCCTTGGCCCGGCGTCAGGGCCTTCATCACTTGTCCTGGCGGTCGGCCCCGGTTCCAGTGCCCCATCCAGGAAAAGTGCACCTGCATCTGTGGAAGGAAGCCTCACCTTCCCCCTTTGGCCTGGGGGTGCTATCCCCTCGGGGACCACCGTGGGTGGTAGACCCTCCATGGCGAGGGCGGTTGCCTCCTGGAGCTGGATCCGGCTCTCTAGGACACTGGGTTCCTCGTCTGATGGCATATCCTCCCACCCGTCGTCGTCATCCGGGTTGTCTGCAGGTTGGTCAGCAACACTGGGTTCCTCATCTGATGACATGGTCTCCCACCCGTCGTCATCTTCCAGGGTATCCGTATTTTGGTCGGAGACTCGGGATTCCTCCTCGGATGACATGGTCTCCCACTCGTCGTTGTCGGATTCTTCCAGGTATGTCCAGCCCGATGATAGGTCGTCCCTAGGCCAGGGGCACTCAGGGCGCTCGTGGTCGGGATCGCTGCAGCCCGTACATCTATCTACCTCCCCTTCGCTCCGGTCGTCGTCCCAGGTACAGCCCTTGTGGTCGCCGCCGTAGTCATCACAGGCAGACCAATTGACCTCCCGCATCCGACGCTCCTCCTGGCGCCTGTCCGACGCTCCCTTCCTCTCGGCTTGCCCTTGGCGCCAATTCCTAATCGCCGGGGATGAGGCGTATGGGCAATCCGGCGATTCATGGTCCACTTCTCCACAGAGCGCGCACCAGGGCTCGTCCAAGCTCTGCTGGGTCCAGTGTGGCCCCTCTGATTGGACGGCTTGGTCGCTGCACTCTCGGGGCCAATCTCTATGTTCCACGGGGATCGTTGAACTTGGGGGCTCGGTTGTGAAGTAATGGCCGCCGCTATGGATCCCCGCGACCCAAGGCTGCATCTCTACACCCGCTCTCGTAGCAGGCAGCCGGGGGCACTCCTCGGTCTGCTGGTCCTGTTGCTGGCCTGTCTGGTAGGGGTCGATGGTGGCTTGCTGACGTTTCTTCTGGTGGCGTTCCTCTCTGTTACGCTTTACGGCTTGCTGCATTGCCCGTAGTAGGTCAGCGGACGCGAGGACGGGCCAGTTACTTCTATCCTCACATGCCAGGGGGTGGATCCGTTCTGGTGGTGTTCTACACATCGTGTCTGTCGTCCGCAGATCCTGCCGACTACGCCAAATGTAAGAGGCACGGGGGTGGGGCCCTGGGGAAAGGTTACGGCACGCTCACTTACCAGGCCTACGTACCTCTCGACTCCCGTCCTCCACCTTCAGTCCGTCGAGACAACTCCGACGATACTGGCACACGTCCACACACAGAGAACCTCCTGGGGTGACCTGAAAAGAATGGGGGACACACTACGCAGGGGTGGCCTACACTGGATTCAGTGAATGGTCATCATTGGCACTTGTGGCCTCAGACTGGGTGCTCCCGTAGTGATGCAGAGCACCAGGCGTGACCCTGAACGAAAACGCCCAAAGGAGAGGTGGGGGAAGGGGTAACATACACAACAGACAACACACGAAACACGTTTCCGCTCACCAGCTGTATCCTCGGATCCCTGCCAGACGACTGGCCCTTCTTCCTTGCTCCTGTAAGAGAACACACAACACAGCCCACGGGACGTGGCGCTGCTTACGCTTTATGATGGAGAGACACTTATACAGAGGTAATAACACGATACCGTAATACTGTTTTCACCTGGTGGTACTCACCAACGCGTACTTCCGACAGCCTACCTTTCATGGGGGCCTGGCTGTGGGGAAAACTGAGAACTCATCACACACGCGGCATAGCGCCAACTTATGCGACCCGCGGCCTAGCGCCGACTTAAGCAACCTGCGGCCGAGTGCCGACTTAAGCAACCTGCGATGTAGCGCCAACTTCAGCAACCTGCGGCGTAGCGCCGACTTCAGCAACCTGCGGCGTAGCGCCGACTTCAGCAACCTGCAGCCGAGTGCCGACTTATGCAACCTGCGACGTAGCGCCGACTTCAGAAACCTGCGGCGTAGCGCCGACTTAAGCAACCTGCGGCCGAGTGCCGACTTATGCAACCTGCGACATAGCGCCAACTTCAGCAACCTGCGGCGTAGCACCGACTTAAGCAACCTGCGGCCGAGTGCCGGCTTATGCGACCTGCAACATAGCGCCAACTTCAGCAACCTGCGGCGTAGCGCCGACTTACTGTACACACAATAGCGTTGGGCTCATTGCCCTGGATGCCCCCTACCTATGGCTGCCTATCTGGGGGATAATGGGGGGGCCTAGCACCCTCTGCTGCTCAGGCCGTGGGCCTGCCTAACTGTGGAGGATAATGGGGGCCTAACGCCCTCTGCTGCTCAGGCCGTGGGCCTGCCTAACTGTGGGGGATAATGGGGGGCCTAGCGCCCTCTGCTGCTCAGGCCGTGGGACTGCCTATGTTGCCTCAGGCCTAGTGCCTGTTTTTGCCACACGGGCCTAGTGCCCAAATCCCTGGTGGTCTAGGGGAAGGGGGGGGGGGTACCACCTGTACTTACCCGTCCAAAGGGCCACGGCTGGACCAAGCCTGGTCCATCCACGCCCACCGCGTTGTCTTTGCCGGAGGCGAGATGGCTCCCACCACCTCCGGGCTTCCTGGAGGCTTCACCTGGGCAGCGGTGGCCCGTGCAAGCTCTTTTGCGTTGCACACCGCTGGCCCAGGGCTTCCGCCGTCTTCACCGACGGGTGTCAGCTCTTTGTACTTCACCCGGTGGGCGGCGGCGTGTCTCAGCTCTTTTGCAACTACCGCCGCCCTCCGGGACTTCCGGCGCCGTCTTCTTTCTTTACTCTTCAGGAGCTCTTCTCCGCTCCTTCTCCGTCGCCGAACTGAGCGCTCGCGCCCGGCACTGGCTAATACAAGCCAGTGCCAGGGGGCGGGGCTACGATGCGGCGAGCCGGGATTGGCTCGCCGCCGCCACTCCTGATTGGCTGCCAGCTCACGAGCCGTGATTGGCTCGCGGCTGGCGCCAAATTCAAAAAGCTGCGTTGTGATTGGCGGGGCCTGAGTCCCGGAGGATGCAGGCCCGCCGCCATCACCCGCGTGGAGCGGCGGTGGATATTCACCGCCGCCCCCACGCCTGCTGCCGCACTCTGCAACAGGCCAGGCAGGGGAAGACCGGACCAGGCCCGGTCTCCAGTGCTGACTGAAACCAGCGCCACCTCCGGCCCCATGGGGCGGCGCCGGCCCGTCCCAGGTGAGGAGGTACAGGATTGTTAGTAGCAGGGCCAGTGACCGCATGAGTACACTGGTCCCTGCTACATATATGTGACTGCAGATGTGGCTGTCTGCACATGTGGCTATGTTTGTATGTGGCTGTGTGTGTGCGCAAATGAGGTGGGGGGGCACACCATTGTGTCAAAGTCGAAAAATATTGTAATGCATACATTATGTACTAACACACACACATGCCCGCTGCACGTGCACTTGTTCCGCCGTGCGTGCACATATCCGCAATTTGCGTATGATCGCTCCCACGATCCTGCGTGTGGTGTGGGTATTTATGGCGGAGTTTGTGAGCGCATAGAGGTTTATAAAAACATTACATATTTAACCCAAATAGTGCACTTTGTACACATAGCTCCCCTGCACCACATCAGCAAGTATCAACAGTTTAAATGATTCCAGGACTAAGGGATTCACCTTTGCATGATAGGTAGGGACAGACAAAGGTTATAGGTAGAGATGAGCGCCTGAAATTTTTCGGGTTTTGTGTTTTGGTTTTGGGTTCGGTTCCGCGGCCGTGTTTTGGGTTCGACCGCGTTTTGGCAAAACCTCACCGAATTATTTTTGTCGGATTCGGGTGTGTTTTGGATTCGGGTGTTTTTTTAAAAAAAACCTAAAAAACAGCTTAAATCATAGAATTTGGGGGTCATTTTGATCCCATATTATTATTAACCTCAAAAACCATAATTTCCACTCATTTTCAGTCTATTCTGAATACCTCACACCTCACAATATTATTTTTAGTCCTAAAATTTGCACCGAGGTCGCTGGATGACTAAGCTAAGCGACCCTAGTGGCCGACACAAACACCTGGCCCATCTAGGAGTGGCACTGCAGTGTCACGCAGGATGTCCCTTCCAAAAAACCCTCCCCAAACAGCACATGACGCAAAGAAAAAAAGAGGCGCAATGAGGTAGCTGTGTGAGTAAGATAAGCGACCCTAGTGGCCGACACAAACACCGGGCCCATTTAGGAGTGGCACTGCAGTGTCACGCAGGATGTCCCTTCCAAAAAACCCTCCCCAAACAGCACATGACGCAAAGAAAAAAAGAGGCGCAATGAGGTAGCTGTGTGAGTAAGATTAGCGACCGTAGTGGCCGACACAAACACCGGGCCCATTTAGGAGTGGCACTGCAGTGTCACGCAGGATGTCCCTTCCAAAAAAGCCTCCCCAAACAGCACATGACGCAAAGAAAAAAAGAGGCGCAATGAGGTAGCTGACTGTGTGAGTAAGATAAGCGACCCTAGTGGCCGACACAAACACCGGGCCCATTTAGGAGTGGCACTGCAGTGTCACGCAGGATGTCCCTTCCAAAAAACCCTCCCCAAACAGCACATGACGCAAAGAAAAATAAAAGAAAAAAGAGGTGCAAGATGGAATTGTCCTTGGGCCCTCCCACCCACCCTTATGTTGTATAAACAAAACAGGACATGCACACTTTAACCAACCCATCATTTCAGTGACAGGGTCTGCCACACGACTGTGACTGATATGACGGGTTGGTTTGGACCCCCCCCAAAAAAGAAGCAATTAATCTCTCCTTGCACAAACTGGCTCTACAGAGGCAAGATGTCCACCTCATCATCATCCTCCGATATATCACCGTGTACATCCCCCTCCTCACAGATTATCAATTCGTCCCCACTGGAATCCACCATCTCAGCTCCCTGTGTACTTTGTGGAGGCAATTGCTGCTGGTCAATGTCTCCGCGGAGGAATTGATTATAATTCATTTTAATGAACATCATCTTCTCCACATTTTCTGGATGTAACCTCGTACGCCGATTGCTGACAAGGTGAGCGGCGGCACTAAACACTCTTTCGGAGTACACACTTGTGGGAGGGCAACTTAGGTAGAATAAAGCCAGTTTGTGCAAGGGCCTCCAAATTGCCTCTTTTTCCTGCCAGTATAAGTACGGACTGTGTGACGTGCCTACTTGGATGCGGTCACTCATATAATCCTCCACCATTCTTTCAATGTTGAGAGAATCATATGCAGTGACAGTAGACGACATGTCCGTAATCGTTGTCAGGTCCTTCAGTCCGGACCAGATGTCAGCATCAGCAGTCGCTCCAGACTGCCCTGCATCACCGCCAGCGGGTGGGCTCGGAATTCTGAGCCTTTTCCTCGCACCCCCAGTTGCGGGAGAATGTGAAGGAGGAGATGTTGACAGGTCGCGTTCCGCTTGACTTGACAATTTTCTCACCAGCAGGTCTTTCAACCCCAGCAGACTTGTGTCTGCCGGAAAGAGAGATCCAAGGTAGGTTTTAAATCTAGGATCGAGCACGGTGGCCAAAATGTAGTGCTCTGATTTCAACAGATTGACCACCCGTGAATCCTTGTTAAGCGAATTAAGGGCTCCATCCACAAGTCCCACATGCCTAGCGGAATCGCTCCGTGTTAGCTCCTCCTTCAATGTCTCCAGCTTCTTCTGCAAAAGCCTGATGAGGGGAATGACCTGACTCAGGCTGGCAGTGTCTGAACTGACTTCACGTGTGGCAAGTTCAAAGGGCATCAGAACCTTGCACAACGTTGAAATCATTCTCCACTGCACTTGAGACAGGTGCATTCCACCTCCTATATCGTGCTCAATTGTATAGGCTTGAATGGCCTTTTGCTGCTCCTCCAACCTCTGAAGCATATAGAGGGTTGAATTCCACCTCGTTACCACTTCTTGCTTCAGATGATGGCAGGGCAGGTTCAGTAGTTTTTGGTGGTGCTCCAGTCTTCTGTACGTGGTGCCTGTACGCCGAAAGTGTCCCGCAATTCTTCTGGCCACCGACAGCATCTCTTGCACGCCCCTGTCGTTTTTAAAAAAATTCTGCACCACCAAATTCATGGTATGTGCAAAACATGGGACGTGCTGGAATTTGCCCATATTTAATGCACACACAATATTGCTGGCGTTGTCCGATGCCACAAATCCACAGGAGAGTCCAATTGGGGTAAGCCATTCTGCGATGATCTTCCTCAGTTGCCGTAAGAGGTTTTCAGCTGTGTGCGTATTCTAGAAAACGGTGATACAAAGCGTAGCCTGCCTAGGAAAGAGTTGGCGTTTGCGAGATGCTGCTACTGGTGCCGCCGCTGCTGTTCTTGCGGCGGGAGTCCATACATCTACCCAGTGGGCTGTCACAGTCATATAGTCCTGACCCTGCCCTGCTCCACTTGTCCACATGTCCGTGGTTAAGTGGACATTGGGTACAACTGCATTTTTTAGGACACTGGTGAGTCTTTTTCTGACGTCCGTGTACATTCTCGGTATCGCCTGCCTACAGAAGTGGAACCTAGATGGTATTTGGTAACGGGGGCACACTGCCTCAATAAATTGTCTAGTTCCCTGTGAACTAATGGCGGATACCGGACGCACGTCTAACACCAACATAGTTGTCAAGGACTCAGTTATCCGCTTTGCAACAGGATGACTGCTGTGATATTTCATCTTCCTCGCAAAGGACTGTTGGACAGTCAATTGCTTACTGGAAGTAGTACAAGTGGGCTTACGACTTCCCCTCTGGGATGACCATCGACTCCCAGCAGCAACAACAGCAGCGCCAGCAGCAGTAGGCGTTACACGCAAGGATGCATCGGAGGAATCCCAGGCAGGAGAGGACTCGTCAGAATTGCCAGTGACATGGCCTGCAGGACTATTGGCATTCCTGGGGAAGGAGGAAATTGACACTGAGGGAGTTGGTGGGGTGGTTTGCGTGAGCTTGGTTACAAGAGGAAGGGATTTACTGGTCAGTGGACTGCTTCCGCTGTCGGCCCAAGTTTTTGAACTTGTCACTGACTTATTATGAATGCGCTGCAGGTGAAGTATAAGGGAGGATGTTCCGAGGTGGTTAACGTCCTTACCTCTACTTATTACAGCTTGACAAAGGGAACACACGGCTTGACACCTGTTGTCCGCATTTCTGGTGAAATACTTCCACACCGAAGAGCTGATTTTTTTGGTATTTTCACCAGGCATGTCAACGGCCATATTCCTCCCACGGACAACAGGTGTCTCCCCGGGTGCCTGACTTAAACAAACCACCTCACCATCAGAATCCTCCTGGTCAATTTCCTCCCCAGCGCCAGCAACACCCATATCCTCCTCATCCTGGTGTACTTCAACACTGACATCTTCAATCTGACTATCAGGAACTGGACTGCGGGTGCTCCTTCCAGCACTTGCAGGGGGCGTGCAAATGGTGGAAGGCGCATGCTCTTCACGTCCAGTGTTGGGAAGGTCAGGCATCGCAACCGACACAATTGGACTCTCCTTGTGGATTTGGGATTTCGAAGAACGCACAGTTCTTTGCGGTGCTACTGCTTTTGCCAGCTTGAGTCTTTTCATTTTTCTAGCGAGAGGCTGAGTGCCTCCATCCTCATGTGAAGCTGAACCACTAGCCATGAACATAGGCCAGGGCCTCAGCCGTTCCTTGCCACTCCGTGTGGTAAATGGCATATTGGCAAGTTTACGCTTCTCCTCCGACAATTTTATTTTAGGTTTTGGAGTCCTTTTTTTACTGATATTTGGTGTTTTGGATTTGACATGCTCTGTACTATGACATTGGGCATCGGCCTTGGCAGACGACGTTGCTGGCATTTCATCGTCTCGGCCATGACTAGTGGCAGCAGCTTCAGCACGAGGTGGAAGTGGATCTTGATCTTTCCCTAATTTTGGAACCTCAACATTTTTGTTCTCCATATTTTAATAGGCACAACTAAAAGGCACCTCAGGTAAACAATGGAGATGGATGGATACTAGTATACAATTATGGATGGACTGCTGAGTGCCGACACAGAGGTAGCTACAGCCGTGGACTACCGTACTGTACTGTGTCTGCTGCTAATATAGACTGGTTGATAAAGAGATGTAGTAGTAGTATGTATGTATAAAGAAGAAAGAAAAAAAAACCACGGGTAGGTGGTATACAATTATGGACGGACTGCCCAGTGCCGACACAGAGGTAGCTACAGCCGTGGACTACCGTACTGTACTGTGTCTGCTGCTAATATAGACTGGTTGATAAAGAGATGTAGTAGTAGTATGTATGTATGTATAAAGAAGAAAGAAAAAAAAACCACAGGTAGGTGGTATACAATTATGGACGGGCTGCCCAGTGCCGACACAGAGGTAGCTACAGCCGTGGACTACCGTACTGTACTGTGTCTGCTGCTAATATAGACTGGTTGATAAAGAGATGTAGTAGTAGTATGTATGTATAAAGAAGAAAGAAAAAAAAACCACGGGTAGGTGGTATACAATTATGGACGGACTGCCCAGTGCCGACACAGAGGTAGCTACAGCCGTGGACTACCGTACTGTACTGTGTCTGCTGCTAATATAGACTGGTTGATAAAGAGATGTAGTAGTAGTAGTATGTATGTATAAAGAAGAAAGAAAAAAAAACCACGGGTAGGTGGTATACAATTATGGACGGACTGCCCAGTGCCGACACAGAGGTAGCTACAGCCGTGGACTACCGTACTGTACTGTGTCTGCTGCTAATATAGACTGGTTGATAAAGAGATGTAGTAGTAGTATGTATGTATAAAGAAGAAAGAAAAAAAAACCACGGGTAGGTGGTATACAATTATGGACGGACTGCCCAGTGCCGACACAGAGGTAGCTACAGCCGTGGACTACCGTACTGTACTGTGTCTGCTGCTAATATAGACTGGTTGATAAAGAGATGTAGTAGTAGTAGTATGTATGTATAAAGAAGAAAGAAAAAAAAACCACGGGTAGGTGGTATACAATTATGGACGGACTGCCCAGTGCCGACACAGAGGTAGCTACAGCCGTGGACTACCGTACTGTACTGTGTCTGCTGCTAATATAGACTGGTTGATAAAGAGATGTAGTAGTAGTATGTATGTATAAAGAAGAAAGAAAAAAAAAACACGGGTAGGTGGTATACAATTATGGACGGACTGCCGAGTGCCGACACAGAGGTAGCTACAGCCGTGAACTACCGTACTGTGTCTGCTGCGACTGGATGATAAATAATGATATAAAAAATATATATATCACTACTGCAGCCGGACAGGTATATATTATATAATGACGGACCTGCTGGACACTGTCTGTCAGCAGAATTAGTTTTTTATAGAATAAAAAAAAAAACACCACACAAGTGAAGTCACACGACGAGTGTTTAACTTTTTCAGGCAATCACAATATAGTATACTATACTACTAACTATACTGGTGGTCAGTGTGGTCAGGTCACTGGTCAGTCACACTGGCAGTGGCACTCCTGCAGCAAAAGTGTGCACTGTTTAATTTTAATAATAATATGTACTCCTGGCTCCTGCTATAACCTATAACTGGCACTGCAGTGCTCCCCAGTCTCCCCCACAATTATAAGATGTGTGAGCTGAGCACAGTCAGATACGAGTGTTTAACTTTTTCAGGCAATCACAATATAGTATACTATACTACTAACTATACTGGTGGTCAGTGTGGTCAGGTCACTGGTCAGTCACACTGGCAGTGGCACTCCTGCAGCAAAAGTGTGCACTGTTTAATTTTAATAATAATATGTACTCCTGGCTCCTGCTATAACCTATAACTGGCACTGCAGTGCTCCCCAGTCTCCCCCACAATTATAAGATGTGTGAGCTGAGCACAGTCAGATATATACATAGATGATGCAGCACACTGGGCTGAGCAGTGCACACAGATATGGTATGTGACTGAGTCACTGTGTATCGTTTTTTTCAGGCAGAGAACGGATATATTAAATAAAACTGCACTGTCTGGTGGTCACTGTGGTCAGTCACTAGTAAACTCTGCACTCTCTACAGTTCTACAGTACTCCTAATCTCCAGTAAATCAGGTCAATCTCTCTCTCTCTTCTAATCTAAATGGAGAGGACGCCAGCCACGTCCTCTCCCTATCAATCTCAATGCACGTATAAAAATGGCGGCGACGCGCGGCTCCTTATATAGAATCCGAGTCTCGCGAGAATCCGACAGCGTCATGATGACGTTCGGGCGCGCTCGGGTTAACCGAGCAAGGCGGGAAGATCCGAGTCGCTCGGACCCGTGAAAAAAAACATGAAGTTCGTGCGGGTTCGGATTCAGAGAAACCGAACCCGCTCATCTCTAGTTATAGGGTGATGTCTAGTATCCAGCTGTAGGGTATTTTAAGGGTAACATTCCGGTGTTGGTTAGAGAAAGATCGCATGTTCCTGCGTATAGTTATGTGCAGAAGTAGAATATAGATATAAACTGTATTTACTGTATATTATATATGCGGCGGGAATCCAGAGGAGACCACCCACAAGAGCAGTTGAGAAAGACATCGCCCACCTTTTCAAATCAACCTATGACCTCTCCTGTAATGTAAAGATGCATCTCTGTGTCCAATGAACAAAGGGATTACAGTAACCATTGTATTGTTTATGGAAGTTGTGTATAAAAAGCCTATTGCTGCCTGGCCGGTCAGAAGACTCTGAACGCTATCTACCTGATGAGCGGAGGACTGGTCCAGGTTGCGCAAGTGAATATTCTCACGTATGTACAATTGACTGTAGCCATTATTGTGTTGTAGATTTATCTTGTTAGCCTTGTAGTGTATAATTTGTACTGTTATCCCCTTTCAAATAATCCACTGTGGCATTAGAACCCAGCGGTTAACTACAAATGTCCTAGTGGATGCTGGGGACTCCGTAAGGACCATGGGGAATAGACGGGCTCCGCAGGAGACATGGGCACTTTAAGAAAGAATTTAGATTCTGGTGTGCTCTGGCTCCTCCCTCTATGTCCCTCCTCCAGACCTCAGTTTGAATCTGTGCCCGGACGAGCTGGGTGCTGTTCAGTGAGCTCTCCTGAGCTTGCTGTAAGAAAGTATTTTGTTAGGTTTTTTTATTTTCAGGGAGCTCTGCTGGCAACAGACTCCCTGCATCGTGGGACAGAGGGGAGAGAAGCAGCCCTGCTCTCTGAAGCTAGGTCCTGCTTCTTAGGCTACTGGACACCATTAGCTCCAGAGGGATCGTACACAGGATCTCACCCTCGTCGTCCGATCCCAGAGCCGCGCCGCCGTCCCCCTCGCAGAGCCGGAAGACAGAAGCCGGGTGAGTATGAGAAGCAAGAAGACTTCGAAATCGGCGGCAGAAGACTCCGTTCTTCACATGAGGTAACGCACAGCACTGCAGCTGTGCGCCATTGCTCCCACACACCTCACATACTCCGGTCACTGTAAGGGTGCAGGGCGCGGGGGGGGGGGGGGGCGCCCTGGGCAGCATATGGACCTCTGTTGGCAAAAGTACTCATATATACAGTTGGGCACTGTATATATGTATGAGCCCCCGCCAAGAAAATTTATATTTAAGCGGGACAGAAGCCCGCCGTCGAGGGGGCGGGGCTTCTTCCTCAGCACTCATCTGCGCCATTTTTTTCTCCACAGCTCCGCTAAGAGGAAGCTCCCCATGCTCTCCCCTGCAGATGCACGGTAGAAGAGGGTAAAAAGAGAGGGGGGGCACATAATTAGGCGCAAAAATCAATATAAACAGCAGCTACTGGGTTAACATTAAGTTACTGTGTTATTCCTGGGTTTATAGCGCTGGGGTGTGTGCTGGCATACTCTCTCTCTGTCTCTCCAAAGGGCCTTGTGGGGGAATTGTCTTCAGATGAGCATTCCCTGAGTGTGTGGTGTGTCGGTACGTGTGTGTCGACATGTCTGAAGTAAAAGGCTCCCCTAAGGAGGAGATGGAGCAAATGTGTGTGTGTGAGTGGTGTCTCCGTCGACAACGCCGACACCTGTTTGGATATGTGAAATTAAGTGCTAAGGTAAATTTATTGCACAAAAGATTAGAGAACAGACAGGGAATCTACCCATGTCTGTCCCTATGTCGCAGAGACCTTCAGAGTCTCTCAATGTTCACTATCCAAAATAATAGACACTGATATCGACACGGAGTCTGACTCCAGTGTCGACTACGATAATGCAAAGTTACAGCCAAAATTACAGGAAAGTATTCAATATATGATTATTGTAATAAAAAATGTTTTGCATATCACTGATGACTCATCTGTCCCTGACACAAGTGTACACATGTTTAAGGGGAAGAAAGCTGAGGTAAATTTCCCTCCTCTCAGGAAGAAAAAGAGCGTGAATCTCCAGACAAGAGACTGCAGTTTCCCACAAAGTATTCTCAGGGAGTTTCCTTTCCCTACTAGGGCCAAGATACGATGGGAATCTTCCCCTAGGGTGTCACGTTTGCCCAAAAGGTAGCGCTGACTTAACAGCTATCCTCAGGGATCCTGCAGATAGCATGCAGTAAAAGTACTTTGAAGTCCATTTACACACATTCTGGTAAACTACTCAGACCGGCGATTGTGTCGGCATGGGTTTATAGCGCTGTAGCAGTGTGGACAGATACCTTATCAGCAGAGATTGAGACCCTAGTATGTATATATATATATATATATATATATATATATATATATATATATATATATAGGTAGCAAACTGTGTAACAAACAGCGGCACTCAGAGACTGACACAGCGTGAATAAAGTGCTGGTGCTTTTAATTCATGGCTGGTAAGTTACCAGCCATGAATTAAAAGCACCAGCACTTTATTCACGCTGTGTCAGTCTCTGAGTGCCGCTGTTTGTTACACAGTTTGCTACCTGCATTAATTCCTCCAGATGGCACCTGAGCAACATATCCATCGCTAGGAGAGTGCCGATCCGACAATTGCAAGTATATATTATATATATAGATATATAGATATATATATAAAAGATGTTGTCTTAGATATATATATATATATAAAACATGCCCAACGAGACATTAGTCTACTGGGTTCTAGAGTCAACGCTATGTCGATTTCTGCTTGACGTGTCCTGTGGAACATGCAATGGACAGGTGATGCCGACTTAAGAGGCATATGGAAGGTTTACCTTACAAGGCTGAGGATTATGTGGAGAAGGGATCTCGGACCTGGTCTCCACAGCTAGGGCTGGTAATTCTGATCTTTTGCCTTATATTCCCGCACAGCCTAGGAAAGCACGACATTATCAAATGCAGTCCTTTCGATCACAAAGAAACAAGAAAGTCCGAGGTGCGTCCTTTCTTGCCAGAGGCAGGGGCAGAGGAAAGAAGCTGCACAACACAGCTAGTTCCCAGGAACATAAGTCCTCCCCGGCCTCTACAAAATCCACCGCATGTCGCTGGGGCTCCACAGGCGGAGCTAGGCCCGGTGGGGGCACGTCTTCGAAATTACAGCCACAAGTGGGTTCACTCCCTGTTGGATCCCTGGGCAATAGATGTTGTGTCTCAGGGATACAAGCTGGACTTCGAGGAGATGCCCCCTCGCCGTCGGCCCTGCCGGCTTCCCCCCACGAGAGGGAAATAGTGTTAACTGCAATTCACAAATTGTATCTTCAACAGGTGGTGGTCAAGGTTCCCCTCCTTCAACAAGGAGGGGGTTATTATTCGACCATGTTGTAGTCCCGAAACCGGACGGTTCGGTCAGACCCATATTGAATTTAAAATCTCTGAACATATACCTGAAAAGGTTCAAGTTCAAGATGGAACCGCTGAGAGCGGTCATCGCAAGCCTGGAAGGGGGGGATTTCATGGTGTCTCTGGACATAAAGGATGCATACCTTCATGTCCCCATTTATCCACCTCATTAGGCATACCTCAGATTGGGGGTACAGGATTGTCATTACCAATTTCAGACGTTGCCGTTGGTCTCTCCACGGCACCGAGAATATTTACCAAGGTAATGGCGGAAATTATGGTACTCCTGCGGAAGCAAGGGGTCGCAATTATCCCATACTTGGACTATCTCCTCATAAAAGCGGGATCAAGAGAGCAGTTGCTGATCAGCGTAGCACTTTCTCCGGAAGTGTAACGGCAACACGGCTGGATTCTAAATATTCCAAAGTCGCAGTTGGTTCCTACGGCTCATCTGCCTTTCCTAGGCATGATTCTAGACACAGACCAGAAAAGGGTTTATCTCCTGATAGAAGGAGCTCATGACACTGGTCAGGAACCTATTAAAACCAAAACAGGTGTCAGTGCATCACTGCACTCGAGTCCTGGGAAGGATGGTGGCATCATACGAGGCCATTCCCTTAGGCAGGTTCCATGCGAGGACCTTTCAATGGGACTTACTGGACAAGTGGTCCGGATCACATCTTCAGATGCATCGGTTAATCACCCTATCCCCCAGGGCCAGGGTGTCTCTCCTGTGGTGGCTGCAGAGTGCTCACCTTCTCGAGGGCCGCAGATTCGGCATTCAGGACTGGGTCCTGGTGACCACGGATGCAAGCCTCCGACGGTGGGGAGCAGTCACACAGGGAAGAAATTTCCAAGGTCTGTGGTCAAGTCAGGAGACTTGCCTTCACATCAACATCCTGGAACTAAGGGCCGTATATAACGCCCTACGTCAAGCGGAGACCCTGCTTCGCGACCAACTGGTTATGATTCAGTCAGACACCATCACCGCAGTGGCTCATGTAAACCGAGAAGGCGGCACAAGGAGCAGGGTAGCGATGGCGGAAGCCACCAGAATTCTTCACTGGGCGGAAAATCACGTAAGCTCACTGTCAGCAGTGTTTATCCCGGGAGTGGACAACTGGGAAGCAGACTTCCTCAGCAGACACGACCTCCACCCGGGAGAGTGGGGACTTCATCAGGAAGTCTTCGCACAGACTGCAAGTGGGTGGGTACTGCCACAGGTGGACATGAAGGCATCCCGCCTCAACAAAAAAGCTACAGAGGTATTGTGCCAGGTCAAGAAACCCTCAGGCGATAGCTGTAGACGCCCTGGTGGCACCGTGGGTGTTCCAGTCGGTCTATGTATTTCCTCCTCTTCCTCTCATACCCAAGGTGCTGAGAATAATAAGAAAAATAGGAGTGAGAACGATACTCATTGTTCCAGATTGGCCACGAAGGACTTGGTATCCATATCTGCAAGAAATGCTCACAGAGAACCCGTGGCCTCTTCCTCTAAGACAGGACTTGTTGCAACAAGGGCCCTGTCTGTTCCAAGACTTACCGCGGCTGCGTTTGACGGCATGGCGGTTGAACGCCGGATCCTAGCGGAGAAAGGCATTCCGGATGAGGTCATTCCTACGCTGATAAAGGCTAGGAAGGACGTGACAGCTCAACATTATCACGAAAATGGCGAAAATATGTTGCTTGGTGTGAGGCCAGGAATGCCCCTACGGAGGAATTCCAGCTGGGCCTTTTCCTTCACTTCCTACAGTCAGGAGTGACTTCGGGCCTAAAATTGGGTTCCATTAAGGTCCAGATTTCGGCCCTATCCATTTTCATTCAAAAGGAGTTGACTTCTCTACCTGAAGTTCAGATGTTTGTGAAGGGAGTGCTGCATATTCAGCCCCCTTTTGTGCCTCCAGTGGCACCTTGGGATCTTAACGTGGTGTTGAGTTTCCTGAAATCCCACTGGTTTGAACCATGCGGATAGAGCAGAGTTGCGGAAATGTCCACAATTCCTGCCAAAAGTGGTTTCATCTTTTCATATAAACCAACCTATTGTGGTGCCTGTGGCTACTACTGACTTGGAGGATTCCGAGTTGCTTGAAGTGGTCAGGGCCTTGAAGGTTTATGTAGCCAGAACGGCTAGAGTCAGGAAAACAGACTTTGTTTATCCTGTATGCTTCCAACAAGCTTGGTGCTCCTGCTTCAAAGCAAACTATTGCTCGCTGGATCTGTAACACGATTCAGCAGGCTCATTCTGCGGCTGGATTGCCGCTGCCAAAATCAGTTAAGGCCCATTCCACTAGGAAGGTGGGCTCTTCTTGGGCGGCTGCCCGAGGGGTCTAGGCACTACAGCTGTGCCGAGCGGCTACTTGGTCAGGTTCAAACACTTTTGCAAAGTTCTACAAGTTTGATACCCTGGCTGAGGAGGACCTTGTGTTTGCTCATTCGGTGCTGCAGAGTCATCCGCACTCTCCCGCCCGTTTGGGAGCTTTGGTATAATCCCCATGGTCCTTACGGAGTCCCCAGCATCCACTAGGACGTTAGAGAAAATAAGATTTTACTTACCGGTAAATCTATTTCTCGTAGTCCGTAGTGGATGCTGGGCGCCCGTCCCAAGTGCGGACTTCTTCTGCAATACTTGTATATAGTTATTGCGGCAATAAGGGCTATGTTATTGTTGCATCAGGGTTGAACTGATGCTCTGTTGTTGTTCATACTGTTGACTGGGTAAGTTTATCACAAGTTATACGGTGTGATTGGTGTGGCTGGTATGAATCTTGCCCTGGATTTCCAAAATCCTTTCCTTGTACTGTCAGCTCTTCTGGGCACAGTTTCTCTAACTGAGGTCTGGAGGAGGGACATAGAGGGAGGAGCCAGAGCACACCAGAATCTAAATTCTTTCTTAAAGTGCCCATGTCTCCTGCGGAGCCCGTCTATTCCCCATGGTCCTTACGGAGTCCCCAGCATCCACTACGGACTACGAGAAATAGATTTACCGGTAAGTAAAATCTTATTTTCCCTGCTAGGGTTTAAAGCGTATTACAGTACCTAACTGTATAAGGTTTAAGTGTATTGATAAGGTGTGTACGCACTGCGGGTACTTTGTACCGTCAGCGCTGCGTAAGGTTTAAGATGTAACATCATTACAGTGCTTTGCGGCACAAGGTTTAGAGCGTAAGAATAACATTGCATTGCATGACGAATAAGGTTTAAAGTTTACCATAAGTGTGTGCGCACGCTGTGTGTACGTTGTACCCCCAGCGCGGCATTTGTACGCTTAGCACGTACATGGAATGGGTCTTTGTACGCAAATAGCGTGCGAAGTGCGTAGCGTGTGTATTAAGTCTAGTGGCCGCAGCGGCTCCATGGTGAAAGTGTATTTAGAGGTATAGCTTTACGTTTTAAGATAATATCGACATTATCAATTGGGGGCATCGTCCGGTTTTTCCTCATACCCACAACCTAGCAGATAATAGCAGACTTTATCTATCAGCAAAGGGCAGACAGGTATCCTACGTAAGCCTTTTCCTGGCCGTAGAATATGCTGGTAAACCCTATCTCAATTGCTGATAAGATAAGCGTATGCTCTGCATGGTTTGTAGGGATGCTGGTGAGATTCGTAAGGTAAATACGCTAAACTATTTTAAAAGTCTGTGAATTTCTGTTTGGCGCCAAATGCGCACACAACACACGCATACACCTGTATTTTGTACTTTGTATACCTGCTCGCATTGTTGCCATAAGTAGTGATTATTAGATTAATTTTGACCTTTGCTGAGAAATTTGTTGCTATTTAGTTAAAACATAGACTTAATATTAAGGAAGTAAATGTAAAACACAAATACAGTCTGGCCTAGTTAAACAGGTTTATACAGAAAGATACTGTGTTGTGTTAAGTAAACGATTATAGGTAATATCGTTTACATTTATAAAAGTGTGGGATTTGTACTATTGCGGACGTACGGTTTTTATACACGTGTCTCGGACAAAGTACGGGACTGCGTACGCAACATAAAGACTTACGTATGGTCGCGTGTTTACGCAACGTGCGTAAGGGTACGACCGCTAAGTACAAATTACACAATAGTATTGTTTAGTTTAGGCGCGGGACGGTAGCTACGCGACAATAGCACAAATTGCTCGGTTTCCAAAATTTAGTTTAAATAAAACCTTTTCTACTGTATTACCTCTGGGGAAAGCTATCAGTCAACAGGAAAGGATATTTTTCTGATCAGAAATCTATAGAGTGTTAGTGTGGGCTGAAAAAGGTGTGAATGTATTGAACCCCGCTTGGTGAACTCGGTGAACTCTGTGAACTTGGTGAACTTGGTGAACTCGGTCTAGGTGAATACGTGCCACGGAGTGTGAAGTTGTTGTTTTCTTGGTATTACACTCCGGCTGTTTTGGAGCACAGTGTGAAGACTCCAGTGATCCTACAACTTATAGATAGCAAGTATCTATAAGCGGTACGATTGGACCGCACGGTTGTGTGAGCAATACGTGGCGCAACGTGATATGAAGTTTTGCATATTTGTGCGTAAATCTCGTCATCACACTCGTTGTGTAGAGCACATGCAAGCGTGATTTGTGTAAACATTGTCTTTTAGGCAGATATTCACTGGGTACGGATAAGTTACTCCTAAAGGCCCAGGGGATATAGGCCGAAGTAGGGCCTGCATTGGCTACATGTGTCTGCTAAAAGGGGGGGATCCGTGGTACTCGGAGCAGAAGAAGTTAGTGGAAGAACTTTGAGGACTTCCACCGTTAGACTACTGTGTTTGGAGCATTTTAGGAAATTTTCCCGTGTTAAAAGGGTCCACAATGGAAGCCAAGTGCACAACACAGGGACGTTCCTCAGTCAGGGTTCAGACAACAAAATTGAGACTGAGGGGGTCAGCTCGGTTGGTAATGTGGGGGAAGTATGGTCCCCACACTGAGACCTTTTGTGATGAATGGACACGAATGACTGTGGGGGATAAAGCATCATTTCCTGGGATAGGTAGTTTTGAACCAGAGGTATTGCAGAATTTAAGGGTTAGTATATGTCTGATAAAATCCCAAAAGCAAAGGGTCAGACACACAAACTGTTTAAATTTATGGCAGCAAGGTCGATATGCAGAGGGAACTAGCTCACGCAGCCGGTACCAAACCTAGCAGGAAACTGATGGCAACCGCACCATCACCACCGTATATTGTAGGGGAGAAGGTGGCTACAGACAATGGCATACTGGTATATGATAAGAGTAAAGTTGATAAATGTACTAATGCTAACCCGTGCAAGTTGTATCCCATTTTAAACTTCCCTCAGGACTGCGAGCAAGAAGATGAGCCCAGCACTCTCTCTAGCAGCCACCATACAAGACATCCAGGTGGGCACGGCCCAACCAGTAAGAGCAGTAGTAAAGGCCCCTAACGGAGGGATAGGTGAGGTCGTGTCCACAGGTAAGTACGGTACCATACATTATGCAGAGACAATAGCAACTCAGATTGTGGAGCCAACTCAAAACGATGTAATTGAACTAAATCCTGTCAGGGTGATCGCAGTCCCCAATGGGAGGACTGACGCTCAGGGAATTACTCCCATCAGGAACATTGCAATGCATTGTCCTTGGTCCCGGACAGAATTGAGGACAATTATGTCTGAATTTCCCGATCCCAGAAAGGATCTAGTCGCATGCCAGAGGTTTATTAAAGAATTAGGTAATGCCACCGAACCCACAAACAAAGATTGGCGAACAGTGCTACGAGTATATTTATCCTCCAATATTGACCCCGCGAAATTCATTACTGATTGTAAATTAGACGCAGAAGTACCTCTCACTGAAGAGTACACTCAGGAGAACGTACGACAGATCAATCTGCAATTAGGAGTATATTTCCCTATTGTTGTCAAATGGAATAAAAACTTTTCCATAAGACAAAAAGAAGGTGAAACGGCATCTGAATATTTCCATCGAGCACTGCAGGAAATGGCTAGATACACTGGGGTCGAGGACATTAAGGAAAATGTACATCACTGGGAGGTAGCTGTGTCAGTATTAATGAACGGGTTGAAGGAGGCACTAAGAACAAGGGTACAGACCTCTCTACCAAACTGGAGAGGTATCTCGGTAGCTGCATTGAGAGAGTCCGCTGTCGAGCATGATAGGAACATCATTAGGCACAGGGAGGAACAGGGGGAAAGGCTGATGACAGTAAGTACACAGGCTCTTACAGCAAAGCCCCATCAGCCAAAACCCCAGGCCTCTGACTCATGGAGAAAGCCAAGGGTTTGTTATCTGTGTAAAAGGGAAGGGCATTATGCCAGCAATTGTAACAGCACACAAAAAGTCAGACCCCCTAGACAAGAACACGAGCAAAGTTATGATACACGTAATTGGGATCAGGGATCACATCGGAAAAAATTATGAGCCACACGCAGTGGAAACAAGGAGATATCCACCTAGGAGGGACTGGCAGGCCTCCGAAAATTCTCAGTTACCCCCCTCACATATTGTAGCTGCCAGCGAGCTGCGGGAGGGTCACAATATACAATAGGGGTTGGGCCACGCCTGTAGTCTGCAGCCAGTGAAGTTGATTGCTAGCCTTGGTAGTGAACCTGAGGTCACAGTTGATGTAGCTGGTAGATCATTCCTTGTAGATACAGGGGGGGCCAGGTAAACTCTGTGATTTGTCTTCAAAGTTTCCTCTTCATTTCTTACGTTCACTGACAGGATTATAGTTCAAACGCCACATGCCTATTCGGTCTTTCAGAGCTCTGCCCAAATCCAGTATATCTCACCAGCATAGGGACACCACTATCAGTGTGCCTGGTCATGCACAAAGGGTGGAGAATGGGAATACTGGTGAAGGTAGACTGTGCATAGATACCGATATTCATGATGGTGTGACAGCCTGATGGTGAACGCAAATCTGACAAATTCAAATCTGACAAATTTTCTTTTTATTATTTTCTCTCTCTCTTTTTCACTTTCCACGGATGGTTTACTTCACACAACTGATAATACACAACAGTTAAACACATTGTAATGCAAGATTTATGTTCCCTACAAAAAGGTCGCTGACTCGGAGAGAATATCGTATCACTGGAGTGTCTGTTCCGGGAAGGCTGAGAGGCAGGACTGTTGTCACGGCACCTAAGCGCGGAGAACAACAAGACCAGAGGCGGTTGTCGCACCAGTTTTCTTTTTATTTTATTTTTTTATTTTCTCCATCTCCCATTACCCTCCTTTCCTCCCCCTTCTTGTTCCCTTTCTCTCCTCTTAACAAGATGGACTTACCCCAAGAGACTGCGTTCCGGGTTTTCCTGTTAACCTTGTTGTTGACCAGAACAGTCTGTTTCGGTGAGAGTACCAGAGAGGTCGAGAAAGGATCTGGAATGGCTTCTGATGGCAAGGACGGATTTGTAGAATTCCAAGAGCAACACATCAATCGAGCAAAGGCGAGTATCAGAAAACGATCTGGTAGTCAGGAAACCAGGAGGCACTGTGAATGGTTATTGGCTGAGGAAAATTGCATTTGTAAAAATTGTGAGAACATAGTTGAGGATGGGTGCATCCAGAGATGTCAGTCCAGCCTTAATATCAACATGGACCGTCATCCATTGAGTGATTACCACTCACTAGTGGGTAAGGTCTTAAACCAGACAGAATGCTGGGTGTGCTCACAAGTACCTCAAGGTCAGAGCAAGTCAGGATTAGTACCGTACCCTTTAGCAATAGATGAGGTACTCGAATTACGGGGTAGGAGACCGGTGGACAAGAAATTTAATATTTCTAGGCCCCCTAGTTTGAAGCTCCACCAGTATCATGTAGATAGATCTTTAGTGTGTTTCAACATTTCCAATTCCTGAAAGCCGGGAAATTGGGAGGTGACATGGAATAACCAGACCATGGCATTTTCGCACAGAGCTGATAGGATACCCGTAGACTCTGAACTTATATGCCAAATAGCCAACACTGGAAGGTATTTTCGGTATAGGTATACTCAAGGAAGCAAGACCATGCGGGTTGGAGAAGTATCACCAGGGTATTGTGCTCATATCATACAGCCTGATACTTGTACTGAACAGATGAGAGAGTTAGGGATAGGATTTTTCACTTGGAAAGTATGTAATATGGTGATGTCATATTCTGTCCCATATGTTCTCCCCGATGATGCTTATTTCATATGTGGGAGGAAGGCATATAAGTGGCTTGCCCCAAACTCAGAGGGATTGTGTTACATTGGAAGAGTTTTGCCAGAGGTCATGACCATAACCCATGATAAGATGAAAGATGTTCACCGCAGTGCTCAGGCTCCTTATACTCATACTCATTATGAACACATCGTTAAGAGACACCTCACAGATAGGACAGAGCATGTAGCCTCTGATTTGATCCACGAATCCACCGGGATTCAATTCCTTCTCGCATTAGACATCACCCGTACTGCCAGAGGAATTATAAATTATAGGTACATCCATGCGCTAGCGAACCTGATAGATAATATCACTGAGATGTATGACGACACCTTCAGGTATACGGGTAGGGAGTTGCAAGCTTACAAAATGGAACTGATCCAGCACAGGATGGTCCTCAATTATATCACAGCCGTGACGGGTGGGTACTGTGTCACTTTGGCAACTCAATATGGTGTGAAGTGCTGCACGTATATTACAAACAGCACTGACGACCCCACAGAGATCATCGATCAAAAGATGGACGATATCTTGCAGTTGAAGTGGGAGTTCCGAAGGAGACACAACCTTACCCTGACTGCTGTGAGTAATGAACTGACCGGCTGGGTCTCATGGTTGAACCCACGCAATTGGTTCTCAGGTTTAGGAGAATGGGCTCAAAATGTTATTATGAGTGTAGGAAAGTTTCTCCTTTGTATCCTGGGAGTCGTCATAATTATTGGCTTGATATTTAGGTGTGTTCGAATTTTAACGCGGCGCAAGCACAGCACAAAATTGATGAGTTTAAGGAGCGGGGGCAGTGTTACAGCAGCAGATTTAATTTACAACCCATCCATAGAGACAATGTTATAAGGATTGCAAATGAATTCCATGGCCCGTTTCTTTCACCCGTTTTTCCTGTGTTTCCCCCTCAGCAAAAATACACCCATCCGGAAAAGACTTCGATCAACACCCAAGAATGATTACGCAAATGTTATGTGAATGTATTTTAGATATGTGTCTTATCTTCATCTCTACAACCTTCAGTTAGTGACACACATAGTCGACAGGTGATATCCACATATATTAGCACTCACATATGTTCCCCCTCCATGTATCATCAACTAAATGTGCACCCCATTTGTTGGAACAAGAAGCCGAATAGAGCTCGGTAGTGTTTGTTGGCCCACTTACAGACCCTTAATACGGGATGAGAAGGATTTAATGTATACTTCGCAATACCTCGAAGCTTATCTAGAACATATACGGCACGATGACACATGCCCCTCAGACATGGAGTCATACATACATGCTTTTACTATCTCACTAGGTCATACATTTCCCTCCTACACCTCTCCTATCATCCAATCATCTGTAGATATTGTATAGTATATATTTTTCTGTTTAGTGTTCAGATAGTGGCAGTTATTGTTGACTGCCAAAGGGTGGACTGTCAAAGTCGAAAAATATTGTAATGCATACATCATGTACTAACACACACACATGCCCGCTGCGCGTGCACTTGTTCCGCCGTGCGTGCACATATCCGCAATTTGCGTATGATCGCTCCCACGATCCTGCGCGTGGTGTGGGTATTTATGGCGGAGTTTGTGAGCGCATAGAGGGTTATCAAAACATTACATATTTAACCCAAATAGTGCACTTTCTACACATAGCTCCCCTGCACCACATCAGCAAGTATCAACAGTTTAAATGATTCCAGGACTAAGGGATTCACCTTTGCATGATAGGAAGGGACAGACAAAGGTTATAGGGTGATGTCTAGTATACAGCTGTAGGGTATTTTAAGGGTAACATTCCGGTGTTGGTTAGAGAAAGATTGCATGTTCCTGCGTATAGTTATGTGCAGAAGTAGAATATAGATATAAACTGTATTTACTGTATATTATGTATGCGGCAGGAATCCAGAGGAGACCACCCACAAGAGCAGTTGAGAAAGACATCGCCCACCTTTTCAAATCAACCTATGACCTCTCCTGTAATGTAAAGATGCATCTCTGTGTCCAATGAACAAAGGGATTACAGTAACTATTGTATTGTTTATGGAAGTTGTGTATAAAAAGCCTATTGCTGCCTCTGAACGCTATCTACCTGATGAGCAGAGTACTGGTCCAGGTTGCGCAAGCGAATATTCTCATGTATGTACAATTGACTGTAGCCATTATTCTGTTGTAGATTTATCTTGTTAGCCTTGTAGTGTATAATTTGTACTGTTATCCCCTTTCAAATAATCCACTGTGGCGTTACAACCCAGCGATTAACTACAAATCGGTGTTGTGTCCTCTTTTCCCTGCTAGGGTTTAAAGCGTATTACAGTACCTAACTGTATAAGGTTTAAGTGTATTGATAAGGTGTGTACGCACTGCGGGTACTTTGTACCGTCAGCGCTGCGTAAGGTTTAAGGTGTAACATCATTACAGTGCTTTGCGGCACAAGGTTTAGAGTGTAAGAACAACATTGCATTGCATGACGAATAAGGTTTAAAGTTTACCATAAGTGTGTACGCGCGCTGTGTGTACGTTGTACCCCCAGTGCGGCGTTTGTACGCTAAGCACGTACATGGTACGGGTCTTTGTACGCAAATAGCGTGCGAAGTGCGTAGCGTGTGTATTAAGTCTAGCGGCCGCAGCGGCTCCATGGTGAAAGTGTATTTAGAGGTATAGCTTTACGTTTTAAGATAATATCGACATTATCAATTGTCTAATTTGCCTCCGGGCGTCTGGTTTGAACTTACGCCCCTGAGTATAGTGACAGTGTAAATAGGGGCACGCTGAGCTATACTCTGCTGTTTAGGCTGTGCTGTGTCCAGACTTCACTAAGTGGCTGTGCAGTATAGTGACAGTGTAAATAGGGGCACTCTGCGCTATACTCTGCTGTTTAGGCTGTGCTGTGTCCAGACTTCACTAAGTGGCTGTGCAGTATAGTGACAGTGTAAATAGGGGCATGCTGCGCTATACTCTGCTGTTTAGGCTGCGCTGTGTCTAGATTTCACTAAGTGGCTGTGCAGTATAGTGACAGCGTAAATAGGAGCATGCTGCACTATACTCTGATGTTTAGGCTGTGCTGTGTCCATCCAGAGACTAGAAAGAAGGAGATATTCGACACAGACCAAATCCACTAGGATCTATTGTATTGTGGTGGAAATCTTAAACCAACATTTTAGTCAATATAATGCTTAGTAAGATGAATGAAATAACTTGGTTGGTGGTGCACCCAAGAGTCATATGCTATCTAGGCCATATGAAGAGACTCAGGGGGTAATTCTGCGTTGATCGCAGCAGCAAGTTTGTTAGCAAATGGGCAAAACCATTTGCACTGCAGGGGGGACAGATATAACATGTGCAGAGAGAGTTAGATTTGGGTGGGGTGTATTCAAACTGAAATCTAAATTGCATTGTAAAAATAAAGCAGCCAGTATTTACCCTGCACAGAAACAAAATAACCAACCCAAATCTAACTCTCTCTTCACATGTTATATCTGCCACACCTGCACTGCACATGGGCTCTCATTCCGAGTTGTTCGCTCGTTATTTTCCTTCGCATCGGTGTGATTTTCCGCTAACTGCGCATGCGCAATGTTCGCACTGCGGCTGCGCCAAGTAAATTTGCTAAGAAGTTTGGTATTTTACTCACGGCATTACAAGGTTTTTTCTTCGTTCTGCTGATCGTAGTGTGATTGACAGGAAGTGGGTGTTTCTGGGTGGAAACTGGCCGTTTTATGGGAGTGTGTGAAAAAACGCTGCCGTTTCTGGGAAAAACGCGGGAGTGGCTGGAGAAACGGGGGAGTGTCTGGGCGAACGCTGGGTGTGTTTGTGACGTCAAACCAGGAACGACAAGCACTGAACTGATCGCACTGGAAGAGTAAGTCTCGAGCTACTCAGAAACTGCAAAGAAAAATCTTTTCGCAATATTGCGAATACTTCGTTCGCAATTCTGCTAAGATAAGATTCACTCCCAGAGGGCGGCGGCTTAGCGTGTGCACTGCTGCGAAAAGCGGCTAGCGAGCGAACAACTCGGAATGAGGGCCATGGTTTTGCCCAATTGCTAACAAACTTGCTGCTGCGATCAAATAGGAATTACCCCCTCAGAGAGAAGAAAAAGAAAGACTATTTTAGCTGGGACATTCTTTTAAATCATACTTTTATTAATATATTAATGTTTATTGATAAACATCAAAAACACATATTTCTCCCATTCATTAATGAAGCAAATAAATAGTACTCCAAATAAGCACATAGCTACAGCAGGACATATAATAAGATTTTAAACCTATCGGTAAATCTTTTTCTCGTAGTCCGTAGAGGATGCTGGGGACTCCGTAAGGACCATGGGGATAGACGGGCTCCGCAGGAGACATGGGCACTTTAAGAAAGAACTTTAGGTATGGGTGTGCACTGGCTCCTCCCTCTATGCCCCTCCTCCAGACCTCAGTTAGAGAAACTGTGCCCAGAGGAGACAGACAGTACGAGGAAAGGATTTTTGTTATTCCAAGGGCAAGATTCATACCAGCCCACACCATTCACACCGTATAACTTGTGATATACTAACCAGTTAACAGTATGAAAACAACATAGCATCAGTCCGAGACCGATGAAAACTATAACATAACCCTTATGTAAGCAAAACTATATACAAGTCTTGCAGAAGTAGTCCGCACTTGGGACGGGCGCCCAGCATCCTCTACGGACTACAAGAAAAAGATTTACCGGTAGGTTTAAAATCTTATTTTCTCTTACGTCCTAGCGGATGCTGGGGACTCCGTAAGGATCATGGGGATTATACCAAAGCACCCAAACGGGCGGGAGAGTGCGGATGACTCTGCAGCACCGATTGAGCAAACAGGAGGTCCTCCTCAGCCAGGGTATCAAACTTATAGAATATTGCAAAGGTGTTTAAACCCGACCAAGTAGCAGCTCGGCACAGCTGTAGTGCCGAGACCCCTCGGGCAGCCGCCCAAGAAGAGCCCACCTTCCTAGTGGAATGGGCCTTGACCGATTTAGGTAACCGCAATCCAGCCGTAGAATGAGCCTGCTGAATCTTGTTACAGATCCAGCGAGCAATAGTCTGCTTTGAAGCAGGAGCGCCAACCTTGTTGGCTGCATACAGGACAAACAGTGCTTCTGTTTTTCTGACCCTAGCCGTTCTGGCCACGTAAATTTTCAAAGCCCTGACCACATCAAGGGACTCGGAATCCTCCAAGTCTCGCGTAGCCACAGGCACCACAATAGGTTGATTCATATGAAAAGATGACACCACCTTAGGCAAGAATTGAGGATGGGTCCGCAATTCCGCTCTATCCATATGGAAAACCAGATAGGGGCTTTTATGAGACAAAGCCGCCAATTCCGACACTCGCCTAGCCGAAGCCAAGGCTAACAACATTACCACCTTCCAAGTGAGATATTTTAACTCCACCGTTTTAAGTGGTTCAAACCAGTGCGACTTAAGGAAACTCAACACCACGTTAAGGTCCCAAGGCGCCACCGGAGGTACAAAAAGAGGCTGAATATGCAGCACTCCCTTCACAAAAGTCTGTACTTCTGGGAAAGAAGCTAATTCCTTCTGAAAGAAAATGGATAGGGCCGAAATCTGAACCTTAAGGGAGCCTAATTTTAGGCCCAAATTCACTCCAGTTTGTAGGAAGTGAAGGAAACGGCCCAGATGGAATTCTTCCGTAGGAGCATTCCTGGCCTCACACCAAGAAACATACTTTCGCCATATACGGTGATAACGTTTAGCTGTCACGTCCTTCCTAGCCTTTATCAGAGTAGGAATGACCTCACCCGGAATGCCCTTTTCCGCTAGGATCCGGCGTTCAACCGCCATGCCGTCAAACGCAGCCGCGGTAAGTCTTGGAACAGACAGGGCCCCTGTTGCAACAGGTCCTCCCTGAGAGGAAGGGGCCACGGATCTTCTGTGAGCATTTCCTGCAGATCCAGATACCAGGCCCTTCGTGGCCAATCTGGGACAATGAGAATTGTCTCCACTCCTCTTTTTCTTATTATTCTCCGACTGGAACACCCACGGTGTCACTAGGGCGTCCACAGCTACCGCCTGAGGGTCTCTTGACCTGGCGCAATACCTCTGCAGCTTTTTGTTGAGGCGGGACGCCATCATGTCTATCTGGGGCAGTCCCCACTGACTTGCAATCTGTGCGAAGACTTCCTGATGAAGTCCCCACTCTCCTGGATGCAGGTCGTGCCTGCTGAGGAAGTCTGCTTCCCAGTTGTCCACTCCCGGAATGAACACTGCTGACAGTGCGCTTACATGATTTTCCGCCCAGCGAAGAATCCTGGTGGCTTCCGCCATTGCCACTCTGCTCCTTGTGCTGCCTTGGCAGTTTACATGAGCCACTGCGGTGATGTTGTCTGACTGGATCAGAACCGGTAGGTCGCGAAGCAAGGTCTCCGCTTGACGAAGGGCGTTGTATATGGCCCTCAGCTCCAGGACGTTAATGTGAAGACAAGTCTCTTGACTTGACCAAAGACCTTGGAAGTTTCTTCCCTGTGTGACTGCTCCCCAACCTCGGAGGCTCGCGTCCGTGGTCACCAGAACCCAGTCCTGAATGCCGAACCTGCGGCCCTCTAGAAGGTGAGCACTCTGCAGCCACCACAGGAGAGATACCCTGGCCCTGGGGGACAGGGTGATCAACTGATGAATTTGTAGATGTGACCCGGACCACTTGTCCAGTAGGTCCCATTGGAAGGTCCTCGCATGGAACCTGCCGAAGGGAATGGCCTTGTAAGATGCCACCATCTTTCCCAGGACTCGAGTGCAGTGATGCACTGACACCTGTTTTGGCTTCAATAGGTTCCTGACCAGAGTCATGAGTTCCTAGGCCTTTTCTATCGGAAGATAAACCCTTTTCTGGTCCGTATCCAGAATCATGCCCAAGAAGGTCAGACGAGTCGTAGGAACCAACTGCAACTTCGGGATATTGAGAATCCAGCCGTGTTGCTGTAACACCTTCAGTGAAAGTGACACGCTGTTCAGTAACTGCTCTCTTGATCTCGCTTTTATGAGGAGATCGTCCAAGTACGGGATAATTGTTACACCCTGCTTGCGCAGGAGCACCATCATTTCCGCCATTACCTTGGTGAAAATCCTCGGGGCCGTGGAAAGCCCAAACGGCAACGTCTGAAATTGGTAATGACAATTCTGTACCGCAAATCTCAGGTACGCCTGATGAGGTGGATATATGGGAACATGAAGGTAAGCATCCTTTATGTCCAGAGATACCATAAAATCCCCCACTTCCAGGCTGACGATGACCGCTCTGAGCGATTCCATCTTGAACTTGAACCTTTTCAAGTATAGGTTCAGGGATTTTAAATTTAAAATGGGTCTGACCGAACCGTCTGGTTTCGGGACTACAAACAGGGTTGAGTAATATCCCCTCCCTTGTTGAAGTAGGGGAACCTTGACCACCACCTGTTGAAGATACAATTTGTGAATTGCATTTAACACTATCTCCCTTTCTTGGGGAGAAGCCGGTAGAGCCGATTTGAAAAACCGGCGAGGAGGCACCTCTTAGAATTCCAGCTTGTAACCCTGAGAAACAATATCCATTGCCCAGGGATCCACCTGTGAGTGAACCCAGATGTGGCTGAAAATTCGAAGACGTGCCCCCACTGGGGCGGACTCCCTTAGGGGAGCCCCAGCGTCATGCAGTGAATTTTGTAGAGGCCGGGGAGGACTTCTGTTCCTGGGAACTAGCTGTGTTGTGCAGCTTTTTCCCTCTGCCCTTAACTCTGGCAAGAAATGACGCACCTCGTACTCCCTTGTTTCTCTGTGACCGAAAGGACTGCATTTGATAATGTGGTGCTTTCTTAGGCTGTGAGGGAATATAAGGCAAAAAAATTGATTTACCAGCTGTAGCTGTGGAGACCAGGTCCGAGAAACCTTCCCCAAATAATTCCTCGCCCCTGTAAGGTAAAACCTCCATATGCCTCTTTGAGTCGGCATCACCTGTCCATTGCCGGGTCCATAGGACTCGTCTAGCAGAAATCGACATAGCGTTGACTCTAGAACCCTGTAGACCAATGTCTCTTTGAGCATCTCTCATATATAAGACAGCATCTTTTATATGTCCTAGGGTCAATAAAATGGTATCCTTATCCAGTGTCTCAATCTCCGCTGATAAGGTATCTGCCCACGCTGCTACAGCGCTACAAACCCAAGCCGACGCAATCGCTGGTCTGAGTAAGGTACCAGAATGTGTGTAAATGGACTTCAAAGTAACCTCCTGCTTGCAATCAGCAGGATCTCTGAGGGTAGCTGTATCTTGGGATGGCAGCGCTACCTTTTTGGATAAGCGTGTCAACGCCTTGTCCACCCTAGGGGAGGATTCCCACCGTATCCTGTCCTTTGCCGGGAAAGGATACGCCATAAGAATCCTTTTGGGAATCTGCAGTTTCTTGTCTGGAGATTCCCACTCTTTTTCACACAACTCGTTCAGCTCATGAGAGGGGGGAAAGGTTACCTCAGGCTTCTTTCCCTTATACATGTGTACCCTCGTGTCAGGGACAGGGGGTTCCACTGTGATATGCAAAACATCTTTTATTGCCATAATCATATATCGAATAGTTTTAGCCAATTTTGTCTGTAACTTTGCATCATCGTAGTCGACACTGGAGTCAGAATCAGTGTCGGTATCAGTGTCTACTATTTGGGATAGTGGGCGCTTTTGAGACCCCGAAGGTCCCTGTGACATAGGGACAGACATGGGTTGACTCCCTGGCTGTTCCCTAGCTTCAGCTTTGTCTAATCTTTTGTGCAATAAATTCACATTAGCACTTAAAACATTCCACATATCCATCCAGTCAGGTGTCAGCGTTGTCGACGGAGACACCACACACATTTGCTCCACCTCCTCCCTAGGAGAGCCTTCTACCTCAGACATGTCGACACACGCGTACCGACACACCACACACTCAGGGAATCCTCTTATCTGAAGACAGTTCCCCCACAAGGCCCCTTGGAGAGACAGAGTGAGAGTATGCCAGCACACACCCAGCGCTAATGACCCAGGAAAAAACACACACAATAGGTTTACCCAGTAGCGCTGTAATCTATATATTTGCGCCAAATTATGTGCCCCCCCCCTTCTTTAAAACCCTCTTTCACCGTGGATAAGCAGGGGAGAGTCCAGGGAGCTTCCTCTCAGCGCTGTGCTGTGGAGAAAATGGCGCTGGTGAGTGCTGAGGAAGAAGCCCCGCCCCCTCAGCGGCGGGCTTCTGTCCCGCTAAAATATCTAAAAAACTGGCGGGGGCTCTTTATATATACAGTGCCCAGCCTGTGTATATATGTTTATTGCCAGAATTGAGGTTTATATTGCTGCCCAGGGCGCCCCCCCTGCGCCCTGCACCCTTACAGTGACTGCCGTTTGTGTGTGCTGTGTGGGAGCAATGGCGCACAGCTTTACTGCTGTGCGTTACCTCAGTGAAGATCTGAAGTCTTCTGCCGCCTCTGAAGTCTTCTTTCTTCTCATACTCACCCGGCTTCTATCTTCCGGCTCTGCGAGGAGGACGGCGGCGCGGCTCTGGGACGGATGGCGAGGGTGAGACCTGCGTACCGATCCCTCTGGAGCTAATGGTGTCCAGTAGCCTAAGAAACAGAGCCTAACATTAAAGTAGGTCTGTTTCTCTCCCCTCAGTCCCTCGATGCAGGGAGTCTGTTGCCAGCAGAGCTCCCTGAAAATAAAAAACCTAACAAAATACTTTCTTTTCAGGAAACTCAGGAGAGCTCCCTGTAATGCACCCAGTCTCCTCTGGGCATAGTAGTAAACTGAGGTCTGGAGGAGGGGCATAGAGGGAGGAGCCAGTGCACACCCATACCTAAAGTTCTTTCTTAAAGTGCCCATGTCTCCTGCGGAGCCCGTCTATCCCCATGGTCCTTACGGAGTCCCCAGCATCCACTAGGACGTTAGAGAAAATTATTTTGGATTCTTTATTGACACGTGTCCTCCATTAGCATATCTATAATGGGTACAGTGAGCAAGCTATTTTGTTTTTATTGGTTCCTTGAATGAGTATGTAGGAGCTCCAGTGCATTGCTTTGCCCAGGGCCTATAATGCTGTTACGAGGGCCCTGCTACAGTATTGCCTGTTTCTCCATTCATTGTGCACCAGCCCAGTAAGATAAGAATTTACCTGAGGAAGTAATGTCCAACATGTACATAATTATATCAATTTTACTTTGGATGCTTTACATGTACTTTCTCTTCAAGTGTCCTTACAAAATCTATCTAAATGGTAAAATCTTATTGTACAAGCATGATTACGCAGCAAATACTTTCTCCTGAGTTACAGCCGTAACATGCTGTTAATAAGAGACTCTTAGAAAGCATGATAATTGCATTTGTCACTTATGTCCAGACAGTTATAAGCTGTCTGTACTGCTGATGTTCGTAGACTTCTTAATTTGTCACATTTAAGCAGAACAGAAGAAAGTCAGTGGTCATTATTCTACATTAACTAATAAGCACACTGCAGCAAAAGAACAGCAGCCCACGACCATATTAGCGCAACATTAAGAAAGAACCGACCGTCATTTTAGGAAAACACAAAGCAACTATAGACTACTCATACTATTATCAGCAGGGCATAACCTTTATATCGACAAAAACGTAATCAGAATATTGGAGGAATCATTAAGAAGTATGTGCTGGTTATGTATACTCTTGCTGTAAAAACGGTTTACTGTACTTACTGTACTTTTACTGTGGATATTTGCTGTTTTTTTCTATAACTTTTTCTTATTTCCTTTCCACAACTTTCTTTCTGGTACTCTAGACGGACTCGCTGATTCCCAGTAAATGTACTAGTACTACTTGAAGATAATTCTGAGTACGTACTTAACATCATGCCATCTACAGAACATCAAGAAGGATTCAGCTTTCATTTGTAAAAGTCAAATCTGATTCTACTTAGACAATTGTTTTTATCTTTTGTAATAAAATGTTAATATGCGTTCCACTCATTTGGCAGCTTTCTGTGCATTAAAAAATAAAAAAACAAAAATAAAAGTGATTGCAATATTTAAGTGGCAAAGGTCATTTTGACTTTTACTATATTGCATGCTTTGTGATGTTAACCGTATGCTTTTTGCTAAAATATTAATTCGACTTGTAATTAGGATATATTTCCCTGTTGGCTAAGATTGACTTGCTTTTTACAAGATACAGGACTGCTAGAAATTCCAGACTAGCAAATTCTTCATTGCATTCACTGACAGCTCAGTGTGAGTAATCCTGGTCCTAGCTCCTAGGTATGCAGAATTGCTGTTCCTGTATTTCGTTTTCCTGGTATTTGCATTCCTATGAACCCTCACAAGAAAACCAACTGACATCACACTTATTAACCAAAAGCTTAAATGGAAACAGATGAGGTGAATTCAGGATTCTGTGTACCCCTACTGAGTGTTAAAAATGTTCTCCAATAAAGTTCTCCAAATCACTTTAAGGAAACCATTTAACAGTCTCATGAAGAGAGGAACAGGGAAATTAGGTTTCTAATTGAATGCTGGTTTAGTATATTTTGTTTATTATTATTCACCTTAAAGTACTAAGTGACACAGCAGAGCTTATATTGTTGACAAAGATACATTTGGCGACAACAGAAAGATACAAAATTTTGTATTCCAATATATTCCATCTGTATTAAGGTCCATTGAGTTGAGAAGTTAATGATTATTTCTCATACGTCCTAGAGGATGCTGGGGACGACATCAAGACCATGGTGTATAGATGGGATCCGCAGGAGACATGGGCACTCTAAAGACTTTTCATTGGGTGTGAACTGGCTCCTCCCTCTATGCCCCTCCTCCAGACCTCAGTTTTAGAAATGTGCCCAGGTCGACTGGATGCACTCTGAGGAGCTCTACTGAGTTTCTCTGAAAAGACTTATGTTAGGTTTTTTAGTTTCAGGGAGATCTGCAGGCATCAGACTCCCTGCTTCGTGGGACTGAGGGGGCAGAAGCAAAACCAACTTCCTCAGAGTTTCATGGCTCTGCTTCTGGCTGACAGGACACCATTAGCTCCTGAAGAGAACTGAATGCTAGCCGTGTCTAGATGCTCACTCCCACAGCCACGCCGTCACCCCCCTCACAAAGCCAGAAGTCAGAAGACAGGTGAGTATGAGAAGAATGATCTTCAATCAAGTAAGTGACGGCTGAGGTGCGGCGCGGCTGGTGGGAGCGCAGCGCGCCATTGCTGCCCACACACACAGGCACTACAGGGTGCAGGGCGTGGGGGGGGGGGTGTGCCCTGGGCAGGAAGAAAAATACCTCAAACTAGCTAAAAGGGGGCATAAGATGCTCAGGCACAGCCCTACCCCCGCCAGTATAAATATTATGAAAAGTTTCTGAGGTAAAAAGGGCGGAGCTTCTTCCTCAGGCAGCCAGCACTCTCCTCAGGCTGCAGAGAACACGCTGGTCCTCTCCTCCACTTCTGACAAGTACAGGGTGCTATAAAGGGGGGGCACAAAGCGACTGTGGTGCATTTGATGGTGTATATTACTATGTAAAAGCGCTTTTGGGCTGTGGTCTGTGAGTGTGGTGTACACGTGTGAGGCATGTCTGAGGCAGGGAGTTCCTCCATGGAGGAAGCCATTTTAGGGACACAGAGTTGTAATGTGGTGGCGCTACCGGCACACCAAGAGCCTACATGGGTGAAAGAGCTACATGACAGTATGCATCTGATTAACCATAGATTGGATAAGTCTGAATCTAAGGCTGCATGCTGGAGAAAATCTGTGGAAGATGTGATTTTTCAGGATGCGGTTATTCCTTATGCGGGCGGCCTCTCTGGGTCACATAAGAGACCATTTGCAAATGTTGTAAACACTGATACCGACACGGATTCTGATTCTTGTGTTGACAATAGTGAATCCAGAGAGATAGATCATAAATTGGCAAAAAATATACAATATATGATTGTGGCTATAAGGGACATGTTGGAGGTTACAGAAAGCACTCCTGTACCTCAGGAGAAAGCTTATTTATGTAAGGAAAAGAAATCCAAAGTCACGTTCCCTCCTTCACACGAACTAAATGCTCTGTTTGAAGGGATGTGGGTGAATCCTGATAAAAAAAATGTGTACCTGTATTCCCAAAAGGATTCACATAGCTTATCCTTTCCCTGTTGAAGACAGGAAAAAATGGGAGTCACCCCCTGTGTTAGACAGTGCACTTTCCAGGTTGACACAGAAGGTAATTCTCCCTGCTCCTGGCACGGCTTCTCTTAAAGAGCCGGCAGACCGCAAAATGGAAACGACATTGAAATCCATTTATGTTACCAATGGTACACTGCTCAGTCCCACTATTGCCTGCGCATGGGTGAGTAGCTCTACTGAAAAATGGTCAGAAAGCGTGTCATCAGAAATTGACATGATTGATAAAGATGAGATACTCCTTAAGTTAGGGAATATCAAGGACGCTGCCACCTACATGCTGGAAGCAATGAAGGATATTGGACTCTTGAGTTCACAAGCCGCTACCATGGCAGTATCGGCTAGGCGGGCATTTTGGATTTGCCAGTGGAACGCGGATGCAGATTCCAACAGAAACATGGAGGCTCTCCCATATAAAGGTGAGGCCTTATTTGGCGATGGCCTGGATGCGTTGGTCTCAGCGGCTACCGCAGGTAAGTCAACATTTTTGCCCTCTGCGCCTGCACTGGCAAAAAAGACCTATCACCCGCAAATGTCCTTTCAGCCCAATAAATACAAAAAGACGAGAGGTTCCCCCTTCTTTGCAGGAAGGGGAAGGGGAAAGAAGCCCACACCGGCTCCAGGTTCCCAAGAGCAAAAGTCTACCCCTGATTCTGCCAAATCCCCAGCATGACGCTGGAACTCCCTTGCGGGAGGCCGCTCGGGTGGGGGCACGTCTCAAACTCTTCCCAGGGATACAAACTACAGTTTCAAGACGTTCCCCCATCCGATTTTTCAAATTGACCTTGCCAGCTTCTCCACCAGAGAGAGAAACAGTACCAGCGGCAATCCAAAAAATAATGTCAAGACCAGGTTATAGTCCTGGTACCGTTGTCACAACAAGGGCGGGGTTTTTATTCAAGCCTTTTTGTTGTTCCAAAGCCGGACGGCTCGGTCAGACCGATCCTAAATCTAAAAAAATCTGAATTTCTTCCTGAAAAGGTTCAAGTTCAAGATGGAATCACTTCGGTGATTGCCAGTCTGGAGGAGGGGGACTACTTGGTGTTGGTGGACATAAAGGATGCTTACCTGCATGTTCCCATTTATCCACCTCACCAGGCTTATCTGAGATTCGCGATTCAGGATTGCCATTACCAATTCCAGGCGTTACCTTTCGGTCTCTCCGCGGCGCCGAGGGTATTCACCAAGGTGATGGCGAGAGGATGTTCCTCCTTCGTCAGAAAGGAGTCAATATAATCCCTTATCTGGATGACCTCCTGATAAAGGCGAGATCCAGGGAGCAGTTATTACAAAACATATCCCTCTCCCTGTCAATGCTCCAACAACACGGGTGGATCATAAATTACCCAAAGTCACAGTTGGAACCGACGACAAGGTTGTCTTTCCTCAGGATGATTCTGGACACAGAAGTTCAGAGAGTATTTCTTCCACTGAAAAAGGCTCTGGAAATCCAGAAAATGGTAAAACAGATATTGAAACCATCAAGTGTGTCGATCCATCAGTGCATTCGGTTGTTGGGGAAGTTGGTGGTGGCCTACGAGGCCATACAGGTTCCATGCCAGAGTATTCCAGTGGGACCTGTTGGACAAGTGGTCGGGGTCACACCTACACATGCACAGAAAGATAATCCTGTTGTCAAAAACCAGCATTTCACTCCTGTGGTGGTTGCACAGCTCTCACCTGCTAGAGGGACGCAGGTTCGGCATTCAGGACTGGGTCCTAGTAACCACGGATGCAAGTCTCCGAGGCTGGGGAGCAGTCTCTCAGGGAGAAAACTTCCAGGGACGTTGGTCACATCAGGAAGCCTGCCTTCACATAAACGTGCTGGAGCTAAGAGCCATTTACAACAGCCTTCAACAAGCGCTACATCATCTTCAAGACCGTCCCGTGCAGATCCAGGCGGAAAATGTAACAGCAGTCGCATACATAAACAGGCAGGGCGGAACGAAAAGCAAAGCGGCAATGGCAGAGGTGACAAAAAAACTCAGCTGGGCAGAAAAACATCTACAAGCTCTGTCGGCAATATTCATTCCGGGAGTAGACAACTGGGAAGCAGACTTCCTCAGCAGACACAATCTCCATCCAGGAGAGTGGGGCCTCCACCAAGAAGTCTTCGCAGAGGTGACAAGTCTTTGGGGAGTTCCTCAAATAGACATGATGGCGTCTCGTCTCAACAAGAACCTTCAGAGATACTGTTCCAGGTCGAGAGACACTCAAGCAGTAGCAGTGGATGCACTGGTGACCCAGTGGGTGTTTCCGTCAGTGTATGTTTTCCCTCCACTTCCGCTGATCCCAAAAGTACTCAGGATCATAAGAAAGACAAGGGTTCGAGCAATCTTCATTGCCCCAGACTGGCCAAGAAGGGCTTGGCACCCAGATCTTCAGCAGTTACTCATAGGAGATCCTCGGCCTCTTCCTCCTCGGGAGGACCTGCTGCATCAGGGGCTGTGTGTGTACCAAGACTTACCGCGGCTACGTTTGACGGCATGGCTGTTGAGCGCCGTATCCTAGCCAGGAAGGATATTCCTAAGGAGGTCATCCCCACCCTTATTCAGGCCAGAAAGGGAGTAACGTCAAAACATTACCACCGTATTTGGAGAAAATGTGTCTTGGTGTGAATCCAAGAAAGCTCCTATGGAAGAGTTTCACTTAGGACGTTTTCTCCATTTTTTGCAGGATGGTGTGGAGACGGGCCTACGATTGGGATCAATCAAGGTCCAAATTTCGGCCTTGTCAGTGTTCTTCCAAAAACAATTGGCCTCTCTTCCAGAGGTTCAGACCTTCGTGAAAGGGGTTCTGCACATCCAGCCTCCATTCGTGCCTCTAGTGGCACCTTAACGTGGACTTGCAGTTCCTTCAATCGGATTGGTTAAAGCCTCTACAAAAGATAGAGTTGAAGTTTCTCACTTGAAAAGTGGTGATGCTTTTGGCATTGGCATCCGCAAGGCGGGTGTCTGAATTGGGGGCCTTGTCTCACAAGAGCCCTTACCTGATTTTCCATGAAGATATGGCAGAGTTGCGGACTCGCCAACATTTTCTTCCAAAGGTGGTTTCTACTTTTCACATAAACCAACCTATTGTGGTGCCAGTAGTTACTGACACATTCACTGATTCAAAGTCTCTAGATGTGGTTAGAGCTTTGAAAATCTATGTTGCTAGGACAGCTCGTATACGGAAAACAGAGGCTCTGTTTGTCCTGTATGATCACAACAAGATTGGCTGTCCTGCTTCCAAGCAGACTATTGCACGTTGGATTAGAAATATGATACAGCAAGCTCATACTACGGCTGGATTGCCGTTACCGACGTCGGTAAAGGCCCACTCCACTAGGAAGGTGGGCTCATCCTGGGAGGCTACCCGGGGGGTCTCAGCATTACCACTTTGTCGAGCAGCTACTTGGTCAGGATCAAACACATTTGCTAAGTTCTACAAGTTTGACACCTTGGCCGATGAGGACCTAAAGTTTGGTCAATCGGTGCTGCAGGGTCATCCGCACTCTCCCGCCCGTATTGGAGCTTTGGTATAGACCCCATGGTCTTGATGTCATCCCCAGCATCCTCTTGGACGTATGATAGGAAATAGGATTTTGATAACCTACCGGTAAATCCTTTTCTCCTAATCCGCAGAGGATGCTGGGCGCCCGTCCCAGTGCGTACTTTACCTGCAGTTTAGTTATTACAGTTACACAAGTTGTGTTATCTTGGTTTCAGCATGTTGCTGCAATTAGTTCATGCCTGTTGGCTTGTGTTATGTTGAATGCCATGTGTGCGGCATGGTTGAGGGTGTGAGTTGGTAGATATCTCACCACTAGTTAAGTAATTCCTTTCCTTGAAATGTCAGTCTCCCTGGGCACAGTTCCTACAACTGAGGTCTGGAGGAGGAGCATAGAGGGAGGAGCCCCTTCACACCCAATGAAAAGTCTTTAGAGTACCCTGCGGATCCCGTCTATACCCCATGGTCTTGATGTCGTCCCCAGCATCCTCTACGGACTAGGAGAAAAGGATTTACCGGTAGGTTATCAAAATCCTATTTTAATAATTTGCTTGCATTGTGTTTCAGGTGAAATGCAATGTTCTCAATACATTTTCATTGATCTTGGTGCCGGTGTCATTTGGTTGATCAATAAAGAAGCCTTGGGTCACCTTTGAATGTTGGAGTATCACTCAGGTTTCCAATGATGTTCATCTGAATCCAATGATATCCAGTGATATTCAGAGTGTTTTGCCTGGATCACTGCTGAGAAACGTCTTACCAAATGAGTCTAAATGAGTCTGTCATTCACTTGTGTATCATCTTTCAATACATAGCTTTTTCTTATTTCTTATTAAGAATCACTAACACCTTAGCTTCTCATTGGTGTGCAGCCCTTGGGTAGCTGGCTTTCACCAGCTTGTGAGGTTCCAAGCACAAAACTTAGTATTAAGGGGCTCCAGTATCAGAGACGCGTGACGTGGGCCTGAAGGCTTATCATATCTTTGCAAATATATGCAACAGAGATCTATGAATTTTCTTCCACCATGTAGTTTTCAAATCTTGTTGCTGGTTTCATTCGGTGTGCTAGGAGATTCCTGATTTTTGTTTCTTGTCTATAATAACCTGTCCCTTTCATGCACCTGGATGACATTACTATTTAGATTAAGCAGCTACCGAAAAAAAAAAGGTTTTATTGCTGAGTCTGTCATTTCCCTGGTTGATACAGAACACTTTTCAAAAATGGTGCAGTCAATTCGCTACTGTGGTTATTGGGTTCTCCACACAATCTGTCCATCCACATCTTAAGCAGTGAAAGATGCACTCCGAGTAAAGTCTCCAAATACAAAGTGTCAGAGACTCAAGTTTTTCTCCTGCTTACACATTATAGTGCTGGTGAACTACATCCCTTAAAATAGGGCAGCCTGACCACTAAGCATATCTAAATGAACTCATCCTATGATTTTTTTTTTTTACCCGTGTTTGACCCATGGCATTGGATGCCTACCTCTCTTCTGGATCTTGACCCCTTCCTTTAGATAACTACCTCTCTGGTTCTTGATCCCTGACTTTGGATTACTTCCTCTTTGGATTTGACCCCTAGCTTTGGATGACTACCTCTCTGGCTCCTGACCCCGTGCTTTAGATGACTACCTCTTTGGATCCTTGACACCACCACCCCATCTTCGTATGAAAGTCTCTCTGACTCATGACTCCTGCACTGGATTTTTCTCCCTACAAAAAGCATTGGAGATCAGCCTCATCTTTGACTTCTGCTTGACTATATTTTACACCTTCCATTTGCATTTTGCAGGGAAACACTTTTGTAAATGCACTTCTGTAAATGTAAAAACAAATGTTCAAGCACACAAAAGTGACACATATAATATGGGCTGCCTATATGTTCCCTCGGGATCGGTATGAAATACCTCCAATCAAAATCCCGACGTTCAAAATTCCGACACCAATTGACCGATGGTCAAAATCCCGACAAGGTCAAAATCCCAACAAGGTCAAAATACCGACATGTAAAATGCTGACATGTAAAATACCGACATGCATTTTTTGTGTGTGTGTATGTCGACATAAGTCAACATGGACACCATATAAAGTGTACCGCGTCCCCTCACATGGCTCGCTGCGCTCGCCATGCTTCGGGCACGGTGCCTCGCTGCGCTAGGCACACTATTATATTCCCCCTCCAGGTCCACTGGGATGGTAAAGTATGAACAAGTCGGTTTTAATGAAACAAATCATGAAAAATGCATGTCGGTATTTTGACCTGTCGGCATTTTACATGTCGGTATTTTGACCTTGTCGGTATTTTAAATGTCGGTATTTTGACCATCGGTCAATTGGTGTCGGGATTTTGAACGTCTGGATTTTGATTGGAGGTAAACTGACTGCATCCCGTTCCCTCACTCTCAATTATTATTAGGTAATAATAATAAAGTCCTTTTACCTTAAAATCATGCCCAAATGGCATATTCCCTGCATTAGGCTAAATAATGCTACAGACTGCAATCTATATTATTCTCAATGAGCTTGACCCTGTTAGCTAACACCATCTTTACATGGCATTAGTCATTGCAGTTTATAAGCTACATTTTCGCTTTTGATTCAGAGAGGGATCTCTGTTCCTGTAGGCTGGTCCTGGGCTCTCTCTGTTAGGCCGTGTACACACGGTGAGATTCGGACTTATCCGATTCTCACTGTGCGACGGGGGGCCGGGTCGGCACTTAGCCAGTATCGCAAGCACATAATGAGTGTGCTTGCGATCCTGGTTCTGTGCGATTTTGGCTAAGTGTCAATCCTGACTATCTCTTCTATAGAGATAGTCAGGATTGACTTGCCTGCACAGCCTATTTTTTCGGCCGATGCCCACAGCGCGGGGCCGCGCATCGGCATCGGATCGGGATCGCAAGGTGACTGTCACCTTGCGATCTGCACTATCTTTTCTTCCGATTCTGACTATATAGTCAGAATCGGAAGTAAAGATCTTACCGTGTGTACACACCTTTAGTCTGCACTGGATTCTCTATTTGTCTGAGCTGGATCTGAAATCTTGAACTGAACCTGGACTCCTTTGGTGATCTCTGGGATATTGTTATGGAATCCTGGCAGTTTACTCACTGGTAATGACAGACTGAAATTACTAGTTCCCTATGTTAGTCTGTTAATTTTTCCTGATCTATAAAAGTTCTCTTCCACTATAGATCAGGAAAACCTTTATTGTATTGAACAATAAAGTTCTGTTCCACTATTGTTCAATACAATAAAATGCATCCTAGGCAGCAGACTTCAAAGTTGGATGTAAGAACTTTGTTTTACTTTGTGTACTCACTCAGACCCTTAAAGCAGATGTATTCACTTACTGGACCAACGGTTCCTCACAAGATAGTCCGCTCCTTTCACTAGACCTGGCACTGTCGGGTCTCTGGCTGCAATGTCTCACACTCGCTCACCCAGAACTTGGCTTTCCGGCAGCACCCTGGTGCTTCCACTCTGCAGCGCTGCTCTCACTGCCCAGTGTGACTCCGTGGTTGGTACCGGTTATCAGCTCCCGCTCTCCTCCTCGCTCAGCATGCGTCCAGCACCTCTAGTCACTCCAGTCGACTGCTACTTCTTCTTCCCACAAGGTTCATCTGCTCCCAGCCTGCCTTGTCCAATCAGCCATCAGCATCAAGACCATGGTGTAAATTTACTAAGGTGGGAGATTTTTAGAACTGGTGATGTTGCCCATAGCAACCAATCAGATTATATCTATTATCTGCTAGAAGCAAATAATGGTAAGATAAATGGTAAGTAGAATCTGATTGGTTGCCATGGGCAACATCACCAGTTCTAAAAATCTCCCACCTTAGTAAATTTACCCCCATGTGATCGGACCAGGGTCCACTCTTAAATCCTGCAGTGCCAACGCTTTCCCTTTGCTGCTGCAGAGCTGTACGTAAATCTTTAAAGGGGCACACACACCATTTTCCGGGATACCACATGTATAAATAAGTTCCACCATAAGGCCAGGTACTGAATGACATGTCTTTATTTCTAGCAAAAACAGTGTATTCATAGGTCAAATGCAAGCAATGAGACTGGAGGTCTATTGGAGCTTCCTGTAGTTTTCCACAATAAATTTACCAGCTGTAAATACACTCAACAAGATGCATTCCAAAAACTGGTGCACAAGCAGAATCTGGCTGCAGGGCTAGTAGCAGCAGCAGTGGCACTGTTGTCACTAGATTGGCGATATGTGGTCTCAATGTCCAGCTGCACATGCTAATTATGGTAAAGCAACATCAGAGATTTTTCTGTGCGCATGCAAGGTGCGCAAGGAAGAATCTGTGATATTAGTGGTCGCAAGCTGGCAGTAGGACGATCGGAACTATGGTACCTTATGACTCCACTACTAATTGAGTATGACCCTAAAACCACTAGTAAACTGAATGTAATGAATACTGTTTCAAATGATTTTTTGTAAATCAAACATTACTGTACATTGCAAATACTTGTAAAGTGGATACCGGACGGTCTAAGAGATGAGGGGGGCCATATGCAGACTCTGTGCGGGGCCCCTCCACTCTACGGTGTAGTAGACTCTGGCATTATGCCAGAGTCTACTGTGCATGTGCAGGTCACTGGGAACATGACACCCGCCATGTTCCTGGTAACAAATATCTACTGTACATGTACAAGTAACCGGGAAAATTTCTGCAGCAGCTGCAGCGCCGACGCAAGACTTCAGAGAGGTCATTAAAAGTGGCTGCAAGGTATGCAGTGTGCCCTCACCCCTGGACCCATTGGCCCATGTGCACTGTACCCATTATAGATATGCTAATTAGAGATGAGCGCCTGAAATTTTTCGGGTTTTGTGTTTTGGTTTTGGGTTCGGTTCCGCGGCCGTGTTTTGGGTTCGAACGCGTTTTGGCAAAACCTCACCGAATTTTTTTTGTCGGATTCGGGTGTGTTTTGGATTCGGGTGTTTTTTTCAAAAAACACTAAAAAACAGCTTAAATCATAGAATTTGGGGGTCATTTTGATCCCAAAGTATTATTAACCTCAAAAACCATAATTTACACTCATTTTCAGTCTATTCTGAATACCTCACACCTCACAATATTATTTTTAGTCCTAAAATTTGCACCGAGGTCGCTGTGTGAGTAAGATAAGCGACCCTAGTGGCCGACACAAACACCGGGCCCATCTAGGAGTGGCACTGCAGTGTCACGCAGGATGTCCCTTCCAAAAAACCCTCCCCAAACAGCACATGACGCAAAGAAAAAAAGAGGCGCAATGAGGTAGCTGTGTGAGTAAGATTAGCGACCCTAGTGGCCGACACAAACACCGGGCCCATCTAGGAGTGGCACTGCAGTGTCACGCAGGATGTCCCTTCCAAAAAACCCTCCCCAAACAGCACATGACGCAAAGAAAAAAAGAGGCGCAATGAGGTAGCTGTGTGAGTAAGATTAGCGACCCTAGTGGCCGACACAAACACCGGGCCCATCTAGGAGTGGCACTGCAGTGTCACGCAGGATGTCCCTTCCAAAAAACCCTCCCCAAACAGCACATGACGCAAAGAAAAAAAGAGGCGCAATGAGGTAGCTGACTGTGTGAGTAAGATTAGCGACCCTAGTGGCCGACACAAACACCGGGCCCATCTAGGAGTGGCACTGCAGTGTCACGCAGGATGTCCCTTCCAAAAAACCCTCCCCAATCAGCACATGATGCAAAGAAAAAGAAAAGAAAAAAGAGGTGCAAGATGGAATTGTCCTTGGGCCCTCCCACCCACCCTTATGTTGTATAAACAAAACAGGACATGCACACTTTAACTAACCCATCATTTCAGTGACAGGGTCTGCCACACGACTGTGACTGATATGACGGGTTGGTTTGGACCCCCCCCAAAAAAGAAGCAATTAATCTCTCCTTGCACAAACTGGCTCTACAGAGGCAAGATGTCCACCTCATCTTCACCCTCCGATATATCACCGTGTACATCCCCCTCCTCACAGATTATCAATTCGTCCCCACTGGAATCCACCATCTCAGCTCCCTGTGTACTTTGTGGAGGCAATTGCTGCTGGTCAATGTCTCCGCGGAGGAATTGATTATAATTCATTTTAATGAACATCATCTTCTCCACATTTTCTGGATGTAACCTCGTACGCCAATTGCTGACAAGGTGAGCGGCGGCACTAAACACTCTTTCGGAGTACACACTTGTGGGAGGGCAACTTAGGTAGAATAAAGCCAGTTTGTGCAAGGGCCTCCAAATTGCCTCTTTTTCCTGCCAGTATAAGTACGGACTGTGTGACGTGCCTACTTGGATGCGGTCACTCATATAATCCTCCACCATTCTATCAATGTTGAGAGAATCATATGCAGTGACAGTAGACGACATGTCCGTAATCGTTGTCAGGTCCTTCAGTCCGGACCAGATGTCAGCATCAGCAGTCGCTCCAGACTGCCCTGCATCACCGCCAGCGGGTGGGCTCGGAATTCTGAGCCTTTTCCTCGCACCCCCAGTTGCGGGAGAATGTGAAGGAGGAGATGTTGACAGGTCGCGTTCCGCTTGACTTGACAATTTTGTCACCAGCAGGTCTTTCAACCCCAGCAGACCTGTGTCTGCCGGAAAGAGAGATCCAAGGTAGGCTTTAAATCTAGGATCGAGCACGGTGGCCAAAATGTAGTGCTCTGATTTCAACAGATTGACCACCCGTGAATCCTTGTTAAGCGAATTAAGGGCTGCATCCACAAGTCCCACATGCCTAGCGGAATCGCTCCCTTTTAGCTCCTTCTTCAATGCCTCCAGCTTCTTCTGCAAAAGCCTGATGAGGGGAATGACCTGACTCAGGCTGGCAGTGTCTGAACTGACTTCACGTGTGGCAAGTTCAAAGGGCATCAGAACCTTGCACAACGTTGAAATCATTCTCCACTGCACTTGAGACAGGTGCATTCCACCTACTATATCGTGCTCAATTGTATAGGCTTGAATGGCCTTTTGCTGCTCCTCCAACCTCTGAAGCATATAGAGGGTTGAATTCCACCTCGTTACCACTTCTTGCTTCAGATGATGGCAGGGCAGGTTCAGTAGTTTTTGGTGGTGCTCCAGTCTTCTGTACGTGGTGCCTGTACGGCGAAAGTGTCCCGCAATTTTTCTGGCCACCGACAGCATCTCTTGCACGCCCCTGTCGTTTTTTAAAAAATTCTGCACCACCAAATTCAAGGTATGTGCAAAACATGGGACGTGCTGGAATTTGCCCATATTTAATGCACACACAATATTGCTGGCGTTGTCCGATGCCACAAATCCACAGGAGAGTCCAATTGGGGTAAGCCATTTCACGATGATCTTCCTCAGTTGCCGTAAGAGGTTTTCACCTGTGTGCGTATTCTGGAAAGCGGTGATACAAAGCGTAGCCTGCCTAGGAAAGAGTTGGCGTTTGCGAGATGCTGCTACTGGTGCCGCCGCTGCTGTTCTTGCGGCGGGAGTCCATACATCTACCCAGTGGGCTGTCACAGTCATATAGTCCTGACCCTGCCCTGCTCCACTTGTCCACATGTCCGTGGTTAAGTGGACATTGGGTACAACTGCATTTTTTAGGACACTGGTGAGTCTTTTTCTGACGTCCGTGTACATTCTCGGTATCGCCTGCCTACAGAAGTGGAACCTAGATGGTATTTGGTAACGGGGGCACACTGCCTCAATAAATTGTCTAGTTCCCTGTGAACTAACGGCGGATACCGGACGCACGTCTAACACCAACATAGTTGTCAAGGACTCAGTTATCCGCTTTGCAGTAGGATGACTGCTGTGATATTTCATCTTCCTCGCAAAGGACTGTTGAACAGTCAATTGCTTACTGGAAGTAGTACAAGTGGGCTTACGACTTCCCCTCTGGGATGACCATCGACTCCCAGCGGCAACAACAGCAGCGCCAGCAGCAGTAGGCGTTACACGCAAGGATGCATCGGAGGAATCCCAGGCAGGAGAGGACTCGTCAGAATTGCCAGTGACATGGCCTGCAGGACTATTGGCATTCCTGGGGAAGGAGGAAATTGACACTGAGGGAGTTGGTGGGGTGGTTTGCGTGAGCTTGGTTACAAGAGGAAGGGATTTACTGGTCAGTGGACTGCTTCCGCTGTCACCCAAAGTTTTTGAACTTGTCACTGACTTATTATGAATGCGCTGCAGGTGACGTATAAGGGAGGATGTTCCGAGGTGGTTAACGTCCTTACCCCTACTTATTACAGCTTGACAAAGGGAACACACGGCTTGACACCTGTTGTCCGCATTTCTGGTGAAATACCTCCACACCGAAGAGCTGATTTTTTTGGTATTTTCACCTGGCATGTCAACGGCCATATTCCTCCCACGGACAACAGGTGTCTCCCCGGGTGCCTGACTTAAACAAACCACCTCACCATCAGAATCCTCCTGGTCAATTTCCTCCCCAGCGCCAGCAACACCCATATCCTCCTCATCCTGGTGTACTTCAACACTGACATCTTCAATCTGACTATCAGGAACTGGACTGCGGGTGCTCCTTCCAGCACTTGCAGGGGGCGTGCAAATGGTGGAAGGCGCATGCTCTTCACGTCCAGTGTTGGGAAGGTCAGGCATCGCAACCGACACAATTGGACTCTCCTTGTGGATTTGGGATTTCAAAGAACGCACAGTTCTTTGCGGTGCTTTTGCCAGCTTGAGTCTTTTCAGTTTTCTAGCGAGAGGCTGAGTGCTTCCATCCTCATGTGAAGCTGAACCACTAGCCATGAACATAGGCCAGGGCCTCAGCCGTTCCTTGCCACTCCGTGTGGTAAATGGCATATTGGCAAGTTTACGCTTCTCCTCCGACAATTTTATTTTAGGTTTTGGAGTCCTTTTTTTACTGATATTTGGTGTTTTGGTTTTGACATGCTCTGTACTATGCCATTGGGCATCGGCCTTGGCAGACGACGTTGCTGGCATTTCATCGTCTCGGCCATGACTAGTGGCAGCAGCTTCAGCACGAGGTGGAAGTGGATCTTGATCTTTCCCTAATTTTGGAACCTCAACATTTTTGTTCTCCATATTTTAATAGGCACAACTAAAAGGCACCTCAGGTAAACAATGGAGATGGATGGATTGGATACTAGTATACAATTATGGACGGGCTGCCGAGTGCCGACACAGAGGTAGCCACAGCCGTGAACTACCGCACTGTACTGTGTCTGCTGCTAATATATAGACTGGTTGATAAAGAGATAGTATACTCGTAACTAGTATGTATGTATAAAGAAAAAAAAAAAAACCACGGTTAGGTGGTATATACAATTATGGACGGGCTGCCGAGTGCCGACACAGAGGTAGCCACAGCCGTGAACTACCGCACTGTACTGTGTCTGCTGCTAATATATAGACTGGTTGATAAAGAGATAGTATACTCGTAACTAGTATGTATGTATAAAGAAAGAAAAAAAAAACCACGGTTAGGTGGTATATACAATTATGGACGGGCTGCCGAGTGCCGACACAGAGGTAGCCACAGCCGTGAACTACCGCACTGTACTGTGTCTGCTGCTAATATATAGACTGGTTGATAAAGAGATAGTATACTCGTAACTAGTATGTATGTATAAAGAAAGAAAAAAAAAACCACGGTTAGGTGGTATATACAATTATGGACGGGCTGCCGAGTGCCGACACAGAGGTAGCCACAGCCGTGAACTACCGCACTGTACTGTGTCTGCTGCTAATATATAGACTGGTTGATAAAGAGATAGTATACTCGTAACTAGTATGTATGTATAAAGAAAGAAAAAAAAACCACGGTTAGGTGGTATATACAATTATGGACGGGCTGCCGAGTGCCGACACAGAGGTAGCCACAGCCGTGAACTACCGCACTGTACTGTGTCTGCTGCTAATATATAGACTGGTTGATAAAGAGATAGTATACTCGTAACTAGTATGTATGTATAAAGAAAGAAAAAAAAACCACGGTTAGGTGGTATATACAATTATGGACGGGCTGCCGAGTGCCGACACAGAGGTAGCCACAGCCGTGAACTACCGCACTGTACTGTGTCTGCTGCTAATATATAGACTGGTTGATAAAGAGATAGTATACTCGTAACTAGTATGTATGTATAAAGAAAGAAAAAAAAAACCACGGTTAGGTGGTATATACAATTATGGACGGGCTGCCGAGTGCCGACACAGAGGTAGCCACAGCCGTGAACTACCGCACTGTACTGTGTCTGCTGCTAATATAGACTGGTTGATAAAGAGATAGTATACTACTAATATTATATATACTGGTGGTCAGGTCACTGGTCACTAGTCACACTGGCAGTGGCACTCCTGCAGCAAAAGTGTGCACTGTTTTAATATAATATTATGTACTCCTGGCTCCTGCTATAACCTATAACTGGCACTGCAGTAGTGCTCCCCAGTCTCTCCCACAATTATAAGCTGTGTGAGCTGAGCAGTCAGACAGATATATAATATATTATATAGATGATGCAGCACACTGGCCTGAGCCTGAGCAGTGCACACAGATATGGTATGTGACTGACTGAGTCACTGTGTGTATCGCTTTTTTCAGGCAGAGAACGGATATATTAAATAAACTGCACTGTGTGTCTGGTGGTCACTCACTATATAATATATTATGTACTCCTGGCTCCTGCTATAACCTATAACTGGCACTGCAGTAGTGCTCCCCAGTCTCCCCCACAATTATAAGCTGTGTGAGCTGAGCAGTCAGACAGATAATCAGATATATATAATATTATATATAGATAATAGATGATGCAGCACACTGGCCTGAGCCTGAGCAGTGCACACAGATATGGTATGTGACTGAGTCACTGTGTGCTGTGTATCGCTTTTTTCAGGCAGAGAACGGATTATAAATAAAACTGGTGGTCAGTGTCACTATCAGCAAAACTCTGCACTGTACTGAGTACTCCTAATGCTCCCCAAAATTAGTAAATCAAGTGTCTCTCTAATCTATTCTAAACGGAGAGGACGCCAGCCACGTCCTCTCCCTATCAATCTCAATGCACGTGTGAAAATGGCGGCGACGCGCGGCTCCTTATATAGAATCCGAGTCTCGCGATAGAATCCGAGCCTCGCGAGAATCCGACAGCGTCATGATGACGTTCGGGCGCGCTCGGGTTAACCGAGCAAGGCGGGAAGATCCGAGTCGCTCGGACCCGTGAAAAAAAACATGAAGTTCGTGCGGGTTCGGATTCAGAGAAACCGAACCCGCTCATCTCTAATGCTAATGGAGGACACATGTCAATAAAGAATCCAAAATTATTTTCATGGGCTTCCTGTTTCCTTTCAAAGTTCAGCATTCAGACGTTTTCACAGGTTCAATTGTTTATTTTATTTATTACCAGTTATTTATATAGCACATACATATTCCGCAACATTTTACAGAGAATATTTGGTCATTTACATCAGTCTCTGCCCCAGTGGAGCTTACAATCTATATTCCCTACAACATGTAAATACACACAGGGTTAAAAAAAAAAAAAATTTCGTCCAGGAGCCAATTTACCTATTGTACCAGTATTTTTTGGGATTGTGGGAGGAATCCGGAGTACCTGGAGGAAACTAACGCAAACATGGGCAGAATATATAAATTCCACACAGTTAGGACCATGGTGGAATTCAACCCCACAACCTCAGTGCTGTGAGGCAGGGCTGTTTCTAGACAATTGGCTCACAGTGCGAACAGTAAAAAATGTGCCCCCCTCAAAGACATTCAAAATCCCCCCCCTCCCCTAAACATAAAAAAATAATTTGCGCATGTGCGCTCCTGGTGACAGGGCATAGCCTCACTAAAATGGGCGTGGTCTTGCAGGAAACGATGACCTTTCACCCCAGTTTTTTTTTACCCTGCACCAGACCTCGGCCAACACAGGAAAAGAAAAAAAAACATTCTACCATATTAAGCCCCACACAGTAATGCCCATTGCACCATATTATGCCCCCTACATGTTCTATATCACAGGGGAGGCTCCCTGCGGTTGTGGGACTACAAATCCTGGCATGCACTGCTGACATGTATCTCTACACATCATCAGGGACTGATCCTCACACTGACATAATATATGGCCCCTCCGGCCTCCGTGGCCAGGCTAAGCAGCCAGCGATCCCTACCAGTAACTATCTATCTCACAGGAGATTCCCTACACACTTAATCACTTTCCAAAGACCGTGCCGGGTGTACTCACCTCAGGGAGACCCAGTATCCCTCCGTACACCGAAGCCAGAGACTGAACTATAGCCTTGTCACACCTTCTGGCAGCATCCCACCGGCAACAGGACGGACGGCGCCATATTCCCAACAGTCCCCTCCCTTAATCCAACTCTGCCGGGACCAGCGTGCGGGCTGTGCTCAGCTCCCCCTCCTGCCTAGAACTCCATTCGGGGGGGGGGGGGGGGGGGGCAGAGTTTCGCAGAATGACACGGTTGCATCGCGTCATTCCCAAACCCCCCCCCCCCCCCCTCCGAACGGAGTACTCGTGAATAGGAGGGGGAGCTGTGAATGGACAAAGTGTGGTTGCATGGCTCATACACCTCAAGGAACGGCACTGCTGTGAGACAATAACATACCTCCCAACATGACCCTCTCCAGGAGGGACAGAATGCTCTGCTCCTTGGCTTCCCTCTTAATATATGATTGCCATCACCTGTACTGAAACACCTTTCTTATCCACTAACCTGTTCCAAACAGGTGTCATCAATCATAAATTAAGAGAAAAGTCCAGAAGCAGAGTATTCTGTCCCTCCTTGAGAGGGTCATGTTGGGAGGTATGCAATAATGCTAAACATTACACAAACCGTGCTGCTCGATTGTTCAGTTGTTTTTGGCAATAAGCTCATCAGCTGCAGAATCAGATGAACAATTAAATGAAAGTTTAATTAAACTAGAACTTCCAAATACTTTCCCCATCCCCTCACAGATCACTTTACTGTGTAAGGAACTTTAAATGAATATTTCAGCAGTGAACACCTGCATAAGGACTGCACAGCTTCCTTGCAGTGATTCCTAATTGAACACAGGCACCTGCATTTCATTTTGAGGTAATAGCTTTATTTTAAAGATCTGTATGGGGTAGCACAAAGGAATCACCACACGTTTATGTTCTAAATGGCCTCTACTGACATCCAAATATAGTACCAGAAAGCACCTAATTGCAATTCACAAAACGTCATTACTAATTTAAAGAGAATGTTAGCATTGTTTTATTATTAGCACCACAATCCTTTTGAGGTAACCCTTTGATAACTATTAAACTAAAATTGTTTAGGTTAAGAAAACTATTCAGATGTATACTTTTTGATGCAGTGTTTATTATGGATTTACATAATTCTGCCATTTTCACCTCACTTATGTGCATACTTGCCTACCTGACCCTCTCCATGAGGGAGAAAATGCTCTGTTCCTGGACTTTCCTGGTAATGTATGATTGCCATCACCTGTGGTGAAACACCTTTCTTATCAATTAACTAGCTCACCACAGGTGATGGCAATCATACATTACCAGGAAAGTCCAGGAACAGAGCATCTTCTCCCTCATGGAGCGGGTCAGGTAGGCAAGTATTATTTGATTAATAAAATGCCATTAGTCTGTATTATGTTTTAAAAAAAGGATTGGTGACAAAAAGCACAGTAGACACACCCAATAATCTTGGGTCATGGTGCCCCCTGCTGGTTACACAATATATGCATGTACCAAATGTTTTAAAGACCATTTAGTGATATATGTGAGAATGAAGACCAGTAATACATACTAAATGATTCAATATTTCATTTAATTATTATTTGCTAATCCAAGAGTGAATTACAGAACTTTAGACTAATATTTAAAGGTCATTCTGACAAGTGTTTGATCAGAATTTACTGTGCAGAATGTGACATGAGTTTAGTGTTTTTCACCAAACTACATACAGTAATATACTTACCTGCTATCCCGCAACTGCCAGGAAACTCCTGAGTTTGCAGGGAGACCTCTGGAGCACAGAAGAGTGGGCAGGATGGGGAGGGTAATGTCGGGAATGGCTGATCTGTGGGAAGGGGACAGTCCAATATGACGTAATTCTCAAAGCACCCAGCTCTGTTCCCCTTAATGTCATTTGCATCTTCTCTCCAGGTTTCTCCCAAAGAAGAGACTACAAAGCTCAGTGTGCTTAACAGATGTGTACCCACTGACTGCCCAGTATTTCCGGGGGTTAGCTTCAAATATTAAGTATCCAGCGAATGTATGTAGAAGTGACAGCAGCCGATATCTTCGAATCCTGCTGCGATCCCACCATTCCCACTGCAACGGTATCTCCCACAGGTTTCTATGAGGAATACGATGCTGCCTGACTTACCAATATCAGGAATGCTTCCGACATGGGGCCTAATTCAGACCCGATCACAACAGCAAACTTTTTCTCTAATGGGCAAAACCATGTGCACTACTGCACTGCAGGTGGGGCAGATATAACATGTGCAGAGAGCGTTAGATTTGGGTGGGGTGTGTTTAAACTGAAACCTAAATTGAAGTGTAAAAATAAAGCAGCCAGTATTTACCCTGCACAGAAACTAAATCACCCACCCAAATCTAATTCTCTCTGCGAATGTTATATCTGTCACACCTGCAGTGCACATGGTTTTGCCCAACTGCAAACAAATTTGCTGCTGCGATCAACTCTGATTTACCCCCATTGGGCCTAATTCAGAGCTGATCGCAACCGCAAACCTTTTCTCTAATGGGCAAAACCATGTGCACTGCAGGTGGGGCAGATATAACATGTGCAGAGAGAGTTAGATTTGGGTGGGGTGTGTTCAAACTGAAATCTAAATTGTAGTGTAACAATAACGCAGCCAGTATTTATCCTGCACAGAAACAAAATAACCCACCCAAATCTAACTCTCTCTGCACATGTTACAAGATTTTCAATTTGAATGTTAGTAAATCAGTGGATTCTAGATTTGTCTATGTAAAAGTACCGTTGTATTGCTGATATTCGATTTTGAGTGGGATTTTATATTCAATTCTGCCTTTAGTAAATCTCCAAATGCAAAGTCAAATGAAAATCAAATGCAAATCTAAGGCAAAATCACCAAAACCCCAAAATCGAACATTAGTAACATTCTTTTAACTAGTTCATATTGTGTATCCTCCACTTGTTGTTCAGTTGAGAAGCACATTTAGGGTAGTACGGATGGTGTAGTGGTTAGCATTACTGTCTCACAGTACTGAGGTCCACTGTGTGGAGTATGTATATTCTCCCCGTACTTGCGTGGGTTTCTTCAGGGTACTTCAGTTTCCTCACACAATTCAAAAATATACTGATAGGTTAACTGGCTCCCAGCCAAAAAAAATAACCCTAGTGTGTGTGTACATGGCAGACTATATGGGGGTCATTCCGAGTTGTTCGCTCGCTAGCTGCTTTTAGCAGCCGTGCAAACGCTAAGCCGCCGCCCTCTGGGAGTGTATCTTAGCTTAGCAGAAGTGCGAACGAAAGGATCGCAGCGCGGCTACAAAAAAAGATTGTGTAGTTTCAGAGTAGCTCCAGACCTACTCCTAGCTTGCGATCACTTCAGACTATTTACTTCCTGTTTTGACGTCACGAACACGCCCTGCGTTCGGCCAGCCACGCCTGCGTTTCCCCAGGCACGCCTGCGTTTATATCTGTCACGCCTGCGTTTTAACACACACTCCCCGAAAACGGTCAGTTACCTCCCAGAAACACCCACTTCCTGTCAATCACTCTGCGTCCAGCAGTGCGACTGAAAAGCGTCGCTAGACCTTGTGTGAAACTGCATTGGCTGTTGTGAAAGTACGTTGCGCGTGCGCACTGCACCGGATACGCATGCGCAGAAGTGCCGATTTTTAGCCTGATCGCTGCGCTGGGAACAACGGCAGCTAGCGATCAACTCAGAATGACCCCCTATGAGCGTAGTCGTTCTTATCTGCTGTCAAATTCTATGTTTCTAGACATGCAGTATTTGGAGAACAGATCTTCAAACACAGAAAAATGTCATACGTAATATGGACAGTCCCATTGTCCCCTCACTCTCTTGATTAATATAAGCAAGTCATGAGGCTAAAATAAGAAAAATTTTAGAAGTAAGAAAAAAAAAAGTAGATATTTTAATTAAAAAAAATAAGAGGTGTACAGTGGCAGGAGGTGGATTATCCATGTGGCATTTTCTCTTTTGCACAGTGTCCCCTCAGATTTGTTATCTCTCTGTATAACCAGGCACATTACTAATTTTCATAGGTGGACAGCAAGCATCTTGCTCTGTGCATCCTGTGTGTATTTTAAATGAGGTGCAGAGAATTTACATGTCCAAAATCTGACCATGTCTCGCTAGCTATAGTAGGTACATGGATTTACTCCAAATCATCCTTATCTTACAACATGGGAGATACATCAAACTTCCTACAGAGAGGAGAAATGGACAATTGGAAAGTTGCCAATCGAAACTAAACAAGTTCTAGCTAGCATTTATCAAGTACACTCTACAAACTGATAGGTAGAAGTCGATTGGTTGGTATGGGCAACTTCTCTACTTGCCCACTTCTCCACTCTTTAGAAGACTTGATATACCTAGTAGTTCCGGGGAAATATTCTTGTCTCCATCCCGTCCTTATATTACTGACTATAGCTGGACCAAGGAATTTACTTATTTACAACCCATCCCTATCTCACTGACAATAGCAGGACCAGGGAATTTACTTGTCTCCAATCTGTCCTTATCTCAGCGACTATAGCAGGACCAGGGAATTTACTTGGCTCCAATCTGTCCTTATCTCAGCGACTATAGCAGGACCAGGGAATTTACTTGTTTCCAACCCATCCCTATCTCACTGACTATAGCAGGACCAAGGAATTTACTTGTCTCCAACCCATCTTTATATCACTAACTATAGCAGGACCAGGAAATGTACTTGTCTCTATCCCATCCTTATCTCAGTGACTATGGGGGTAATTCTGAGTTGATCGCAGCAGGAACTTTGTTAGCAGTTGGGCAAAACCATGTGGAGTGCAGGGGAGCAGATATAACATGTGCAGAAAGAGTTAGATTTGGGTGGGTTATTTTGTTTCTGTGCAGGGTAAATACTGTCTGCTTTATTTTTACACTGCAATTTAGATTGCAGATTGAACACACCACACCCAAATCTAACTCTCTCTGCACATGTTATTTCTGCCTCCCCTGCAGTGCACATGGTTTTGCCCAACTGCTAACAAAAATCCTGCTGCGATCAACTCAGAATTACCCCCTATATCAGGACCAGGGAATTTACGTTTCTCCAGCCTGTCCTTATCTCACTAACTATAGCAGGACCAGGGAATTTATTTGTCTTGAGTCTGCTCTCTTGCCTGATGTCCACCTTCTCAACATTTGCCCAATATCTTATAGGCGTCAGCAGGGAAAGGCTGGCTAAGGAGTACAGTGCTGCTGACGCTGGGAACATGCGCCAATGAAGATGGTGGGCATGGCATCAACCACCCACCTGCCTGCCATCCTGTCCGTCAACATGCAAACTGCTCTGGAATCACAGGCTTCTGCTGGACTGCCATAGTTTGGCTGGGAGATCCTCTCTCTGAGGTCATGTCAATCTCTATGAGGGTGGTGGGATCAATGGGTTTTTTTGTGTGTATTTTTCTTTCCCCTGTGAGGAACATAATGTTTTATTTTCTCCTGTGGGTGGCAATGTGTGTGTCTGTGTTTTTTTTAATTTCCCGTGGGGGCCATTGTGTTTATTACTATGTGGCCAATGTATATGTGTTTTTCCTGTAGAGGCCAATGTGTGAGACAGTCCCTATACCCCATGCAGTGATCCAAGCCTCTTTTTATTATTCCACGCCCCTTTTCATCCACGCACCTTCAGTAGATTGCTACATTTTTCCAGCTTTCAAAGTAGATCTGTGACTGTAAAAGTCTAGCCACCCCTGCCATAGACTAATATAATGAGAATATTCTAATAAGATTACATGTATCTAGAGATGAGCGCCTGAAATTTTTCGGGTTTTGTGTTTTGGTTTTGGGTTCGGTTCCGCGGCCGTGTTTTGGGTTCGAACGCGTTTTGGCAAAACCTCACCGAATTTTTTTTGTCGGATTCGGGTGTGTTTTGGATTCGGGTGTTTTTTTCCAAAAACACTAAAAAACAGCTTAAATCATAGAATTTGGGGGTCATTTTGATCCCAAAGTATTATTAACCTCAAAAACCATAATTTACACTCATTTTCAGTCTATTCTGAATACCTCACACCTCACAATATTATTTTTAGTCCTAAAATTTGCACCGAGGTCGCTGTGTGAGTAAGATAAGCGACCCTAGTGGCCGACACAAACACCGGGCCCATCTAGGAGTGGCACTGCAGTGTCACGCAGGATGTCCCTTCCAAAAAACCCTCCCCAAACAGCACATGACGCAAAGAAAAAAAGAGGCGCAATGAGGTAGCTGTGTGAGTAAGATTAGCGACCCTAGTGGCCGACACAAACACCGGGCCCATCTAGGAGTGGCACTGCAGTGTCACGCAGGATGGCCCTTCCAAAAAACCCTCCCCAAACAGCACATGACGCAAAGAAAAAAAGAGGCGCAATGAGGTAGCTGTGTGAGTAAGATTAGCGACCCTAGTGGCCGACACAAACACCGGGCCCATCTAGGAGTGGCACTGCAGTGTCACGCAGGATGGCCCTTCCAAAAAACCCTCCCCAAACAGCACATGACGCAAAGAAAAAAAGAGGCGCAATGAGGTAGCTGACTGTGTGAGTAAGATTAGCGACCCTAGTGGCCGACACAAACACCGGGCCCATCTAGGAGTGGCACTGCAGTGTCACGCAGGATGTCCCTTCCAAAAAACCCTCCCCAAACAGCACATGACGCAAAGAAAAAAAGAGGCGCAATGAGGTAGCTGTGTGAGTAAGATTAGCGACCCTAGTGGCCGACACAAACACCGGGCCCATCTAGGAGTGGCACTGCAGTGTCACGCAGGATGGCCCTTCCAAAAAACCCTCCCCAAACAGCACATGACGCAAAGAAAAAAAGAGGCGCAATGAGGTAGCTGTGTGAGTAAGATTAGCGACCCTAGTGGCCGACACAAACACCGGGCACATCTAGGAGTGGCACTGCAGTGTCACGCAGGATGTCCCTTCCAAAAAACCCTCCCCAAACAGCACATGACGCAAAGAAAAAAAGAGGCGCAATGAGGTAGCTGACTGTGTGAGTAAGATTAGCGACCCTAGTGGCCGACACAAACACCGGGCCCATCTAGGAGTGGCACTGCAGTGTCACGCAGGATGTCCCTTCCAAAAAACCCTCCCCAAACAGCACATGACGCAAAGAAAAAAAGAGGCGCAATGAGGTAGCTGACTGTGTGAGTAAGATTAGCGACCCTAGTGGCCGACACAAACACCGGGCCCATCTAGGAGTGGCACTGCAGTGTCACGCAGGATGTCCCTTCCAAAAAACCCTCCCCAAACAGCACATGACGCAAAGAAAAAAAGAGGCGCAATGAGGTAGCTGACTGTGTGAGTAAGATTAGCGACCCTAGTGGCCGACACAAACACCGGGCCCATCTAGGAGTGGCACTGCAGTGTCACGCAGGATGTCCCTTCCAAAAAACCCTCCCCAATCAGCACATGATGCAAAGAAAAAGAAAAGAAAAAAGAGGTGCAAGATGGAATTGTCCTTGGGCCCTCCCACCCACCCTTATGTTGTATAAACAAAACAGGACATGCACACTTTAACCAACCCATCATTTCAGTGACAGGGTCTGCCACACGACTGTGACTGATATGACGGGTTGGTTTGGACCCCCCCAAAAAAGAAGCAATTAATCTCTCCTTGCACAAACTGGCTCTACAGAGGCAAGATGTCCACCTCATCTTCACCCTCCGATATATCACCGTGTACATCCCCCTCCTCACAGATTATCAATTCGTCCCCACTGGAATCCACCATCTCAGCTCCCTGTGTACTTTGTGGAGGCAATTGCTGCTGGTCAATGTCTCCGCGGAGGAATTGATTATAATTCATTTTAATGAACATCATCTTCTCCACATTTTCTGGATGTAACCTCGTACGCCGATTGCTGACAAGGTGAGCGGCGGCACTAAACACTCTTTCGGAGTACACACTTGTGGGAGGGCAACTTAGGTAGAATAAAGCCAGTTTGTGCAAGGGCCTCCAAATTGCCTCTTTTTCCTGCCAGTATAAGTACGGACTGTGTGACGTGCCTACTTGGATGCGGTCACTCATATAATCCTCCACCATTCTATCAATGTTGAGAGAATCATATGCAGTGACAGTAGACGACATGTCCGTAATCGTTGTCAGGTCCTTCAGTCCGGACCAGATGTCAGCATCAGCAGTCGCTCCAGACTGCCCTGCATCACCGCCAGCGGGTGGGCTCGGAATTCTGAGCCTTTTCCTCGCACCCCCAGTTGCGGGAGAATGTGAAGGAGGAGATGTTGACAGGTCGCGTTCCGCTTGACTTGACAATTTTGTCACCAGCAGGTCTTTCAACCCCAGCAGACCTGTGTCTGCCGGAAAGAGAGATCCAAGGTAGGCTTTAAATCTAGGATCGAGCACGGTGGCCAAAATGTAGTGCTCTGATTTCAACAGATTGACCACCCGTGAATCCTTGTTAAGCGAATTAAGGGCTGCATCCACAAGTCCCACATGCCTAGCGGAATCGCTCCCTTTTAGCTCCTTCTTCAATGCCTCCAGCTTCTTCTGCAAAAGCCTGATGAGGGGAATGACCTGACTCAGGCTGGCAGTGTCTGAACTGACTTCACGTGTGGCAAGTTCAAAGGGCATCAGAACCTTGCACAACGTTGAAATCATTCTCCACTGCACTTGAGACAGGTGCATTCCACCTACTATATCGTGCTCAATTGTATAGGCTTGAATGGCCTTTTGCTGCTCCTCCAACCTCTGAAGCATATAGAGGGTTGAATTCCACCTCGTTACCACTTCTTGCTTCAGATGATGGCAGGGCAGGTTCAGTAGTTTTTGGTGGTGCTCCAGTCTTCTGTACGTGGTGCCTGTACGCCGAAAGTGTCCCGCAATTTTTCTGGCCACCGACAGCATCTCTTGCACGCCCCTGTCGTTTTTTAAAAAATTCTGCACCACCAAATTCAAGGTATGTGCAAAACATGGGACGTGCTGGAATTTGCCCATATTTAATGCACACACAATATTGCTGGCGTTGTCCGATGCCACAAATCCACAGGAGAGTCCAATTGGGGTAAGCCATTCCGCGATGATCTTCCTCAGTTGCCGTAAGAGGTTTTCAGCTGTGTGCGTATTCTGGAAAGCGGTGATACAAAGCGTAGCCTGCCTAGGAAAGAGTTGGCGTTTGCGAGATGCTGCTACTGGTGCCGCCGCTGCTGTTCTTGCGGCGGGAGTCCATACATCTACCCAGTGGGCTGTCACAGTCATATAGTCCTGACCCTGCCCTGCTCCACTTGTCCACATGTCCGTGGTTAAGTGGACATTGGGTACAACTGCATTTTTTAGGACACTGGTGAGTCTTTTTCTGACGTCCGTGTACATTCTCGGTATCGCCTGCCTAGAGAAGTGGAACCTAGATGGTATTTGGTAACGGGGGCACACTGCCTCAATAAATTGTCTAGTTCCCTGTGAACTAACGGCGGATACCGGACGCACGTCTAACACCAACATAGTTGTCAAGGACTCAGTTATCTGCTTTGCAGTAGGATGACTGCTGTGATATTTCATCTTCCTCGCAAAGGACTGTTGAACAGTCAATTGCTTACTGGAAGTAGTACAAGTGGGCTTACGACTTCCCCTCTGGGATGACCATCGACTCCCAGCGGCAACAACAGCAGCGCCAGCAGCAGTAGGCGTTACACGCAAGGATGCATCGGAGGAATCCCAGGCAGGAGAGGACTCGTCAGAATTGCCAGTGACATGGCCTGCAGGACTATTGGCATTCCTGGGGAAGGAGGAAATTGACACTGAGGGAGTTGGTGGGGTGGTTTGCGTGAGCTTGGTTACAAGAGGAAGGGATTTACTGGTCAGTGGACTGCTTCCGCTGTCACCCAAAGTTTTTGAACTTGTCACTGACTTATTATGAATGCGCTGCAGGTGACGTATAAGGGAGGATGTTCCGAGGTGGTTAACGTCCTTACCCCTACTTATTACAGCTTGACAAAGGGAACACACGGCTTGACACCTGTTGTCCGCATTTCTGGTGAAATACCTCCACACCGAAGAGCTGATTTTTTTGGTATTTTCACCTGGCATGTCAACGGCCATATTCCTCCCACGGACAACAGGTGTCTCCCCGGGTGCCTGACTTAAACAAACCACCTCACCATCAGAATCCTCCTGGTCAATTTCCTCCCCAGCGCCAGCAACACCCATATCCTCCTCATCCTGGTGTACTTCAACACTGACATCTTCAATCTGACTATCAGGAACTGGACTGCGGGTGCTCCTTCCAGCACTTGCAGGGGGCGTGCAAATGGTGGAAGGCGCATGCTCTTCACGTCCAGTGTTGGGAAGGTCAGGCATCGCAACCGACACAATTGGACTCTCCTTGTGGATTTGGGATTTCAAAGAACGCACAGTTCTTTGCGGTGCTTTTGCCAGCTTGAGTCTTTTCAGTTTTCTAGCGAGAGGCTGAGTGCTTCCATCCTCATGTGAAGCTGAACCACTAGCCATGAACATAGGCCAGGGCCTCAGCCGTTCCTTGCCACTCCGTGTGGTAAATGGCATATTGGCAAGTTTACGCTTCTCCTCCGACAATTTTATTTTAGGTTTTGGAGTCCTTTTTTTACTGATATTTGGTGTTTTGGTTTTGACATGCTCTGTACTATGCCATTGGGCATCGGCCTTGGCAGACGACGTTGCTGGCATTTCATCGTCTCGGCCATGACTAGTGGCAGCAGCTTCAGCACGAGGTGGAAGTGGATCTTGATCTTTCCCTAATTTTGGAACCTCAACATTTTTGTTCTCCATATTTTAATAGGCACAACTAAAAGGCACCTCAGGTAAACAATGGAGATGGATGGATTGGATACTAGTATACAATTATGGACGGGCTGCCGAGTGCCGACACAGAGGTAGCCACAGCCGTGAACTACCGCACTGTACTGTGTCTGCTGCTAATATATAGACTGGTTGATAAAGAGATAGTATACTCGTAACTAGTATGTATGTATAAAGAAAGAAAAAAAACCACGGTTAGGTGGTATATACAATTATGGACGGGCTGCCGAGTGCCGACACAGAGGTAGCCACAGCCGTGAACTACCGCACTGTACTGTGTCTGCTGCTAATATATAGACTGGTTGATAAAGAGATAGTATACTCGTAACTAGTATGTATGTATAAAGAAAGAAAAAAAAACCACGGTTAGGTGGTATATACAATTATGGACGGGCTGCCGAGTGCCGACACAGAGGTAGCCACAGCCGTGAACTACCGCACTGTACTGTGTCTGCTGCTAATATATAGACTGGTTGATAAAGAGATAGTATACTCGTAACTAGTATGTATGTATAAAGAAAGAAAAAAAAACCACGGTTAGGTGGTATATACAATTATGGACGGGCTGCCGAGTGCCGACACAGAGGTAGCCACAGCCGTGAACTACCGCACTGTACTGTGTCTGCTGCTAATATATAGACTGGTTGATAAAGAGATAGTATACTCGTAACTAGTATGTATGTATAAAGAAAGAAAAAAAAACCACGGTTAGGTGGTATATACAATTATGGACGGGCTGCCGAGTGCCGACACAGAGGTAGCCACAGCCGTGAACTACCGCACTGTACTGTGTCTGCTGCTAATATATAGACTGGTTGATAAAGAGATAGTATACTCGTAACTAGTATGTATGTATAAAGAAAGAAAAAAAAACCACGGTTAGGTGGTATATACAATTATGGACGGGCTGCCGAGTGCCGACACAGAGGTAGCCACAGCCGTGAACTACCGCACTGTACTGTGTCTGCTGCTAATATATAGACTGGTTGATAAAGAGATAGTATACTCGTAACTAGTATGTATGTATAAAGAAAGAAAAAAAAACCACGGTTAGGTGGTATATACAATTATGGACGGGCTGCCGAGTGCCGACACAGAGGTAGCCACAGCCGTGAACTACCGCACTGTACTGTGTCTGCTGCTAATATATAGACTGGTTGATAAAGAGATAGTATACTCGTAACTAGTATGTATGTATAAAGAAAGAAAAAAAAACCACGGTTAGGTGGTATATACAATTATGGACGGGCTGCCGAGTGCCGACACAGAGGTAGCCACAGCCGTGAACTACCGCACTGTACTGTGTCTGCTGCTAATATATAGACTGGTTGATAAAGAGATAGTATACTCGTAACTAGTATGTATGTATAAAGAAAGAAAAAAAAACCACGGTTAGGTGGTATATACAATTATGGACGGGCTGCCGAGTGCCGACACAGAGGTAGCCACAGCCGTGAACTACCGCACTGTACTGTGTCTGCTGCTAATATATAGACTGGTTGATAAAGAGATAGTATACTCGTAACTAGTATGTATGTATAAAGAAAGAAAAAAAAAACCGCGGTTAGGTGGTATATACAATTATGGACGGGCTGCCGAGTGCCGACACAGAGGTAGCCACAGCCGTGAACTACCGCACTGTACTGTGTCTGCTGCTAATATATAGACTGGTTGATAAAGAGATAGTATACTCGTAACTAGTATGTATGTATAAAGAAAGAAAAAAAAACCACGGTTAGGTCACTGGTATATACAATTATGGACGGGCTGCCGAGTGCCGACACAGAGGTAGCCACAGCCGTGAACTACCGCACTGTACTGTGTCTGCTGCTAATATAGACTGGTTGATAAAGAGATAGTATACTACTAATATTATATACTGGTGGTCAGGTCACTGGTCACTAGTCACACTGGCAGTGGCACTCCTGCAGCAAAAGTGTGCACTGTTTAATTTTAATATAATATTATGTACTCCTGGCTCCTGCTATAACCTATAACTGGCACTGCAGTAGTGCTCCCCAGTCTCCCCCACAATTATAAGCTGTGTGAGCTGAGCAGTCAGACAGATATATAATATATATAGATGATGCAGCACACTGGCCTGAGCCTGAGCAGTGCACACAGATATGGTATGTGACTGACTGAGTCACTGTGTGTATCGCTTTTTTCAGGCAGAGAACGGATATATTAAATAAACTGCACTGTGTGTCTGGTGGTCACTCACTATATAATATATTATGTACTCCTGGCTCCTGCTATAACCTATAACTGGCACTGCAGTAGTGCTCCCCAGTCTCCCCCACAATTATAAGCTGTGTGAGCTGAGCAGTCAGACAGATATATATAATATTATATATAGATAATAGATGATGCAGCACACTGGCCTGAGCCTGAGCAGTGCACACAGATATGGTATGTGACTGAGTCACTGTGTGCTGTGTATCGCTTTTTTCAGGCAGAGAACGGATTATATTATGTACTCCTGGCTCCTGCTATAACCTATAACTGGCACTGCAGTAGTGCTCCCCAGTCTCCCCCACAATTATAAGCTGTGTGAGCTGAGCAGTCAGACAGATATATATAATATTATATATAGATAATAGATGATGCAGCACACTGGCCTGAGCCTGAGCAGTGCACACAGATATGGTATGTGACTGAGTCACTGTGTGCTGTGTATCGCTTTTTTCAGGCAGAGAACGGATTATAAATAAAAGTGGTGGTCACTGGTCACCTTCAGCAAAACTCTGCACTGTACACTACTGAGTACTCCTAATGCTCCCCAAAATTAGTAAATCAAGTGTCTCTCTAATCTATTCTAATTCTAAACGGAGAGGACGCCAGCCACGTCCTCTCCCTATCAATCTCAATGCACGTGTGAAAATGGCGGCGACGCGCGGCTCCTTATATAGAATCCGAGTCTCGCGATAGAATCCGAGCCTCGCGAGAATCCGACAGCGTCAAGATGACGTTCGGGCGCGCTCGGGTTAACCGAGCAAGGCGGGAAGATCCGAGTCGCTCGGACCCGTGAAAAAAAACATGAAGTTCTGGCGGGTTCGGATTCAGAGAAACCGAACCCGCTCATCTCTACATGTATCATCCTCTTCATTAACACTCCTTTAGCATTCTGCACGGAGACAGTGAGCCGCAGGATACTGAGACAATTGTTGCTTGGGTGACACAAGGAAATGAATGTCAGGTTTCTTCCACATAAACAGAGATGTGATAAGTATTTCTGCTATCAAATGGAGTTAATGAATATCAGTGTCATCTAATGAGCAATAGCGACGGAAACAAAAGCAACCTGAACGTTACACACAGAGGGCTCTACAGTGGCTGTACAAATAGAATACGTTCTAAACAAACACAGAATGCAGGCAAATGAGAGGCTGCAGAGTTTCCATAGCTACTGCAGTCTAAAATGATGAGTGATAACATTAATAAATGTCACAAGTCACTGGCTGAGAAAGAGACTGGGCTACATCAAGAGGCCTCAGCAGAATAAATTGGTATTCTGCTCCAGCAACAAGTATATTTACAGTGTTTGAAGGGCTAAAGGAATTGTCCAGCCAGCCGCACTAATGAGCGGTACACTGTGGTTTTTGTTGCAGAAATTAGAAAGGGAGGAAATACTGTAATGTTTGATCGTTGAAAGAACGTGAAGTTATGATGCCATGTGCCTCCAAACAGTGGCACATTGTAATGATGATAATAGCCTATAAGCTGTAAGGCTACTCCATGGGTGTTTTATTTAATAGTCTTTCAAAAAGTTTTGGAACATGCAATGATTAAAATCATGATTTATTTAAATTAAAGCAGGGTGGCTTCTCTAAGGGGCACTAAGGGGGTAGGTGCGGAGCCGTCCCAACCAAATTGCAATGACGTTCTGCTAAGACAGTGGTTCCTAAACGCAGTCCTCAATGCACTCCAACAGTGCAGGTTTTAAGGCTATCCATGTTTAGGCACAGGTGACTTAATTATTACCTCAGTCATTTTGATTATACCATCTGTGCGCAAGTAGGGATATACCTAAAATCTGGACTGTTTGAGTGCCTTGAGGACTGTGTTTGGGAACCACTGAGCTAAGAAATACAGGTCCTAATTCAGACTTGATGAAAACCTTTGACATGCGGGGGGACGTCCAGTACAAGGCCAGTCTCCCCACATGCCAGTCCCAAACACCCCTCCCCCTTCCCCATGCAGATGTGCTATGCTTTCGCACCTGCCGAGTGGCTCCCTGCCTACGCAGCCTAGCATGTTTTGAGCCGCAGTGGCTGCTCGTGACCGCACCCCAAAAATGCTGCCGCAACGCCGTCGACCAGGCACCACAACCGCCTCTGCCTGCTGTAGAGCTAATCTTAAGTAAATTATATGATAAAAAGGCTATCCTACTGTGATAATATAGAGAATGATATTAGTGATGTGCATTATGTAAAAGCATGAATAGCATCCATTAAATCACAACTGTATTTTATAGACAGTGGAAAGAATTAAACAAAATATTTTTTACATTGTGTTACAGTACATATTTTTATGTGGAAGTGTGTGTATTTCTATGGCCTTATTTTCTATATGTAATAACATGTATTGAAAGTATAGATAATTGTGTGAATTTCTATATCCAACAAGCAGCGCCTCCTGATCTATTCTAGATTTAGTAATCAGTATTTCAAACTGGACTGTCAACAATCACGTACGGGCAGCGCCTGGAAATTTTCCATATTTTATTCTTCTGCACAGCACATTATTGTGTTTAGCTCTTCCCTACTGCACGCCTCCCAGTACATTTCTGAGTCCTGCCTATTTCCTCGCCCATCTCCACTCCTGCCTCCCTGCCCGCTACCAGATGCATGACTCCTCACACCTCCCAGCTAAATGATTCCTTGCCTGCCGCTATGTTTGTCTCCCTTAGTTTGCCTGTGTCCTCCTCACCCACCTCCCAGCTGAGTCACTGACTCCTCGCCCACCTTCCTGCAGTCTTCTGCCTGCTTCTCTGCCCATCTCCTCCCATGTGTGGCAAACCATCTCCTACATGAATGACGCCTTGTCGCCCCATCCAAATTGCAGCAAAGTATAAGAGAAATAAATCATCCATACACTTGAAAAAAAAAAAAAAAACATTCCAAAAGCACCAAGTGCGCAAAGGTAGGCGGAGTCACAACAATGACTTTTGGACTCTTATTTGATTCCTGATATGGGACAGATGTATCAAACCTTCTAAAAAGGACATGTGGCCCATTGCAACAAATCACCTTCTAGCTATCATTTTATAGAATTTACTTGATAAGGGATAGGTACAAATTGATGTAATGGGCAATGGGGGTAATTTAGACCTGATCGCTTACTAGTGTTTTTTGCAGCGCTGCGATCAGGTCAGAAGTGCACATGCGTATGCATCGCAATGCGCGTTGCACGGGTACAAAGCGCATCATTGCTGTGCAATGGGTTTTATGAAGAATCCATTCGCACAGCCGATCGCAAGGAAGAAGGCGTTTGTGGGTGGCAACTGAACGTTTTCAGGGAGTGGTTAGAAAAACGCAGGCGCGTCCAAGCGTTTGCAGGGAGGGCTCCTGACTTCAAGTCCTGCCCCGGACAGGCTGAAGTAATCGCAGCGGCTGAGTAAGTTCTGCGCAACTCTGAAACTGCATAAAGTATTTTTGTACCGCTCGGCTGCACATGCACAGCTAAAAAACACTCCCCGGTGGGCGGCGACTATACGAACGCAGGACTGCAAAAAATCACTAGCGGGAGCGATCAGGTCTGAATGACCCCCTAATGTCTCCTTTTGTCCGCTTTAAAAGGTTTCATGCATCTCCCCCAAGGTGGCAACAGCTTTGCAGCAATACAAGTAATACTTTGAATTAGATAAGTTTCTCTATGCAAATCACAAAATCCAGTAAATATCACTACGGCAGGGTTATATTACACTTTCGTGTATAGGGCGAAACAAAAAAGACAAGAAATCCTATCGTTGGGAATACTCCCGTTCTGCCAGATGTAGCAATTTTTGTCCTCTGACAAATCTGCCCCTGAGACACAAACAGCTGGATATGACTGGACAGCAGTGGTCAGATCTTAATTGAAAATGTTCAGTTGCTAGTTCTAATGTTCAGTTGCTAGTTTTAATGTTCAGTTGCTAGTTTAAAGTAGAGATGAGCGCCTGAAATTTTTCGGGTTTTGTGTTTTGGTTTTGGGTTCGGTTCCGCGGCCGTGTTTTGGGTTCGACCGCGTTTTGGCAAAACCTCACCGAATTTTTTTTGTCGGATTCGGGTGTGTTTTGGATTCGGGTGTTTTTTTAAAAAAACACTAAAAAACAGCTTAAATCATAGAATTTGGGGGTCATTTTGATCCCATATTATTATTAACCTCAAAAACCATAATTTCCACTCATTTTCAGTCTATTCTGAATACCTCACACCTCACAATATTATTTTTAGTCCTAAAATTTGCACGGTCGCTGGATGACTAAGCTAAGCGACACTAGTGGCCGACACAAACACCTGGCCCATCTAGGAGTGGCACTGCAGTGTCACGCAGGATGTCCCTTCCAAAAAACCCTCCCCAATCAGCACATGACGCAAAGAAAAAAAGAGGCGCAATGAGGTAGCTGACTGTGTGAGTAAGATTAGCGACCCTAGTGGCCGACACAAACACCGGGCCCATTTAGGAGTGGCACTGCAGTGTCACGCAGGATGTCCCTTCCAAAAAACCCTCCCCAATCAGCACATGACGCAAAGAAAAAAAGAGGCGCAATGAGGTAGCTGACTGTGTGAGTAAGATTAGCGACCCTAGTGGCCGACACAAACACCGGGCCCATTTAGGAGTGGCACTGCAGTGTCACGCAGGATGTCCCTTCCAAAAAACCCTCCCCAATCAGCACATGACGCAAAGAAAAAAAGAGGCGCAATGAGGTAGCTGACTGTGTGAGTAAGATTAGCGACCCTAGTGGCCGACACAAACACCGGGCCCATTTAGGAGTGGCACTGCAGTGTCACGCAGGATGTCCCTTCCAAAAAACCCTCCCCAATCAGCACATGACGCAAAGAAAAAAAGAGGCGCAATGAGGTAGCTGACTGTGTGAGTAAGATTAGCGACCCTAGTGGCCGACACAAACACCGGGCCCATTTAGGAGTGGCACTGCAGTGTCACGCAGGATGTCCCTTCCAAAAAACCCTCCCCAATCAGCACATGACGCAAAGAAAAAAAGAGGCGCAATGAGGTAGCTGACTGTGTGAGTAAGATTAGCGACCCTAGTGGCCGACACAAACACCGGGCCCATTTAGGAGTGGCACTGCAGTGTCACGCAGGATGTCCCTTCCAAAAAACCCTCCCCAAACAGCACATGACGCAAAGAAAAATAAAAGAAAAAAGAGGTGCAAGATGGAATTGTCCTTGGGCCCTCCCACCCACCCTTATGTTGTATAAACAAAACAGGACATGCACACTTTAACCAACCCATCATTTCAGTGACAGGGTCTGCCACACGACTGTGACTGATATGACGGGTTGGTTTGGACCCCCCCCCAAAAAGAAGCAATTAATCTCTCCTTGCACAAACTGGCTCTACAGAGGTAAGATGTCCACCTCATCATCACCCTCCGATATATCACCGTGTACATCCCCCTCCTCACAGATTATCAATTCGTCCCCACTGGAATCCACCATCTCAGCTCCCTGTGTACTTTGTGGAGGCAATTGCTGCTGGTCAATGTCTCCGCGGAGGAATTGATTATAATTCATTTTAATGAACATCATCTTCTCCACATTTTCTGGATGTAACCTCGTACGCCGATTGCTGACAAGGTGAGCGGCGGCACTAAACACTCTTTCGGAGTACACACTTGTGGGAGGGCAACTTAGGTAGAATAAAGCCAGTTTGTGCAATGGCCTCCAAATTGCCTCTTTTTCCTGCCAGTATAAGTATGGACTGTGTGACGTGCCTACTTGGATGCGGTCACTCATATAATCCTCCACCATTCTTTCAATGGTGAGAGAATCATATGCAGTGACAGTAGACGACATGTCCGTAATCGTTGTCAGGTCCTTCAGTCCGGACCAGATGTCAGCATCAGCAGTCGCTCCAGACTGCCCTGCATCACCGCCAGCGGGTGGGCTCGGAATTCTGAGCCTTTTCCTCGCACCCCCAGTTGCGGGAGAATGTGAAGGAGGAGATGTTGACAGGTCGCGTTCCGCTTGACTTGACAATTTTCTCACCAGCAGGTCTTTCAACCCCAGCAGACTTGTGTCTGCCGGAAAGAGAGATCCAAGGTAGGCTTTAAATCTAGGATCGAGCACGGTGGCCAAAATGTAGTGCTCTGATTTCAACAGATTGACCACCCGTGAATCCTTGTTAAGCGAATTAAGGGCTCCATCCACAAGTCCCACATGCCTAGCGAAATCGCTCCGTGTTAGCTCCTCCTTCAATGTCTCCAGCTTCTTCTGCAAAAGCCTGATGAGGGGAATGACCTGACTCAGGCTGGCAGTGTCTGAACTGACTTCACGTGTGGCAAGTTCAAAGGGCATCAGAACCTTGCACAACGTTGAAATCATTCTCCACTGCGCTTGAGACAGGTGCATTCCACCTCCTATATCGTGCTCAATTGTATAGGCTTGAATGGCCTTTTGCTGCTCCTCCAACCTCTGAAGCATATAGAGGGTTGAATTCCACCTCGTTACCACTTCTTGCTTCAGATGATGGCAGGGCAGGTTCAGTAGTTTTTGGTGGTGCTCCAGTCTTCTGTACGTGGTGCCTGTACGCCGAAAGTGTCCCGCAATTTTTCTGGCCACCGACAGCATCTCTTGCACGCCCCTGTCGTTTTTTAAATAATTCTGCACCACCAAATTTAAGGTATGTGCAAAACATGGGACGTGCTGGAATTTGCCCATATTTAATGCACACACAATATTGCTGGCGTTGTCCGATGCCACAAATCCACAGGAGAGTCCAATTGGGGTAAGCCATTCCGCGATGATCTTCCTCAGTTGCCGTAAGAGGTTTTCAGCTGTGTGCGTATTCTGGAAAGCGGTGATACAAAGCGTAGCCTGCCTAGGAAAGAGTTGGCGTTTGCGAGATGCTGCTACTGGTGCCGCCGCTGCTGTTCTTGCGGCGGGAGTCCATACATCTACCCAGTGGGCTGTCACAGTCATATAGTCCTGACCCTGCCCTGCTCCACTTGTCCACATGTCCGTCGTTAAGTGGACATTGGGTACAACTGCATTTTTTAGGACACTGGTGAGTCTTTTTCTGAGGTCCGTGTACATTCTCGGTATCGCCTGCCTAGAGAAGTGGAACCTAGATGGTATTTGGTAACGGGGGCACACTGCCTCAATAAATTGTCTAGTTCCCTGTGAACTAACGGCGGATACCAGACGCACGTCTGTGACGACGCTGCCGGCCAATTCCACAAATACGCCAATTTGAGAATTGCTGCATGCGCCGTACGGGGGTCACTTTTGACACACGGGATTATTTAAATACTTTCAGCTGCCACCAGCAAAGACTTTTCAACGTATTACGGACGTTGCAGGCGTCTTTAGCTTTACCTGTCACACACACACTGCAATACTTAGAAAAATAGATAGACGTGAGCCACACAGGCGTTGGAGTTCATAAGAACAACAGGATCAGAACTAAAATTAGGATTTTAATTTCAAGAATACTTCAGAGCTTTGGTTACAAAAAGGTTACAAAGATTATTAAGAATATTTTAAAAACACACACAGAATACAGCAATCTCAATAAATGAAAAGGAAATAAAACTTACAGAAATCTTTACACTTACGCAAACAAGTTTTAAGTATTTCTGTTGTGGGGGACTTCACAGAAACTCAGGTCACCTCCAGCATACTAGCTGTATCCCCAAGAGATCACACACCTATTTTCATGAGTGGGACAGATATAGTCTCCAGCTTCATCAGGCCCCCTCCCTTGGGATTTTTAACCACTTACCTGCTGGACAAAACACCTACACCAGGTTTTACATACTTGGTGCTTGGCAACAGCCAAGGGGGGAGGTAATGAGTATACTGTTGCAATCTCTTTCAAAGAAAGCAAGGTTTATGACATTAGCCAGGAAACAGGATTCCTGGTCTGTTTACAGCCCCTCTGTTGACACAACAACAAATGGCCTTATCAGCCCTCAATGTCCAGAGCTTGCAAATCTCTGCTTTTGATGTAGGAATGTCATCTCAAACTTTATGGACTGCAGATCTCTCTTGGCCTGGACCTATGGGGGTCAAATGCAGGACATTGCATGTCAGCCATGTTGTCACATCTCGGCTGAAAGAATACAAAATTATATATATACAGTCACTTGAAAACATTATTGGTGATTATTCCTGCAGGTAATCACCACACCTTAGATCACATATAATTTGTGATCCTCCTTTCTCTATTCAAACGTGACATCTCCCCCGGCAAATGGCGCACAAGGGGCGGTGACCCACGTCACCGACTCATTGCTGCGCTACTGACCACTTGTTCACCCTGCTGCAAGGTGAGACTCCATCTCAGGAGTTTCCTATTGTCTCCAGACAATCTATTAAGTTTACTCTGACCGACATCAGACACATTTTTACACGTTTGGTTCACATGATCCCCTGTTACTTCCAACTCTACGTGGGTGAATATATTACCAACGGGAGTACTCTCATGATTAATGCTCATGGTGGGACAGGTGACTATGTTCTTCTTCCACATAATCTCACCTTGTGCCCTTTCCTGATATGGTGGCCTGCCCCTCACCCACACGGGCCCTGAGGTCAGGGCATCTTGTCCTACAGGATGCTCTGGACAGGTTTCCCTGCACATTATTTGGGGTATACCTAGGACATTGGGATCCTCACCTAAATGTCCCTTTCTGAGATAAATTATTCCTGATTTATCTCCCCAGCCTGTCTGACTGATCTGCATCCTTACAGAGGCTAAGTCAGGATCAGCTGGTTGCCCTTCCTTGCAGAGCCGGCCCTAACCAATATGATGCCCTAGGCAAGATTTTGGCTGGTGCCCCCTAGCACCACAGCTGGTTCCGCCTCTGAACTTGCACCTCTTTCCCAGCACCATCACCCCTCACCCATAGCAGTCCTTATTTTGGTGTTTGTACCCTCTATATTTTAAAAAGGAACAGTTCGCACATTTGGCGCACAGCCCAAAAAGGGGTGTTTTTTTGCTGGCAAGTGGCATGGCCTCACAATAGTAACCCCAATTCCAATTACGCCACACAGTACTGCAACTTTATTCACATTTGATCATGCGATAGTGTCCATAAGTCATATTACATCCCACAGTAGTATCACTTTACCTTATAAACGTTACTCCTCACAGTAGAGCCCCTTATTCACATTACATCACACTGAATTGCTCCTTATTCACATTACACCACACCCTATTGCTCTTTATTCACATTAGATGACACAGTAGTGCCCTTTCTATATGCAATGCCACATAGTAGAGCACCTTATACACATAATGCCACGCATTAGTAATGCATTTATACACATAATTCAACACAGTAATGCCCCTTACACATGAGACACATTATTAATGTCCTTATAAACATAATGCGCCTTACACATTATGACAACCTTTATTAATGCCCTTTTACACATAATGTCCCTTACACATATGCCGCACATTATTAATGCCCTTATACACATAATGACACCCATAGTGCCTCCTACACATTTGCTGCACATTATTAGTGCATTTTTATATGACACACATAATGCTCCTTACACATATGCTGAACAATACTGCACAACCAACCCACTCACATGCACACAGCACTCACACTTCCACTAACACTGTGACCTCTGCCTCTGCTTGGATACAGATGTGTCCTCATAAATCTTTCCTCAATGCTAATGTCGGGCACCTTTTTTTTATGAAAATGCATCTTATTTGCATTGCTATGTGGCTAGGATACACAAGTAGATTCTGCTGATTAAAATTATATGCAGCATGCCTATATACTGTGTGAGACTGTGGCTGTATCTGCATAAGAAATGCTACACACAGAATATAGGCATGCTGCATATCATTTTAATCAGCAGAAGCTGCTGATGCCCCATTGCATATCAAATGCCCTAGGCAATTGCCTAGTTTGCCTATGCCTATGGCCGGCTCTGCTTCCTTGGTATAGTGGGCAAATATGTGTTTTGTGATGGGAACACACTCTTTCGTACACGGTGCTCCCTGTGTTGCTATCTCTGCTGTTATCGTATCAGTGACGTCACAGCTACGGCCTACCTCCACAAGACTGGGGTCGCCCACCTCCATACACAACCTCTGTGAATAACCACTGTATACTTCTGCACTCCTGTTCCTTACACCTGGAGAGAGAATAACATGTTCCTTTCCTGGCTCAGCCCCAGGAGAAGGTTGATAGGCCCTCGCCCTCAGAGGTTCTGCAGCTTCTGACTGTGGCCCACCCCTCCCTGGCTGCTCTCTGCCAGGACAGAGGGGGGTTTGCATGGCAGGACTTGCATCACACTCCTGTCCAAACCTTTTGTTCATCTTATCACCTGGCACTTGTAAATGGGGATTCTCATTCTGATTACACACAATTTCACACTTTTTACATACATCAGTGCCTATGTCAGGCACAGTCATTCCTGACACTGATAAGCTTTCTACTTCCATTGCTAAGTGTAAAGGAGACAGTCTCTTATCAGCAGAAATACTTTCTGATTCCTTTCCAAAGGTTAATGTGCAGCCCTTCTGCATTGCCCTCTGCTTGGTACCTATAGCTAGGTCACACCTCACCTCAGACACATCTTTATACAGTGTGTCCACATCATTCCCAGGGGTCTGTAACTCGGTGGGTCTAGTGGTACCACAATGGGGAGAAATTTCCTCATTAACACATACTGGGGAAAATACACCTAGACACTTCTCCCAAACAATTTCTTCCTGCCCTCGTGCTGTATTGGAACTGGCTCTCTGCTCAACCTGGAGAGGTAAGTTTTCCACTGAAGCCTCAGTGTATGGGAATCCCTGCTGGGTGTCTGCATGCAAGAGCAAGGCAGGAAGGGGGGTCTGAGGGGGAGGGACAGCAATGTGTGTTTCTCCCTTCTCAGCTGGTGACAAAGCCCCATTCCCTGACACAACCCTGGTACCTAACATGCTGGCAGCACCCCCGACAGACACATCATTTCCTACATTGATACATGCATCATCAGAAGTAACACGTATACAAGACAATACATCATCCTCATTGACTCCCTTCCCTAGGCCAGTATCTGAGCTTGCAACTTTCACAGGGAGGGAGGGGGGCGGAGAGGGATCTCTGGCTTTTGAGTCACCCTCCCCACTTGCAGGGGTTAAATCACAGATTATCTGTGCTGCTGCACTGCGTGTCATTACTGCTACCCCTTGCGTGGTATTACATACAGTATTCAACACAGTATCATCATCAATACAAGGAATCATTGGCCCTCCTTTATACATAGACATTTGCCTGTTTTCGGGGCCCCTCAGTACCTGCAAATCAATTTGAACATTTTCAACAATACAGGGAGTAATTTCTTTGTCCCCACACATAGACATTGGCATGTTATTTTCTAGTTCACACTGGTTGGTAACATTCTCAGCATCACATACATTGGCAATAATGTTGTGTGGATCAGCGAGGGTCCCCTGAGGAAAAGAAGGGTTAGTTCCTGCAGCAATACAGTTCATTTCCCTGGTATTATCACAAGTCTCTGTCACAGTAGGAAATGCAACATGTTCATGGGGCACTAAGTTTTTACCCAGAGTCACTTCTGTGCAAGATCCAGCAGTATCACATAGCATTACCGGCACTGTACACAGAGCAATACCATTGCAAGGTTTAGCATCATCACATACTACCTGAGATGATTCACATATTTCAACAGACTTAGAAATGTCAGGCACAGATTGTGCTATCAATTGTCCAAAGTCAGTTCTCACGAACACATTCTTGGGAATAATATCTGACACTCCCACCTCTCTTGTCGACATAATCTCCTCCACAATCAGGTTCTCCTGAAAATCAGCTTCTTCCAGCTGCAAATTCTGCGCAGACGGTGGTAATATGCTGTTCGTACCAACATCTCCTCCCAGTAGGGTACACTGCACCTTTGGAAGCGAGAACTCCGTAACATAGTCCACACCGACTGTAGATGATGGGGGTACCTGTTCCTCCTGGGGCACCCCTGCAGGCTGGACTACTGCTTCTTCCGCTGATAAAAGAAGCTTTTGCAGACGTTGTCTTTCATCATCCACTCTGCGACACTGATCGTGCCAGAATGGGGTATCGAGCTTCCTCAAACTGTGTGCCTCTCTCCATGCATCTTCAAAACATTCCTCCAACACACGCAGCAGGTACGTAGAACTTATCTCGGAACCTGACCGCAGAAGGGTGGATCGATACCTGCTGAAGGCATTGCACTCGCTCACCTCTGCCCACCAGAGCTGACAGAGCATCTTGCTGCGGGTATTGTCACGGCATACAAGACCCTGCAGCTGACATTCTTTAATTAGCTCCTCCGTACTCATCCTGGAAAACAGGTCATCTGGGCCATACCCCCATTGCTCTTCTGACGCTGTCTCGGATGGTGGCCCAGCAATTTCTGCCATCTCCCTGGCAGCCTCACGTTCCAGAGCTGCATGGCGTTTGGCAAGGATCTGTTGCTCCAGATGCATAAGGGCTGCCCAGGCTGGAGATGACTTCATAGCTGAAATTGCACTCTGTAAATACTTATCCAGGTCAGGATCTTCAGTGTAGATGTAAGAGGTGCCTGACCTCCACTGGGTATTTGCAGTACTGTCCACGTTCACATAGTCCGTCATACTAGGGACTTGATCCAGGCAAGGTTTAACAGTGACCTCCCTGGTCTCATGGTATCGCGAGCAATCACTTTCTTGTCGCGATGCAATTTGTAGCTCACATTTGCAGAACTCGTTTCTGCCATAGGACTCTCCCTCTGCACCAGCTGTGCAGCACTGGCAGGCCCTATCTCTCTCTCCTCTCGTGCACTGGAACACTTTTTCCCTGTCCAGCACGCAGCTCCGACAGTTTCCAGGAACGGGGGGAAAAGATCCACATTTGAGGCAGCCACAGCAGGCCTCACATCGATAACAGAGTCCACATCAGAATCCAGCGTCGCACTATTACTACCCGCAGTACATAATAGTCCAGTACGCAATACATCTCCTACTGTCTCAGCAGCCCAGGCCGATGTATCATTCCCACGCACAGGTTTGCTGCCATCATGATGCTCTGTATCTTTCCCATACTTGATATCTTTTGGCGAATATTCATCCAAGGCCATATGCACAGACCTTGCGTCGATAACAGAGTCCACATCAGAAATCAGCATGGCACCATTACTACCCGCAGTACGTAACAGTCCAGTGCGCAATACATCCCCTACTGTCTCGGCAGCACAGGGCGATGCATCATTCCCACGCCCAAATTTGCCATCATCCTTCATCAGATGCTTAGACTTAGTCATCTTTGATCTCATTTTCGCCAAAATAAAATAATAGAAAAGAAAAACAAGAGATGGGGAGGGGAACAGAGATTGCCACTCACTGTGTGGATTTTAAAATTATAATAAAGCTCTGAGTTCTGATTCTGGTGAAGTGGATGTTCCGCTCACGGAATTATTACCACCTTCACTTAAGTTCTTAGATAAAAACAAACAATTATCATCCCACCGCTGCCACCACTTTGTGACGACGCTGCCGGCCAATTCCACAAATACGCCAATTTGAGAATTGCTGCATGCGCCGTACGGGGGTCACTTTTGACACACGGGATTATTTAAATACTTTCAGCTGCCACCAGCAAAGACTTTTCAACGTATTACGGACGTTGCAGGCGTCTTTAGCTTTACCTGTCACACACACACTGCAATACTTAGAAAAATAGATAGACGTGAGCCACACAGGCGTTGGAGTTCATAAGAACAACAGGATCAGAACTAAAATTAGGATTTTAATTTCAAGAATACTTCAGAGCTTTGGTTACAAAAAGGTTACAAAGATTATTAAGAATATTTTAAAAACACACACAGAATACAGCAATCTCAATAAATGAAAAGGAAATAAAACTTACAGAAATCTTTACACTTACGCAAACAAGTTTTAAGTATTTCTGTTGTGGGGGACTTCACAGAAACTCAGGTCACCTCCAGCATACTAGCTGTATCCCCAAGAGATCACACACCTATTTTCATGAGTGGGACAGATATAGTCTCCAGCTTCATCAGGCCCCCTCCCTTGGGATTTTTAACCACTTACCTGCTGGACAAAACACCTACACCAGGTTTTACATACTTGGTGCTTGGCAACAGCCAAGGGGGGAGGTAATGAGTATACTGTAGCAATCTCTTTCAAAGAAAGCAAGGTTTATGACATTAGCCAGGAAACAGGATTCCTGGTCTGTTTACAGCCCCTCTGTTGACACAACAACAAATGGCCTTATCAGCCCTCAATGTCCAGAGCTTGCAAATCTCTGCTTTTGATGTAGGAATGTCATCTCAAACTTTATGGACTGCAGATCTCTCTTGGCCTGGACCTATGGGGGTCAAATGCAGGACATTGCATGTCAGCCATGTTGTCACATCTCGGCTGAAAGAATACAAAATTATATATATACAGTCACTTGAAAACATTATTGGTGATTATTCCTGCAGGTAATCACCACACCTTAGATCACATATAATTTGTGATCCTCCTTTCTCTATTCAAACGTGACAACGTCTAACACCAACATAGTTGTCAAGGCCTCAGTTATCCGCTTTGCAGCAGGATGACTGCTGTGATATTTCATCTTCCTCGCAAAGGACTGTTGAACAGTCAATTGCTTACTGGAAGTAGTACAAGGTGGGCTTACGACTTCCCCTCTGGGATGACCATCGACTCCCAGCAGCAACAACAGCAGCGCCAGCAGCAGTAGGCGTTACACGCAAGGATGCATCGGAGGAATCCCAGGCAGGAGAGGACTCGTCAGAATTGCCAGTGACATTGCCTGCAGGACTATTGGCATTCCTGGGGAAGGAGGAAATTGACACTGAGGGAGTTGGTGGGGTGGTTTGCGTGAGCTTGGTTACAAGAGGAAGGGATTTACTGGTCAGTGGACTGCTTCCGCTGTCACCCAAAGTTTTTGAACTTGTCACTGACTTATTATGAATGCGCTGCAGGTGACGTATAAGGGAGGATGTTCCGAGGTGGTTAACGTCCTTACCCCTACTTATTACAGCTTGACAAAGGGAACACACGGCTTGACACCTGTTGTCCGCATTTCTGTTGAAATAGTTCCACACCGAAGAGCTGATTTTTTTGGTATTTTCACCAGGCATGTCAACGGCCATATTCCTCCCACGGACAACAGGTGTCTCCCCGGGTGCCTGACTTAAACAAACCACCTCACCATCAGAATCCTCCTGGTCAATTTCCTCCCCAGCGCCAGCAACACCCATATCCTCCTCATCCTGGTGTACTTCAACACTGACATCTTCAATCTGACTATCAGGAACTGGACTGCGGGTGCTCCTTCCAGCACTTGCAGGGGGCGTGCAAATGGTGGAAGGCGCATGCTCTTCACGTCCAGTGTTGGGAAGGTCAGGCATCGCAACCGACACAATTGGACTCTCCTTGTGGATTTGGGATTTCAAAGAACGCACAGTTCTTTGCGGTGCTACTGCTTTTGCCAGCTTGAGTCTTTTCATTTTTCTAGCGAGAGGCTGAGTGCCTCCATCCTCATGTGAAGCTGAACCACTAGCCATGAACATAGGCCAGGGCCTCAGCCGTTCCTTGCCACTCCGTGTGGTAAATGGCATATTGGCAAGTTTACGCTTCTCCTCCGACAATTTTATTTTAGGTTTTGGAGTCCTTTTTTTACTGATATTTGGTGTTTTGGATTTGACATGCTCTGTACTATGACATTGGGCATCGGCCTTGGCAGACGACGTTGCTGGCATTTCATCGTCTCGGCCATGACTAGTGGCAGCAGCTTCAGCACGAGGTGGAAGTGGATCTTGATCTTTCCCTAATTTTGGAACCTCAACATTTTTGTTCTCCATATTTTAATAGGCACAACTAAAAGGCACCTCAGGTAAACAATGGAGATGGATGGATACTAGTATACAATTATGGACGGACTGCCGAGTGCCGACACAGAGGTAGCTACAGCCGTGAACTACCGTACTGTGTCTGCTGCTAATATAGACTGGTTGATAAAGAGATGTCGTAGTATGTATGTATGAAGAAGAAAGAAAAAAAAACCACGGTTAGGTGGTATACAATTATGGACGGACTGCCGAGTGCCGACACAGAGTTAGCCACAGCCGTGAACTACCGTACTGTACTGTGTCTGCTGCTAATATAGACTGGTTGATAAAGAGATGTCGTAGTATGTATGTATGAAGAAGAAAGAAAAAAAAACCACGGGTAGGTGGTATACAATTATGGACGGACTGCCGAGTGCCGACACAGAGGTAGCCACAGCCGTGAACTACCGTACTGTACTGTGTCTGCTGCTAATATAGACTGGTTGATAAAGAGATGTCGTAGTATGTATGTATGAAGAAGAAAGAAAAAAAAACCACGGTTAGGTGGTATACAATTATGGACGGACTGCCGAGTGCCGACACAGAGGTAGCCACAGCCGTGAACTACCGTACTGTACTGTGTCTGCTGCTAATATAGACTGGTTGATAAAGAGATGTCGTAGTATGTATGTATAAAGAAGAAAGAAAAAAAAACCACGGTTAGGTGGTATACAATTATGGACGGACTGCCGAGTGCCGACACAGAGGTAGCCACAGCCGTGAACTACTGTACTGTACTGTGTCTGCTGCTAATATAGACTGGTTGATAAAGAGATGTCGTAGTATGTATGTATGAAGAAGAAAGAAAAAAAAACCACGGTTAGGTGGTATACAATTATGGACGGACTGCCGAGTGCCGACACAGAGGTAGCCACAGCCGTGAACTACCGTACTGTACTGTGTCTGCTGCTAATATAGACTGGTTGATAAAGAGATGTCGTAGTATGTATGTATAAAGAAGAAAGAAAAAAAAACCACGGTTAGGTGGTATACAATTATGGACGGACTGCCGAGTGCCGACACAGAGGTAGCCACAGCCGTGAACTACCGTACTGTACTGTGTCTGCTGCTAATATAGACTGGTTGATAAAGAGATGTAGTAGTATGTATGTATAAAGAAGAAAGAAAAAAAACCACGGGTAGGTGGTATACAATTATGGATGGACTGCCGAGTGCCGACACAGAGGTAGCTACAGCCGTGAACTACCGTACTGTGTCTGCTGCGACTGGATGATAAATAATGATATAAAAAATATATATATATCACTACTGCAGCCGGACAGGTATATATATTATATAATGACGGACCTGCTGGACACTGTCTGTCAGCAGAATGAGTTTTTTATAGAATAAAAAAAAAAACACCACACAAGTGAAGTCACACGACGAGTGTTTAACATTTTCAGGCAATCACAATATAGTATACTACTAACTATACTGGTGGTCAGTGTGGTCAGGTCACTGGTCAGTCACACTGGCAGTGGCACTCCTGCAGCAAAAGTGTGCACTGTTTAATTTTAATATAATATGTACTCCTGGCTCCTGCTATAACCTATAACTGGCACTGCAGTGCTCCCCAGTCTCCCCCACAATTATAAGCTGTGTGAGCTGAGCACAGTCAGATATATAATATATACATAGATGATGCAGCACACTGGGCTGAGCAGTGCACACAGATATGGTATGTGACTGTCTTGTACTCCTGGCTCCTGCTATAACCTATAACTGGCACTGCAGTGCTCCCCAGTCTCCCCCACAATTATAAGCTGTGTGAGCTGAGCACAGTCAGATATATAATATATACATAGATGATGCAGGCATGCAGCACACTGGGCTGAGCAGTGCACACAGATATGGTATGTGACTGAGTCACTGTGTGTACCGTTTTTTTCAGGCAGAGAACGGATATATTAAATAAAACAACTGCACTGCTGGTGGTCACTGTGGTCAGTCACTAAACTCTGCACTCTCTTCTACAGTATCAGCCTCAGGTCAATCTCTCTATCTCTCTCTCCTAATCTAAATGGAGAGGACGCCAGCCACGTCCTCTCCCTATCAATCTCAATGCACGTGTGAAAATGGCGGCGACGCGCGGCTCCTTATATAGAATCCGAGTCTCGCGAGAATCCGACAGCGTCATGATGACGTTCGGGCGCGCTCGGGTTAACCGAGCAAGGCGGGAAGATCCGAGTCGCTCGGACCCGTGAAAAAAAACATGAAGTTCGTGCGGGTTCGGATTCAGAGAAACCGAACCCGCTCATCTCTAGTTTAAAGATGCTTTCGGAATAAAACTGTATTTCAAAGTATGTCCATGTTTTGTAGAATTTTGTAGAACAGTAAATAAGACAGAACCCAATCATGTGATTGTATCTGCATATCTCCAAACCATACCACTGTCCTGCTATCCTACCAGGGGGCCACAGTGTTCCTCGGGCTGGTGGGGGGAGGGCACCATGTCAACGTTGCTCAGCTCCCAAAGTGTTAAGGAAACCCGCAGAATGATGCACAACCAGGTGTGACACGTGGTTAAACCTCCAAAACATCATACACCAGGGGGCATGGCATCACGAACTTGAGGCCAAGCTCCCTTACTCAAACCGCAGAGCCAGCCCCAGCCAATTTGCTGCCCTAGGCAAGATTTTGCCTGGTGCCCCCTAGAACCGCCACTAGTCACGCATCTGACCCAGCACCCCTCAGGTAGTGGGGCCCACTGGGGGTTTACCCTGTGCCCCTGTGGACCAATCCAACCCTGCATAATGCAACACAGTAATGCACCTTACACATATACCCCATATTAGTAATGCCCATTTTACACAAAATTGCCACACAGTAATGCACATTACACATATTCCCCATAGTAATAATGCCCATAATACACAAAATTGCTACACAGTAATGCACCTTACACATTTACCCCACATTAGTAATGCCCATAATACACAAAATATCCACACAACAATGCACCTTACACATTTACCCCACATTAGTAATGCCCATAATACACAAAATATCCACACAATAATGCACCTTACACATGTACCCCACATTAGTAATGCCCATAATACACAAAATATCCACACAATAATACACCTTACACATATGCCCCACATTAGTAATGCCCATAATACACAAAATATCCACACAATAATGCACCTTACACATATGCCCCACATTAGTAATGCTTAGAGATGAGCGGGTTCAGTTCCTCGGAATCCGAACCCCCCCGAACTTCAGCCTTTTTACACGGGTCCGAGGCAGACTCGGATCTTCCCGCCTTGCTCGGTTAACCCGAGCGCGCCCCGAACGTCATCATCCCGCTGTCGGATTCTCGCGAGGCTCGTATTCTATCGCGAGACTCGGATTCTATATAAGGAGCCGCGCGTCGCCGCCATTTTCACACGTGCATTGAGATTGATAGGGAGAGGACGTGGCTGGCGTCCTCTCCGTTAGAATAGATAGAGACACTTGAGTTGATTTACTACTAACTTAGTAATTTTGGGGAGCATTAGGAGTACTCAGAGAGTGCAGAGTTTTGCTGATAGTTACTAGTGACCACCACCAGTTTTATTTATTATTTAATATAATCCGTTCTCTGCCTGAAAAAAAACGATACACAGTCACATACCATATCTGTGCTCAGCCTCAGTGTGCTGCATGATAATATCATCTATGTATATCTGACTGTGCTGAGTGCTCACTGCTCACACAGCTGAATTGTGGGGGAGACTGGGGTGCAGTTATAGCAGGAGTACAGTGCACACTTTTGCTGCCAGTGTGACTGACCAGTGACCACCAGTATATTGTCTGCCTGAAAAAGTTAAACACTCCTGTGGTGTTTTTTTTTTTTTATTCTATAAACGCATTCTGCTGACAGTGTCCAGCAGGTCCGTCATTCATTATATTATATAAATATTTACCTGCAGTAGTGTTATATTTTTTTTGTTCATCTCTATCATCTTTATCATCTCTATATTAGCAGACGCAGTACGGTAGTCCACGGCTGTGGCTACCTCTGTGTCGTCAGTGCTCGTCCATAATTGTATACCTACCTGTGGTGGGGTTTATTTTTCTATCTTCTTCATACTAGTAGTTTAGGAGTCTGCTGACAGTGTCCAGCAGGTCCGTCATTATATTATATATACCTGCAGTAGTGATATATATATATTTTTTATATCATTATCATCTCTATACTAGCAGACGCAGTACGGTAGTCCACGGCTGTAACTAGCTACCTCTGTGTCGTCAGTGCTCGTCCATAATTGTATACCTACCTGTGGTGGGGTTTATTTTTCTATCTTCTTCATACTAGTAGTTTAGGAGTCTGCTGACAGTGTCCAGCAGGTCCGTCATTATATTATATATACCTGCAGTAGTGATATATATATATTTTTTATATCATTATCATCTCTATACTAGCAGACGCAGTACGGTAGTCCACGGCTGTAGCTACCTCTGTGTCGTCAGTGCTCGTCCATAATTGTATACCTACCTGTGGTGGGGTTTATTTTTCTATCTTCTTCATACTAGTAGTTTAGGAGTCTGCTGACAGTGTCCAGCAGGTCCGTCATTATATTATATATACCTGCAGTAGTGATATATATATATTTTTTATATCATTATCATCTCTATACTAGCAGACGCAGTATGGTAGTCCACGGCTGTAGCTACCTCTGTGTCGTCAGTGCTCGTCCATAATTGTATACCTACCTGTGGTGGGGTTTATTTTTCTATCTTCTTCATACTAGTAGTTTAGGAGTCTGCTGACAGTGTCCAGCAGGTCCGTCATTATATTATATATACCTGCAGTAGTGATATATATATATTTTTTATATCATTATCATCTCTATACTAGCAGACGCAGTACGGTAGTCCACGGCTGTAGCTACCTCTGTGTCGTCAGTGCTCGTCCATAATTGTATACCTACCTGTGGTGGGGTTTATTTTTCTATCTTCTTCATACTAGTAGTTTAGGAGTCTGCTGACAGTGTCCAGCAGGTCCGTCATTATATTATATTTACCTGCAGTAGTGATATATATATATTTTTTATATCATTATCATCTCTATACTAGCAGACGCAGTATGGTAGTCCACGGCTGTAGCTACCTCTGTGTCGTCAGTGCTCGTCCATAATTGTATACCTACCTGTGGTGGGGTTTATTTTTCTATCTTCTTCATACTAGTAGTTTAGGAGTCTGCTGACAGTGTCCAGCAGGTCCGTCATTATATTATATATACCTGCAGTAGTGATATATATATATTTTTTATATCATTATCATCTCTATACTAGCAGACGCAGTACGGTAGTCCACGGCTGTAGCTACCTCTGTGTCGTCAGTGCTCGTCCATAATTGTATACCTACCTGTGGTGGGGTTTATTTTTCTATCTTCTTCATACTAGTAGTTTAGGAGTCTGCTGACAGTGTCCAGCAGGTCCGTCATTATATTATATATACCTGCAGTAGTGATATATATATATATTTTTTATATCATTATCATCTCTATACTAGCAGACGCAGTACGGTAGTCCACGGCTGTAGCTACCTCTGTGTCGTCAGTGCTCGTCCATAATTGTATACCTACCTGTGGTGGGGTTTATTTTTCTATCTTCTTCATACTAGTAGTTTAGGAGTCTGCTGACAGTGTCCAGCAGGTCCGTCATTATATTATATATACCTGCAGTAGTGATATATATATATTTTTTTATATCATTATCATCTCTATACTAGCAGACGCAGTACGGTAGTCCACGGCTGTAGCTACCTCTGTGTCGTCAGTCACTCGTCATCCATAAGTATACTAGTATCCATCCATCTCCATTGTTTACCTGAGGTGCCTTTTAGTTGTGCCTATTAAAATATGGAGAACAAAAATGTTGAGGTTCCAAAAATAGGGAAAGATCAAGATCCACTTCCACCTCGTGCTGAAGCTGCTGCCACTAGTCATGGCCGAGACGATGAAATTCCATCAACGTCGTCTGCCAAGGCCGATGCCCAATGTCATAGTACAGAGCATGTAAAATCCAAAACACAAAATATCAGTAAAAAAAGGACTCAAAAATCTAAAATAAAATCGTCGGAGGAGAAGCGTAAACTTGCCAATATGCCATTTACCACACGGAGTGGCAAGGAATGGCTGAGGCCCTGGCCTATGTTCATGGCTAGTGGTTCAGCTTCACATGAGGATGGAAGCACTCAGCCTCTCGCTAGAAAAATGAAAAGACTTAAGCTGGCAAAAGCACAGCAAAGAACTGTGCGTTCTTCGAAATCCCAAATCCACAAGGAGAGTCCAATTGTGTCGGTTGCGATGCCTGACCTTCCCAACACTGGACGTGAAGAGCATGCGCCTTCCACCATTTGCACGCCCCCTGCAAGTGCTGGAAGGAGCACCCGCAGTCCATTTCCTGATAGTCAGATTGAAGATGTCAGTGTTGAAATACACCAGGATGAGGAGGATATGGGTGTTGCTGGCGCTGGGGAGGAAATTGACAAGGAGGATTCTGATGGTGAGGTGGTTTTTTTAAGTCAGGCACCCGGGGAGACACCTGTTGTCCGTGGAAGGAATATGGCCATTGACATGCCTGGTGAAAATACCAAAAAAATCAGCTCTTCGGTGGTGAAGTATTTCAACAGAAATGCGGACAACAGGTGTCAAGCCGTGTGTTGCCTTTGTCAAGCTGTAATAAGTAGGGGTAAGGACGTTAACCACCTCGGAACATCCTCCCTTATACGTCACCTGCAGCGCATTCATCATAAGTCAGTGACAAGTTCAAAAACTTTGGGCGACAGCGGAAGCAGTCCACTGACCAGTAAATCCCTTCCTCTTGTAACCAAGCTCACGCAAACCACCCCACCAACTCCCTCAGTGTCAATTTCCTCCTTCCCCAGGAATGCCAATAGTCCTGCAGGCCATGTCACTGGCAATTCTGACGAGTCCTCTCCTGCCTGGGATTCCTCTGATGCATCCTTGCGTGTAACGCCTACTGCTGCTGGCGCTGCTGTTGTTGCTGCTGGGAGTCGATGGTCATCCCAGAGGGGAAGTCGTAAGACGACTTTTACTACTTCCACCAAGCAATTGACTGTCCAACAGTCCTTTGCGAGGAAGATGAAATATCACAGCAGTCATCCTGCTGCAAAGCGGATAACTGAGGCCTTGGCATCCTGGGCGGTGAGAAACGTGGTTCCGGTATCCATCATTACTGCAGAGCCAACTATAGACTTGTTTGAGGTACTGTGTCCCCGGTACCAAATACCATCTAGGTTCCATTTCTCTAGGCAGGCGATACCGAAAATGTACACAGACCTCAGAAAAAGACTCACCAGTGTCCTAAAAAATGCAGTTGTACCCAATGTCCACTTAACCACGGACATGTGGACAAGTGGAGCAGGGCAGACTCAGGACTATATGACTGTGACAGCCCACTGGGTAAATGTATTGACTCCCGCCGCAAGAACAGCAGCGGCGGCACCAGTAGCAGCATCTCGCAAACGCCAACTCTTTCCTAGGCAGGCTACGCTTTGTATCACCGCTTTCCAGAATACGCACACAGCTGAAAACCTCTTACGGCAACTGAGGAAGATCATCGCAGAATGGCTTACCCCAATTGGACTCTCCTGTGGATTTGTGGCATCGGACAACGCCAGCAATATTGTGTGTGCATTAAATCTGGGCAAATTCCAGCACGTCCCATGTTTTGCACATACCTTGAATTTGGTGGTGCAGAATTATTTAAAAAACGACAGGGGCGTGCAAGAGATGCTGTCGGTGGCCAGAAGAATTGCGAGACACTTTCGGCGTACAGGCACCACGTACAGAAGACTGGAGCAACATCAAAAACGCCTGAACCTGCCCTGCCATCATCTGAAGCAAGAAGTGGTAACGAGGTGGAATTCAACCCTCTATATGCTTCAGAGGTTGGAGGAGCAGCAAAAGGCCATTCAAGCCTATACAACTGACCACGATATAGGAGGTGGAATGCACCTGTCTCAAGCGCAGTGGAGAATGATTTCAACGTTGTGCAAGGTTCTGCAACCTTTTGAACTTGCCACACGTGAAGTCAGTTCAGACACTGCCAGCCTGAGTCAGGTCATTCCCCTCATCAGGCTTTTGCAGAAGAAGCTGGAGACATTGAAGGAGGAGCTAACACTGAGCGATTCCGCTAGGCATGTGGGACTTGTGGATGGAGCCCTTAATTCGCTTAACAAGGATTCACGGGTGGTCAATCTGTTGAAATCAGAGCACTACATTTTGGCCACCGTGCTCGATCCTAGATTTAAAACCTACCTTGGATCTCTCTTTCCGGCAGACAGAAGTCTGCAGGGGTTCAAAGAACTGCTGGTGAGAAAATTGTCAAGTCAAGCGGAATGCGACCTGTCAACATCTCCTCCTTCACATTCTCCCGCAACTGGGGGTGCGAGGAAAAGGCTCAGAATTCCGAGCCCACCCGCTGGCGGTGATGCAGGGCAGTCTGGAGCGACTGCTGATGCTGACATCTGGTCCGGACTGAAGGACCTGCCAACGATTACGGACATGTCGTCTACTGGCACTGCATATGATTCTCTCTCCATTGAAAGAATGGTGGAGGATTATATGAGTGACCGCATCCAAGTAGGCATGTCAGACAGTCCGTACGTATACTGGCAGGAAAAAGAGGCAATTTGGAGGCCCTTGCACAAACTGGCTTTATTCTACCTAAGTTGCCCTCCCACAAGTGTGTACTCCGAAAGAGTGTTTAGTGCCGCCGCTCACCTTGTCAGCAATCGGCGTACGAGGTTACTTCCAGAAAATGTGGAGAAGATGATGTTCATTAAAATGAATTATAATCAATTCCTCCGTGGAGACATTCACCAGCAGCAATTGCCTCCACAAAGTACACAGGGAGCTGTGATGGTGGATTCCAGTGGGGACGAATTGATAATCTGTGAGGAGGGGGATGTACACGGTGATGAATCGGAGGATGATGATGAGGTGGACATCTTGCCTCTGTAGAGCCAGTTTGTGCAAGGAGAGATTAATTGCTTCTTTTTTGGTGGGGGTCCAAACCAACCCGTCATTTCAGTCACAGTCGTGTGGCAGACCCTGTCACTGAAATGATGGGTTGGTTAAAGTGTGCATGTCCTGTTTATACAACATAAGGGTGGGTGGGAGGGCCCAAGGACAATTCCATCTTGCACCTCTTTTTTCTTTCATTTTTCTTTGCGTCATGTGCTGTTTGGGGAGTGTTTTTTGGAAGGGCCATCCTGCGTGACACTGCAGTGCCACTCCTAGATGGGCCAGGTGTTTGTGTCGGCCACTTGGGTCGCTGAGCTTAGTCATCCAGCGACCTCGGTGCAAATTTTAGGACTAAAAATAATATTGTGAGGTGTGAGGTGTTCAGAATAGACTGAAAATGAGTGGAAATTATGGTTATTGAGGTTAATAATACTTTGGGATCAAAATGACCCCCAAATTCTATGATTTAAGCTGTTTTTTAGGGTTTTTAAAAAAAAAACACCCGAATCCAAAACACACCCGAATCCGACAAAAAAAATTCTGTGAGGTTTTGCCAAAACGCGTTCGAACCCAAAACACGGCCACGGAACCGAACCCAAAACCAAAACACAAAACCCGAAAAATTTCCGGTGCACATCTCTAGCTTTTTTTCTATTTTTTTTAATAAAACTTACTTTTGCTTGCAAGATTGTCCAGATACTGCCATACTTACTGGTTACACAAAAAAGACCGGTATCCAGACTCTGGGTCGACAGCACGTAGGTCGACACACCTTAGGTCGATGCCTATTAGTCGACAGTGACTAAGTCGACACCAGAAATGGGTCAACGTGACCATTAGGTCGACATGAACACGGTCGACATGGAAAAAGGTCGACGTGCGTTTTTCGCTCTCTTTTTTTTGTACTTTGACATACTTTACGATCCACGTGGACTACAATTGGGAATGGTAACCTGTCCAAAGCATGGCGAGCAATGCAAGGGAACACGGTGCACTAATTGGGGTTCCCGGTCACTTTACAAAGAAAACGACACCAAAAAAACATACAAAACTAATGTCGACCTTGTACATGTCAACCTAACGGCCGAATCAACCTATTTCCTGTGTCCACCTACTCACTGTCGACCAATAGGCATCGACCTAATGTGTGTCGACCTACACTGTCAACCCTGAGTCCCAGGTCCAAAAGACCAGTAACAAACATGTAGCAACTGTCCACTCTCTTCACTGTTCAGTGTGTTTGCTGGTGTCTGTTACTCCTGGCAACTGCATGCCCTTTATTTTATACTGTGGGAGAGATATGCTGTGCCCTCCAGTCTGACGCGTCTGAAAGTCGCACTGCACTGACGTTTCATATAGAAATAGCGCAGCGCAACTTAATGACCACGTTAAGGTGCTGGGGCAGGGGAATACTACGGCGTTGCCTGACTGAGAAATAAAGTGTGGGAGAACACTGCCCATGTTATGTCCCTGCAGACACCTGTGGTTTGCACAGGTATAAGGGACACACACAGGATGACATGGTCCCCCTCACCCATGTGCACACTTAAAGAACAAGCAGTATAGGTGATGTCTGTATTACTTGGAACAGTTTTCCGTAAATGCAAATGTGGTATTAGATGGAGCTGTCCAGTAATAACCTTACATAAGGGGTGATTCAGACCTGATCGCTGCTGTGTGTTTTCGCCCTGTGGGCGATCAGATACTAACTGCACGCTCGCTTCGGACAGAAACAAAGGCCATTGCCGGTCAGTGACAGGGTGGTGCTAAAAATCCGATTGCACGGACGTCCGCAGGGTGATTGATAGGAGTAAGCCATTTGTGGGTGGTAACTCACCATTTATTGTGAGTGTCCGGAAAAACGCAGACGTGCCCAAGCGTTTTCAGGGAGGGTGTCTGATGTCAGCTCCGGCCCCGACCAGCCTGTTGTGATCGCACTGTAGGAAAAAGGAAGAAGATAAAGGCGCATATGATACACAGACAGCCTCTGCTAATTGATCTGTTTGCTGCTTCCTCTGCGCAGGTAAGTCCTGGGCTGCGCAGAGACTGCACAAAGTGGATTTTAGCAGCTTGGCGTACACATGGGATCGCACACTTGCACGGTGAATGTACACTCCTCCTGGAGGCGGCAACTATCTGAACGCAGGACAGCAAAGTGAGCAGCCCAGCAATCAGGTCTGAATCACCCCCATAGTCAGTGAATATGTCACAGTGAGGTCTAAGAATTGCAGTCTCTGGGAATGTGCATTCTCTGCCTCTCACAAGTCACTCATGCTGAGAGTAAGAGACAGTCTGCACTCTACTTGCCAAGTCTAATCAAAAGTGTATGCAAGTGTAAGCAACAGTGTTGGTAAAGCAGAAATAGTTTGCAGACTGTCCCATACTCCCTCCCAGAATTAAATATTGCAGACATGCTTCAATACCCCTAGGCATTCCAAGAATGCGCTAGGCAATTGCTTATATTGCCTATAGCTAAGGCCGGCTCTTCTCACACGGCTTTGCGTTTTAAAATTCTGAGAGGTACGTATCCATACTGCATGCCTCCAAACATTTGGGAGCTTGTGTGCGCTCTTTCATAAAAAGGGGGCGTGGTTGCATGTCACACCCTATTGCTCATATACTTAGTAGCATGCCCAGAGCATCTTGAGCTACTGGTCTCATGCAGCGCACATGGGTGTAGCACAAGTGCTCTGCAGAGAAAGAGAGAGTGAACACCCATCCTTCAGTGGGGTACTGTGGCCCGCTGGTGGGACACTGCCCAAAATCAGAACTCTTGGGCGGTATGGCACTGTATGCATTGGTTTTTCTTTGAAACAAACAAACAAACAAACAAACAAACAAACACATGTTGTAGATGATTTAATGAAAACATATATGAAAATACCATTTATAACTAGATAATATTTTCACTTGTAGTGAATTTAAGTTTCAGTTACTGTAACCTACCTATGAAGGAGGGACAAGACAAAAAGGTATCATGATCCCTGTGATGAATTTGTTTGCATCTGTGGCCTGGTTTTTTTTTTCCCAACTTCATTCCCAGGGCTTCCATCTGAAATTGTGGGAAACAATACAAATGAAACATGCAGGACCCCCCTAAACATGGTATACAGACAAACACAATGACACAGATAGGCAGACATAGGGCCTGATCCTGTGAAAATATGCTGAAGCCGCAGGAGGCATCTGTGGACAAAAGACGTCCACTGACAGCATTGTAGATTTGAGTGTTGGGTCCGAAGACGCAGCATAGGATTATCATCGGCAGCCATCAGAGTAAGTCTAAATTTACTCAGAATGGTCACCAGAACTCTGCAGCCGAGGCCAGGAAATCTGTATCAGAAGATGCAGGCACTGGCCTTGGCACACCCGCAAAACAAGACCATCATGCCCTCCCTGCCCCCAAATGCAGCGCCATCTTAATGTATAGACACACTGGGCAGTTGCCCAGGGCCCATAATTCTAGGGGCCTTTGAGCAGGGATAGGCTGGGCCAGATGTCATCTGCCTTCAGGGCTGGTGCCTCCGGAGCTTCATGGGAGGCAGGTAAAGAATGGTAAAGAATGGTTGTCAGCTTGCTCATTGGTGGATGGCTGGAGCTATCCTTCAATCAGAATGCAGCATTCTCTACCTGCCTCCAGCCTGCAGCCAGACAGTGAATGGCTCACAGCTTGCTGATTGGTGGATGGTTGGAGCTATCCAGCAATCAAAGTGCTGAAAGCCATTCACTGTATGGAAGCATGTGGAGAGATGGTGCGGACCCACAGGAGGAGTAAAATATGATTTTAATTTATTCCCGTGAATGGGTGGGTAGGGCCCCAGTGCATTTCGTTACACAGGGCCTTTAATGCTGTTAAGACGACCCTGCCTAAATGGTTGCAGGACGTCAATCAGGCAGCGGTTTTCCATGACACTGTGACCAGAGCTGCAAGCTGATTCTCAGCATATGCACACTATGAGGGTGTAGTATGGCTGACCGGCGGTCAGGAGACCGCCGGTCAGCATACCGACGCCGGGATCCCGGCGGCATACCGACGCCAGGATCCCGGCGGGGAGGGGCGAGTGCAGCAAGCCCCTTGCGGGGTCGGTGGCGACCTGCGGTCGCCACGGGTTCTATTCCCACTCTATGGGTGTCGTGGACACCCACTAGTGGAAATAGTCCCTGTTGGTTGGCATGCCGACCATCGGGATAGCGAGGGGTCGGGATGCTGGAGGAGGTCATGTGACTGTCGGTTTCCCGACCGCCGGTCACATGAATACCACCCCACTGTGACTCTGGTGCATGCGCTCTCCACCCACTATCGAAGTTGTAAGATTCTGCATCAGGCCCATAGAACGGAGTCTGAGAATAGCATTCAGTAATGGCTTACGACATGTACAGATGTAGCCAACTAGCCATGTTCATCTTTGCTGAGATGCGGCATGCTGAGCATTGCTACATCTATAAATAGACCCTAGGATTTTTAATTCTGCTAAAGAGAAGATTCTAAATAAACTATTGTGCACAACAGTATCAGGTGAAATAACTTCCACCTTACAGTTTGTCACTATTATTGACTGCGTTGTACAAGTTGCAGCCATTATTCTGGCGACCAAAAATTCACTGAGATCTAATTAAGTAACTCAGCCACTACGGTTTCAGAATTGGAGGTAAAGTGATGGTACAATTTATTACTATGGGGTATATGCAATTGCGGTCGAAATGGCGAAAATTTCGAAAAACAGGTCATTTTCAACACAAAAAACCTGTCGAATTTGATTCATTTTCGACTTTTGGCAATTCGATTTTTTTTCAATTCGACATGTCTGCAATGTTAAAATGCGGCTTTTCGACAAAAGTATATCAATATAAGAATGTCAATTCGACAACAGTGCTTTTCAACAGTCATTTCGTCAATTTCATTCCACCTCATTTTCCTGTCGTGTTCTAATAATTAAAAAAAAAAAAATTGTTTTTTTTTTTTTATTGCTAATAGCATATCTATTTATATTAGAAGGGATTATCTGCTTGGTTTGTCCTAAGGAACCACAAGTATTATTTAATCGATTTTTTAAAAGAATATATATTTTTTTTTACTAACTACAATAATATGGAGAGATCAGTGCATGTTTTTAGGTTGGAAGGGGTGTGAAAGTGTTAAAATTCCTGAAAAAAAATGCGTGGGGTCCCCCCCCCCTAAACATAACCAGCCTCGTGCTCTTTGAGCCGGTCCTGGTTGTAAAAATACGGGGGGGAAGGGGGAAATGACAGGGGCTCCCCCGTATTTTAACAACCAGCACCGGGCTCTGCATCCGGTCCTGGTGCAAAAAATACGGGGGACAAAAGACGTAGGGGTCCCCCGTATTTTTCACACCAGCACCGGGCTCCACTAGCCAGAGAGATAATGCCACAGCCGGGGGACACTTTTATATAGGTCCCTGCGGCCGTGGCATTAAATCCCCAACTAGACACCCCTGGCCGGGGTACCCTGGAGGAGTCCCCCCATCCAAGGGCGGCGGATGGGGGGTTGATAGCCATGTGTCAAAAAAAAAAATTGTTTTTGTAGCAGAACTACAAGTCCCAGCAAGCCTCCCCCACAAGCTGGTACTTGGAGAACCACAAGTACCAGCATGCGAGGGGAAATGGGCCCGCTGGTACCTGTAGTTCTACTACAAAAAATACAAAAATAAAAACAGTACACACACCGTGACAGTGTAACTTTATTACATACATGCACACCTACATACATACTTACCTATGTTGACACGAAGAGTCGGTCCCCTTCTCCACGTAGAATCCACAGGGTACCTGTAAATAAAATTATACTCACAACAATCCAGTGTAGATCGGTCCTGTTCTTGTTTGTAATCCATGTACTTGGCAAAAAAACAAACGAAGAACCGAACCACGCACTGAAAGGGGTCCCATGTTTACACATGGGACCCCTTTCCCCGACTGGTGGGACCCCCGTGACTGCTGTCAAAGAGGGTCCCTTCAGCCAATCAGGGAGTGCCACGTCATGGCACTCTCCTGATTGGCTGTGCATGCCTGAGCTGTCAATCAGGCGGCATACTCGAGATACACTGTGGCGCATAGGCGCTCCATTGTATCCAATGGTGGGAACTTTGCGGTCAGTGGTAGTTCCCACCATTGAATACAATGGAGCACCTATGCGCTACAGTGTATCTCGAGTGTGCCGCCTGATTGACAGCTCCGGCGCGCACGGCCAATCAGGAGAGTGCCATGACGTGGCGCTCCCTGATTGGCTGAAGGGACCCTCTTTGACAGCAGTCATGGGGGGTCCCGCCAGTCGGGGAAAGGGGTCCCATGTGTAAACATGGGACCCCTTTCAGTGCGTGGTCCGTGGTTTCCGTTTTTTTATTTTGCCAAGTACGTGGATTACAAACAAGAAGAGGACCGATCTACACTGGATTGTTGGGAGTATAATTTTATTTACAGGTACCCCGTGGATTCTACGTGGAGAAGGGGACCGACTCTTCGTGTCAACATAGGTAAGTATGTGTGTATGTTGGTGTGCCCTTGGATGGGGGGGGGGGGGGGGACAGCCTCGGGCTTCACCCCTGGCCCTTGGGTGGCTGGAGGGGGGGGGGGGGCCTTGATATAAGGGGTCCCCACTCCTCCAGGGTACCCCGGCCAGGGGTGACTAGTTGGGGATTTAATGCCATGGCCGCTGGGACCTATATAAAAGTGTCCCCCGGCTGTGGCATTATCTCTCTGGCTAGTGGAGCCCGGTGCTGGTGTGAAAAATACGGGGGACCCCTATGTCTTTTGTCCCCCGTATTTTTTGCACTAGGACCGGACGCAGAGCCCGGTGCTGGTTGTTAAAATACGGGGGAGCCCCTGTCATTTTCCCCCCCGTAATTTTACAACCAGGACCGGCTCAAAGAGCCCGAGGCTGGTTATGCTTAGGAGGGGGGACCCCATGCAATTTTTTTCACGATTTTTTGAACACTTTTGTGCCGTCCATGAAGTCGAATCCAGGCCGCCCACTATTCGTCAATTGGTCCGTTTTTCGACAGCGGGACTGTCGAATCCGTTATTTATTGAATATGTCGAATTCGAGTCCCGGCGGGAGGGTTTCGACTGTCGAATTGTGTCGAATTACAAAAACGGTCGAATTCCAGCCAGAATTCGACCGCAATTGCATATACCCCTAAGTGGCAACTGAAGGGAGAAACTCTACGGGGTCTATTCATGAAACAGAGAAAAGTGTGGAGAAGTGTGTCAGCTGCTACTGTACATATAACTTTATAGAATGCACTTGATAAATGTTACTTCAAAGCTTATTGGTTGCCATGGGCAACATCTCCACTGGCTCACTACTCCACTCTTTTCACTGCAGTGAAGTGTTGGCTGGAATCATCACACTTGACCACTCGGGTTGCAGTCCCCCATTTTTTTTTATATATTACAAAAGCAGCCCCATTGGTTCTTATTGAAAGCTCTGTCCCTACAACCAAAGGATGATTATTGAAAGTGGTGAGATGCATTACCTAAGTGCAGTAGCTGATTGGATAAGGATACATTTATCCTGAACAATGGAAATTCCACCATATTGTTCTACTAATTGCAAGGAAGGAAGCAAATAAAAGATAATTGAAATATAAAAAAAAATTTAACTATACTTTAAATCCAATGATGTTTTGGAAATAAAAATGTATAATTAATAACAAAGCAAGAGAATGAATTATTATTGAAGAAATCAAATTTGCAGGTTTATAATAGGAAGAGCTGAGCTGATGTAGCTTACCAAAAGGTCACAAATTCTACAAATCAGTGCACTAAAGTCAGACGGAGAAGAACATCCACAAACCAGCATTAAATGTAGAGAACGAAAATCACGTATCAAAAAATACAATTTTCATATAAATAAATATATTTCAATATTACAATCTATTTAATTAGAAAACCTTAAAGCAATTTTTATGGCCAAGTAATTCACTGGGAAGGAGCTAGTAACACTTCATTCTTCATATCAGAGTGCTGTCACTACTTCCTATTGAATCAAGAAAATGCTGCCTCTATAGTGTACAGCTGACAGGTCCACATTACCGTTGACCATTACACAATCATTTTTAGTTATCAAAATTCAATCCCTTTGTCTTTGGACATAAAAGGAAATCAGATGACCCCCACTGACTAATGGTAGTTGTGCACATTACTTTGCCATCTGGTTGTTCTGTTCAGCATACCACCATATATGTGTGCGACCTGTTAGGGTACTAGTAATGATAGAACTAATAATGTGGTGACCGGGATATACAAACAGATAGCATAGTAAAGTGCCATTCAAGAATTTGCATAGTGAGGAAACCAGGTTAACGTTTGACTGTTTTCCTCTTGGCAGCTAACTTGTCTGCCATTGGATCAGTCATATGTGTTAACTTTAATGTTGGTTAAATAAACCACCTGAAGCTGAGTGAAAGATTCACGTTTTTATTGACTAACAACTAGAGATGAGCGGGTTTGGTTCTCAGAGAACTGAACTGTACTGAACTTCACGCTCTGAACCCGGTTCCAAGCCAAGCTCAGGTTTTCCCGCCCGACTCAGAAACCCGAACGAGGCAAAACGTCATCAACCCGCTGTCTGATTCTCGCGGGATTTGGATTCCATATAAGGAGCCGTGCGTCCCCGCCATTATCACTCCGGCATTGGAGAGTGTACAGAGCGGACGTGTCTCCGTTCTCTCAGTGACCTCAGTGTCTGTGGCTTGTGCTGAATCTGTCCAGTCACAGTGGTTGTGTCCTCTGCTGCCATATATCCAGTGCTGCTGTATAGGGTGCTCTGTTGTGCTGCATCAGTTCAGGGTGGTGTATTGTGCTGCATCAGTCCAGTCACAGTGTTGGTGTCCTCTGCTGCCATATGTCCAGTGCTGCTGTTTAATAAGTCCCTTACAGTATTGCTGTGTTGTCCTGAATCAGACCAGTGGTAGTGTCCTGGGCATCAGTCATTCCAGTGACCATTCAACAGTGGTGGTGTTATCTGCTGCCATATGCCCAGTGCTGCTGTATAATTATCTGTGTTGTCCTGCATCAGACCAGTGCTAGTGTCCTGTGCATCAGTCAGTCCAGTAACCATTCACAGTGGTGGTGTCCTCTGCTGCCATATGTCCACTGCTGCTGTATAACAGTGTTGCTGTGTTGTGCTGCATCAGACCAGTGGTAGTGTCCTGGCCATCAGTCATTCCAGTGACCAGGCAGTCACAGTGGTATACGCTGCTGCTATATGTCCACTGCTGACGTATAATAATAACAACAACAAGTCCCTTACAGTGTTGTTGTGTTGTGCTGCATCAGACCAGTGGTAGTGTCCTGGCCATCAGACATTCCAGTGACGAGGCAGTCACAGTGGTATACGCTGCTGCTAAATGTCCACTGCTACAGTATAATAATAATAACAACAACAACAACAACCATAAGTCCCTCACATTGTTGTTGTGTTGTGCTGCATCAGACCAGTGGTAGTGTCCTGGCCATCAGCCATCAGTCATTCCTGTGCCGCATATTGTGTTATATAACTCCAGAAACATAATGGAGAACAAAAATTTGGAGGATAAAATAAGGAAAGATCAAGAACCACTTCCTCCTAGTGCTGAAGCTGCTGCTACAAGCCATGACATAGATGATAAAATGCTATCAACGTCATCTGCCAAGGCCGATGCCCATTGTGATAGTAGAGGACATGTAAAATCCAAAAAGCCAAAGTTCAGTAAAAAGACCCCAAAAAAGAAATGTAAATGGTCTGAGGAGAAACGTAAACTTGCCAATATGCCATTTACGACATGCCCTATGTTTATGACTAGTGGTTCAGCTTCACATGACAATGAAAGCCCTCATAACTGAGGCCTTGACACTTATGTTGGTGTTAGACATGCGTCCGGTATCCGCCATTAGTGCAGTGGTATTTAGACAATTGATGAAATTATTGTGTCCCCGGTACCAAATCCCATCTAGATTCTACTTCACTAGGCAGGCAATAGCGAGATTTTGCCATTTAATTCCAGTGATTTGGACTTATATTAATTACAGTGATCTTGCCAATTAATTCCAGCGATTTGGACGTATAATTACAGTGATTTTTTGAACCATAAAGTAATCTGCTTCCCCAACCTAGAGGTATTGTTTCTGCAGGCAAATGGACTTGTAAGCATACCCTCAGCAACAGAAGATAATTCAGAGAAAAACAAAATAAACATAGGCAGAGAGATGAACATAGCTAGGAACAGGAGAAGCACAAACAAAACTAGAGCTATATGTGCAAACGCTAGGAGCACAGGAAATAATATTCCAGAACTAAATACATTAATGACAAGAGAGGATCTGGATATTGTGGCTATTAGGGAGTCATGGTGCAATGAAAATCATGACTGGGACATAGCCATACCAGGGTATATACAATATTTAGTAAGAACAAAATAAGAAGAATCAGAAGAGGGGTAGCAATGTATGTGAAAAAACATAAATACTGCATTAACACAAAGTATGGTTGCCCTTTGGGTGACCATAGAAACAGGGGAGAAGAGGATTCTTCATAGTGGGGTGATTTACAGACCACAAGGTTAGGAAAAGGAACTGTACAAGAACCTATTGCAGCACATTAATAAAATGGCATTTAAAGGAGAGGTAATAATCATGGGAGACTTTGATTTATCTAATGTAAACTATGAGGTGTCTGCTACAAGTTCCACTAGAAGTAGCGGCATTCTGTATTCCTTGCAGGGAGTGTCCCTTCAGCAATTGGTGAGGGAGCCCATTCGGAGAGATGGAATATTAGACTTAATACTTACAAATGGAGACAGAATATCTGACGTGCAAGTTCATCAAGCAGTGTGGTTCAGACCAAAGACAGGGACCAACTCATCCCATCCAAAAATAACAGATTTTAGAAAGGCTGATTTTGTAGGGATGAGAAAGTAAGCGATTCTTTGTCAGAGTGGAGGAAATTGGAAGGAGTGCAAGAGAGGTGGGAGAATTTTAAAGTGCAAAACTAAAAGGCAACAGACCTTTGTGTCAAAAGGGTCAGGAAAAAACAAGGAAAAGGAAGCCAGTGTGGCTTTGCGAAAATAATAAAGACAAAGAGGTGTATCTTGCTAGACAAAAGGAGACTAAGGCCCTCATTCCGAGTTGTTCGCTCGCAAGCTGCTTTTAGCAGCTTTGCACACGCTAAGCCACCGCCTACTGGGAGTGAATCTTAGCTTATCAAAATTGCGAACGAAAGATTAGCAGAATTGCGAATAGACACTTCTTAGCAGTTTCTGAGTAGCTCCACACTTACTCGGCATCTGCGATCAGTTCAGTCAGTTTCGTTCCTGGTTTGAAGTCACAAACACACCCAGCGTTCGCCCAGGCACTCCCCCGTTTCTCCGGCCACTCCCGCGTTTATCCCAGAAACGGTAGCGTTTTTTCACACACTCCCATAAAACGGCCAGTTTCCGCCCACAAACACCCACTTCCTGTCAATCACATTACGATCACCAGAACGAAGAAAAAACCTCGTAATGCCGTGAGTAAAATACCTAACTGCATAGCAAATTTACTTGGCGCAGTCACACTGCGGACAATGCGCATGCGCATTAGCGACTAATCGCTCTGTTGCGACAAAAAAATAACGAGCGAACAACTCGGAATGACCATCTAAGAAGGTAATCAGATGTGCAAAGGCACAAGTCGAGGAGAAATTGGTCCAGTCAGTGGGTAAAGGAGGCAAAACTTTTTTTAGGTACATAAGTGAAAAGAGAAAAACAAAAGGCAGAGAGAGTGGGAGTCTTGTTGAGTGAGACAAGGTAATAGCAGATCATCTTAATAATTATTTTTGCTCACTATTTACTACTGAAAGAGAGGGAAAGGGGCCACAATTAAGTAGCAAATATATTCAGAAAAAATATGTAGAAACAAGTACATTTACAGAGGAGAAAATCCTAACAGAACTCTTAAAACTGAAAGTGGTTAAAGCAATGGGGCCAGATGGGATACAGCCAATCATTAGCAGAATTATTCATCCACAGTCACTAGCTACAGGAGTAATTCCAGAGGACTAAAAAAAAAAAAAAGAGCAAACGTAGTCCCACTGCACAAAAGTGGAAGCAAGGAAGAGGCAAGCAACTACCGACCAGTGACCTTTACATCAGTAGTGTCATGAATCGGTGTTCAGCTGCGTCTCACCAGCGCGCTGGTGTGCAGGCCTCCGGAGGTCATGGCCCCAGTTGCGGCTGCATGGATGCGCTGACTGCGAGCGTCATCTCTCGTGTCGCTGAGTACCCCTGAGTCTGGTCCTGTGTGTGTATTCTGCTGTGTGCTGGCATCCGGCCTGTATGGACGCTGCCATGACATCTGCACTCAGCTGATCCTGGCATCCAATCCAGCACTGTGCTTCCAGCCAGAGTTCAGTGACCAATCACTGCAGAGCAAGGGGTATAAGTTCCAGTCCGTGGCTCACTCACATCGCCTCGGACAACGAGTCACATACCATGTGCCTAGTTCTGCTGGTTCCTGTGTTCCTGTTTCCAGCGTTCCTGTTTCCAGCGTTCCCCCGTGGTTATCTTCATTGTTCCAGTTACCATTTCTACAACTCTCCTGTTACTCCGGACTCCAGCTACATCCAGCCACAAATCCATCAGCAGTAAGAGACTCTCCTCAGGTGTTCATTTCATTACCTTACCTGTGCACTCGTTATCAGCATACCATCTGTGCATCTCAGCAGTTATACCAACTCTTTGCTTAGAGACTGTCTCCTGCTTAAGCCTAGTGTGGCTATATGGACTGGTGCTATATAGAGACTGTGTATTTCTCAAATATACCGGAGTTCTGCTTTTACAACAGTTCTCAGTTTATCTCATCTTGTGTTACACAGAGACTGTGTGCTTTCAAGTACTATTGGAGTTCTGTTTATATCACCTGCATTCAGTATCAAGTTGTTTTACATTTTACTGCAAGAGACTTTCAGTAGTTTGGATTCAGTTACCTATCATTGTTTTCTACATTACCGGTTTTCAGTTTATTCAGTGTTATACCATCTGCTCTGTGCTAATAAACATCAACGCATATGCGCAGGACTTTTATATTGCCTCCACGCTTTGTACATCGCACCAACACTGACCCACTAGCGCCCCCGCCGGGGACAGACAAAACCAGAGACCTGACAGTTTGTCCGAGGCCCATGGACCCGGATGGTGGTCAGAGTGTGGAGTCAGGGACACTCCAAGGTTTAGTGTCACGACTGGATGGTCAAGAGGCTGCGCAGCAGCAGATTATACAATTCCTGCAAGAAATGTCATCTCGTTTAGATACTCTGCAACAATCATTTCCAACTTCAGCTCTTCCAGTGTCCTCTTCAGTTTCTGCTCCTGTTCCTAGTTCCTCGGTTTCTAGCTCTCCAGTTGCTTCTGTTCCAATGTCTCACATTCATCTTTCTACACCAAGTAAATTTGATGGTAATCCTAAAATGTAACGTGGATTTCTGAATCAATGCGAGGTCCACTTTGAATTGCAACCACAGAACTTTCCAACACCTAGAGCAAAGGTTGCATATATTGTTTCTCTTTTAGCTGGCTCTGCTCTGAACTGGGTCTCTCCGCTGTGGGAGCGAGCAGATGCATTGCTGAATAATTATACAGAGTTTGTTGCTGCATTCCGACGCATCTTTGACGAACCTGGACGTATGATCTCTGCTTCTTCAGACCTCCTTCAGATCCGCCAGGGAACACGTACTGTGGGTCAGTACGTTATTCAGTTCCAGACATTGGCATCAGAGGTGAAGTGGAACAACCAGGCATTGGTTGCCGCCTTCTGGCATGGTTTGTCTGACCGCATAAAGGATGAGTTGACTACCTGAGACCTACCAGAGCAACTGGAAGCCCTAATTTCCCTATGTGTCAAGTTGGATCTACGTTTACGCGAGCGAGCCTGTGACTGCTCTCGAGGTGATTTTCGCAAGCACCGAGTTATGCCTCCTGTACAGTCTCTACCTATTACTGCTAATGAACCCATCCAGGTAAACAAGTTTCGTTTAACACCTGAGGAGCGGTCCAGAAGATTAAAGGAAAGACTGTGTCTCTATTGTGCTGCTGCTGGTCATCTGATTGCTTCCTGCCCTGCTCGGTCGGGAAACGCCAGGTCCTAACTTGTAAAGGAGGAGTCAAGTTAGGGACCTTGAATAAAGCTCCTTCATCTCAAGACCTTATATTGCCTGTCACTTTGGAAATGCCTGATGGACTCCAGTCTCTGTCCGCTTTAGTGGATTGTGGTGCTGCTGGGAATTTTATCACACAAGCTGCAGTGGATAGACTTCATCTCCCAGTGTCAAAGCTGTCTCGTCCAGTTTATCTCACTGCCGTGGATGGAAGCCGTATTGCTGAAGGTTCCATCATTCAGCAAACCAAGCTGGTAGTTCTGGGAGTAGGCTTCCTGCATTCTGAGCTCATTGAGTTCCTGGTCATACCAAAAGCTACCTATGAGATTGTATTGGGTATGCCTTGGCTCCAATTGCACAATCCGCAATTTGACTGGTCTACATTACAGTTGACGGCATGGAGTTCCTTCTGTCTTCAGTCATGTCTAGCTCAAGTATTTCCAATAAAATCTACAAGTGTAAAACCTCAGTCTGGCCTTCCGGAGGCCTATCAGGAATTCACTGACGTCTTCAGTAAGAAAGCTGCGGATGTCTTGCCTCCCCATCGAGAGTGGGATTGTCCCATCGATTTGGTTCCAGGGAGCAAGCCACCTAGAGGGCGTACATACCCTCTTTCAGTTCCAGAGACGCAAGCAATGAGTGAATATATAAAGGAAAATTTACAGAAGGGGTTTATCCGTCCATCCTCTTCCCCGGCCGGTGCGGGATTCTTCTTCGTTAAGAAGAAAGATGGAGGACTACGCCCCTGTATCGATTATCGGGGTTTAAATGACATCACGATTAAAAATAGCTACCCGTTACCTCTTATCACAGAGTTGTTCGACAGAGTTAGAGGTGCTTACATATTCACAAAACTGGATCTTCGCGGGGCTTACAATCTTATTAGGATTCGAAGTGGTGATGAGTGGAAAACCGCCTTCAATACTCGTGACGGCCACTATGAATATCTAGTGATGCCCTTCGGTTTGAGTAATGCCCCGGCTGTGTTTCAAAACTTTGTCAACGAAGTGTTCAGAGATCTCCTGTATAAGTGTGTGGTAGTTTACCTCGATGACATCTTGATATTCTCCCGTGATTTAGTTTCTCATCGCCAACAGGTAAAAGAGGTTCTTCGACGTCTTCGACAGAATCATCTGTATGGCAAATTGTCTAAATGCACAATTGAAGCTTCTTCAATATCTTTCCTGGGATACATCATTTCCGGAACAGACCTTCAAATGGACCCAGCTAAATTAGAAGCTATAGAGAACTGGTCTCTTCCAACAACACTCAAGTCAGTTCAACGTTTTATTGGCTTTGCTAATTACTACAGAAAGTTTATTAAGGGCTTTTCCACATTAATAGCTCCAATCACCTGTCTTACTCGGAAAGGGGGAAATCCTTCCCAATTGTCTGATGAAGCACTGTCTGCTTTTCATAAAATAAAACAGGCTTTTATTTCAGCTCCTGTGTTACAACAGCCAGATGTCAATAAAGCATTCATTTTGGAAGTAGACGCCTCAACGGTTGGCGTGGGCACAGTCCTGTCCCAGGTGGGCGTTGATGGTAAGACTCACCCTTATGGGTTTTTCTCTCGTAGATTCTTGCCCGCTGAAATGAACTATACCATCGGTGACCAGGAGCTGTTGGCAATCAAATTGGCCCTTGAAGAATGGAGGTATCTGCTGGAGGGTGCGAGATTCCCTATTACCATCTACATGGATCACAAGAACCTCCTCTACTTGAAGGCAGCGCAGTGCCTGAATCCTTGGCAAGCAAGGTGGGCCCTATTATTTTCTTGTTTTGATTTTAAGTTAATGTTTAGACCTGGCTCACAAAATGTTAAGGCAGATGCATTGTCTCGCTCTATGAGCTCAAATGAAGAATCATCAGAACAAGCTACTCGACCAGTACTAAATCCTGTGGTATTTGCAGTTACAGGGGTGTCTCAAGTCAGTGACGTGAGGTGGGGTGAGGCAGGTGAGGCAGAGCCTTTCCTGCCATATTAACGTTTGTGCCAGAGTTTTTACTGTATAAAGTATATGAAAAATACAAATAATATGTTTGAAATATCTTCTTTACATTATTCTAATCATTTTTATAGCCAAAACTATGGAGTAAAAAGTCTATGGCAGGTGAGGCAGTGCCTCACTCTCCTATCTTTTCCGCACATCTCTGATCAAAAGTCACCAAATTTTCAGGAGTTTATACTGCTGCACATGTGTATAATGCTCACATCTACCCTTTGGCTCATATATTGCATGTGTTATGATTCCCGTACTCCAGACCAGAGGAGATCTAATGGCAGAGGTCTGAGTACTGGGAAGATTTGCTGGTTGTGGGAGCAGGAGAGCCTAGTAACCCCTGGCGCCCTAACTCCGTTGTCTCGCCCGTGTTATCAGAAATCCCCTGCGAGACTATGGTTGCTTGAGCCCATGGCAGCCGCGTTCGAAGGGCGGATTATGTCTGCCCAACCCCGATGCCCCCTCAGGTCTTAATGGGAGACAAAGGGAAATCCGAGACAGGGTGATAACAAGGGGCCCTCTGACTAAGCAACCAGGCCAGGGGTTACAAGCTAACTAACTTAAACCAAGGTATGTGCGGACTAGCCGCCAGGGAAAAGGACAACCAAAGATCCACTGATCCGTTACTCCTATCCAGCACCGCTGGATACCAGAGTGGATCTGTGGGAGCGGAATCCTCCGCAAAAGCTCCAGAACACAAATATACTAAATAATAAACAGTAAGCGGACAAGCCGCAACACACGGCTGCGCCGCGACTCACGAACACCACAGGATGTTAAAGGTGCCCGGTCAGACTCCAGGAATAGATGACAAATATCCGAGTACAGGACCACTGAGGACAGGAACAACCGGATTGAGCAGGACTGGAAACTCTCTGCAACTGACAAAGGCAAACAGGAAGCTATCACCGGCGTCTGTGAGAAGTCCAAAGGGTGCTTATAAGTGTGAGCTCCCCAATCAGGAGCCAGACTGGGTCATCACAATTAATGCCGTGCAGCTTGCATGCTGCACGGCCAGCACACCATGATACAATCAGCACATCATGATACAATTAGAACAGACCCAGCAACGGGGAACGCGGCCCGAACGTGGCGTCCCCGTTGCTAGGGTCAGAGCGGCTCCGTGCGCCCGGCGTCTAGCGTTGCCAGGGAGCCGGCGGCTGTACGCGCACGGCGTCCCTGGTTGCTAGGCGCCGGGCCGCACCGACGAGCGGACCCCGGCGCCTAACAGTACCCCCCCCTTGAGAAGGGGTCAAGGAACCCCTAAAGCCAGGTTTCTGAGGAAATTCTCGAAAAAATGCCCTTTTGAGCCTCGGGGCATGAAGATCCTCATCCAGGACCCAAGACCTTTCCTCTGGCCCATAACCTCTCCAATGTACCAAAAAATAAAGCCGACCCCGGGACAACTTGGAATCGAGAACCTTCTCCACCAAGAACTCCTGCTGACCCTGTACATTTATAGGTGATCTCCCCTGAGATATTTTACGAGGAAATCTACTGGACGAAACATATGGTTTCAGCAATGAGCAATGGAAGGTATTTCCGATCCGTAAAGTTTTTGGTAAACGTAACCGGAAAGCAACTGGATTGACTTTTTTGATAATGTGAAATGGTCCAATAAATTTAGGACCCAATCTGGCTGAGGTTTGTCGAAGTTTAATGTTGCGAGTCGACAACCACACCTTATCTCCTACTTTAAAAGTGCACGGCCGCCGGAGCCTGTCAGAAAATCTTTTTTCCCGGAATGTCGCTTTTCTGAGAGCCAGGTGCACTTTTCTCCAAATAAGTTTAAGATGAGAGGTCAGGGCCAGTGAGGAGACAGAGGAATGTTGAAAAAATGAATTAGCTCTGGGGTGATAACCAAAAACTGCAAAAAATGGAGACACATTGGTGGAAGAATGACAGGCATTATTATAAGCAAACTCCGCCAATGGAAGAAACTCCGACCAGTCATTTTGGAGTTTGGCCGAGTACAAACGCAAATATTGTTTTAGAGATTGATTAACTCGCTCAGTCTGCCCATTGGATTGGGGATGATAGCCGGACGTTAAAGATAACTTCATCTTTAATGAAGCACAAAAAGACTTCCAAAATTGTGCAATGAATTGTGGACCCCGATCAGAAACAATATCAGTGGGTAAGCCATGGAGTCTGAAAACATGGCGGAGGAACAAGACTGCCAATCCCTGGGCAGATGGCAATCGGGGAAGAGCAATGAAATGGGCCATTTTGCTAAAACGGTCCACTACCACCCATATGACTCGGCATCCGGCTGACAGAGGGAGGTCCACCACAAAATCCATGGAGATATGCGACCATGGCCTAAGAGGAACATTCAAGGGCATAAGTTGACCGATGGGTAAAGAACGGGGAACTTTATGCTGTGCACAGACCTGACACGAAAAAACAAACTCTTTAATGTCTTTGGAAAGACCAGGCCACCATACTGAGCGGGAGACTAATTCCAAAGTCTTAGCGATTCCCGGATGCCCGGCAACTTTGCTATCATGAAACTCCGTCAAAACAGTTGCTCTCAAAAACTCAGGGACAAAAAGACGACCAGCAGGAGTATTTCCAGGAGCTTGATGTTGAAGCAGCTTTAACTGGGTAAATACATCCTGTGTGAGGCCTGCCCGAATGGTTGAAGACGGCAGTATGGGAGTAACAGGACTGTTGTCTTGAACTGGAAGAAAACTGCGTGACAGGGCATCTGCCTTAGTATTCTTGGAACCTGGCCTGAAGGTGATAATGAATTTGAAACGAGTAAAAAATAAAGCCCAACGAGCCTGCCGGGCATTCAGTCGCTTAGCTGATTCAATGTATTGAAGATTTTTGTGATCAGTCAAAACTGAAATAGTATGAGTCGCTCCTTCAAGCCAATGTCTCCACTCCTCGAAAGCCCATTTAATAGCCAGCAATTCCCGGTTACCAACATCGTAGTTGGATTCTGCAGATGAGAATTTCCTGGACATAAAGGCACAAGGATGTAATTCAAGGGAATCCGGATCCTTCTGAGATAGGATAGCCCCCACTCCAACCTCCGAGGCATCAACCTCAACAATGAAAGGCAATTCTGGGTTGGGATGTCTGAGGACAGGGGCTGAGACAAAGGCTTGTTTCAAGGCCTGAAAAGATAACTCAGCTTCACGTGACCAATTGGTAGGATCTGCTCCCTTCTTAGTTAGTGCCACAATGGGAGCAACTAGGTCAGAGAAAGAGTGAATAAATCTTCTATAGTAGTTCGCAAACCCTAAAAAGCGCTGAATTGCTTTTAAGTTGGTGGGTTGCGCCCAACTAAGGATGGCTTGGAGCTTCTTTGGTTCCATACAGAATCCCCGAGGGGAAATAATGTACCCTAAAAAGGATACCTCCGTAACATGAAATTCACACTTCTCCAGCTTGGCATACAGGTGATTTTCACGTAATTTTTTTAGAACTTGACGCACCTGGGTAACATGTTGTGCTACAGAATCAGAATATATCAAAATATCGTCTAAGTAGACTACAACGAACCTTCCAAGAAATTCACGGAGCACATCGTTAATGAGATCCTGGAAGACTGCCGGAGCGTTAGACAGGCCAAATGGCATGACCAGATACTCATAGTGGCCTGACTGAGTACTGAATGCCGTTTTCCACTCATCCCCTGACTTGATTCTGATGAGGTTATATGCTCCTCTCAGGTCAATCTTAGAAAAAATCACAGCCGAACGTAGCTGATCAAAGAGGACAGAGATCAGCGGCAGAGGGTAAGTATTCTTTACTGAGATCTTATTCAAAGCTCTAAAATCAATGCAGGGTCTGAGAGAACCATCCTTCTTCTCTACGAAGAAGAAACCTGCACTTAAAGGGGATTTGGATGGCCTGATAAATCCTTTCCCAAGGCTTTCTTTCACATACTCATTCATGGCCACAGTTTCAGGACCAGACAATGCATATAACCTTCCTTTAGGCAACGTGGCACCAGGAATTAGCTCAATGGCACAATCATAAGGCCTATGGGGAGGCAGAATATCCGCATTGCCCTTGGAAAATACATCAACAAAATCCTGGTATTCCACAGGAATGGGTGCGGGAACGGCGGCAGCTACTCGGATAGGAAGCGTAATACATTCTTTATTACAGATGGTACCCCATTGTAAGATCTCCCCTGACTGCCAATCAATGATGGGATTATGAAAGGCCAGCCAAGGGTGACCCAGAACCACAGGAACTGCTGGACAATGGGTAAGGAAAAACTCAATCTTTTCAGAATGCAGAGCTCCTACCGAAAGTAAAACAGGAGGTGTACAGAGAGAAATAACCCCATTGGACAAGGGACTCCCATCTAAACCATGCATGGTGACACACCTACCCAAGGTTAACTGAGGAATACCTAAGGCCTTGGCCCATGTTAAATCCATAAAGTTCCCTGCAGCTCCACTGTCCACAAAAGCAGAGACCGAGGAACAGAGGCTGCCAAAGGAAACTTTAGCAGGAACTAACAGTGAATTATTTGAGGAGATAAGCTGCAGACCAAAGTGAACCCCCTCACAACTCACTTGGTCGGGAAGTTTCCCGACTTGTTCGGACAACTACGGGCAAAATGTCCCTTACCTCCACAGTATAAACAAAGACCAGAATTTTGCCTCCTGGTTCTTTCTTCAGGAGACAATTTGGAGAGACCTATCTGCATAGGCTCCTCCATGTCCACAGGGATGGAAAAAACACAAGGAGTAGACCCGACAGACGCTCCTTTTTAAGCCCTCCGCTCTCTGAGCCGACGATCTATCTTAATAGAGAGCTCCATGAGTTTATCGAGAGTCTCAGGAGCGGGATACTGAAGGAGACTGTCTTTAATAGATTCAGATAAGCCGAGGCGAAACTGACTGCGCAGGGCTGGGTCATTCCATCCACAGTCGTTCGACCAACGGCGAAACTCCGTACAATAAATCTCTGCGGGATTCCTACCCTGTCTGAGAGCACGCAACTGACTCTCAGCGGACGCCTCTCTATCAGGGTCGTCATACAGTAGCCCTAACGATTTTAAAAAGGCGTCTACAGACAATAAGGCTGGATCGTCTGTCTTTAAACCAAAAGCCCAGGTCTGAGGATCCCCCTGAAGCAGAGAAATAATAATTCCAACCCGCTGAGCCTCCGTACCTGAGGAGACTGGTCTTAAACGAAAATAAAGTTTACAAGACTCTTTAAAATTAAAAAACTGTTTTCTATCCCCAGAAAAACGGTCAGGCAGATGCATCTTTGGTTCAGGAATGACCCTCGGGGAAGTCCGTAACAGATCTTCCTGTGACCTCACCCGGAGGGACAGATCCTGAACCATCTGAGTAAGTTCTTGAATCTGACTAACTAGAAGCTGGCCAGGATTTGGCCCAACACCGGTGGGATTCATGAGGCCGACAAAAATCTCCCAACTGAATAAGTAAAAAAAAATCAACTCCTGTTAATTTTAATTTTTTTTTTTTTTTTTTTGTCTGGCCGGTGATAATGTTATGATTCCCGTACTCCAGACCAGAGGAGATCTAATGGCAGAGGTCTGAGTACTGGGAAGATTTGCTGGTTGTGGGAGCAGGAGAGCCTAGTAACCCCTGGCGCCCTAACTCCGTTGTCTCGCCCGTGTTATCAGAAATCCCCTGCGAGACTATGGTTGCTTGAGCCCATGGCAGCCGCGTTCGAAGGGCGGATTATGTCTGCCCAACCCCGATGCCCCCTCAGGTCTTAATGGGAGACAAAGGGAAATCCGAGACAGGGTGATAACAAGGGGCCCTCTGACTAAGCAACCAGGCCAGGGGTTACAAGCTAACTAACTTAAACCAAGGTATGTGCGGACTAGCCGCCAGGGAAAAGGACAACCAAAGATCCACTGATCCGTTACTCCTATCCAGCACCGCTGGATACCAGAGTGGATCTGTGGGAGCGGAATCCTCCGCAAAAGCTCCAGAACACAAATATACTAAATAATAAACAGTAAGCGGACAAGCCGCAACACACGGCTGCGCCGCGACTCACGAACACCACAGGATGTTAAAGGTGCTCGGTCAGACTCCAGGAATAGATGACAAATATCCGAGTACAGGACCACTGAGGACAGGAACAACCGGATTGAGCAGGACTGGAAACTCTCTGCAACTGACAAAGGCAAACAGGAAGCTATCACCGGCGTCTGTGAGAAGTCCAAAGGGTGCTTATAAGTGTGAGCTCCCCAATCAGGAGCCAGACTGGGTCATCACAATTAATGCCGTGCAGCTTGCATGCTGCACGGCCAGCACACCATGATACAATCAGCACATCATGATACAATTAGAACAGACCCAGCAACGGGGAACGCGGCCCGAACGTGGCGTCCCCGTTGCTAGGGTCAGAGCGGCTCCGTGCGCCCGGCGTCTAGCGTTGCCAGGGAGCCGGCGGCTGTACGCGCACGGCGTCCCTGGTTGCTAGGCGCCGGGCCGCACCGACGAGCGGACCCCGGCGCCTAACAGCATGTAAATCTGGCTCTGGTGCTAGCCAGTGCCTCCTGAGCCATTTAGCTCACCGCACGTCCCTGTCTCAAGTTCCACCTCCAGGCAAGATGTTTGTCGCTCCTGAGCTTCGTCCAAACCTTCTGTCCTGGGCTCATACGTCCAAATTTACTGGTCACCCTGGAGTCCTAAAGACTTTCAAGTTCCTGTCTCAAAATTATTGGTGGCCTCATATGAAAGTAGATATCCAAGAATTTATAGCTTCATGTCCCAAATGTGCTCAGCATAAAGTTCCTCGTCAGGCTCCCGCGGGCCAATTGCTACCAAATTCCATTCCCAGGCGCCCCTGGTCTCATTTATCAATGGATTTTATCTCAGATCTTCCTCCCTCCAAAGGGTATGATACCATCTCGGTAGTGGTCGATAGGTTTTCAAAAATGGCGCATTTCATTCCACTCATGGGGTTATCCTCTGCTCCAAAGTTGGCACAGTTATTTCTTCGTGAAATTTTTAGGTTACATGGACTTCCAACAGAAATCATATCTGACCGAGGTGTACAGTTTGTGGCAAAGTTTTGGAGGGCTCTGTGTTCTGCGCTGCAAGTTAAACTTAAATTATCTATGGCCTATCACCCTCAAACAAATGGGCAGACAGAGAGGGTAAATCAAGAGCTTGAGACCTATTTGAGACTGTATATTTCCTCTTCACAGGATGACTGGGTAGATTTATTGTCTTGGGCGGAGTTTGCTCATAATTTCCGTTATCATACTTCTACAGATACTACTCCTTTTTTCGCAGTTTATGGTCAGCATCCTAGAGTACCGGATTTCCAAGATTTACCCGTCATAGATGTGCCTGCGGCTGCTTCTGCTCTTCAGCGGTTCTCTCAAATTTGGAAGGAGATTCATTCATCTCTTAAAAAAGTTTCTCAACGGTATAAAATGTTTAATGATCGAAAGAGACGAGCAGTCCCTAGTTTAAAGCCAGGCTACAAAGTCTGGTTATCTACCCGAAATCTCCGTCTCAGAGTTCCTTCAATGAAATTTGCTCCACGGTTTGTTGGGCCATTTCCAGTAGAAAGTGTTATTAATCCGGTGGTTTATAAGTTAAAACTGCCTTCTTATTTGAAAGTTCCCAACTCATTCCATATTTCTCTCCTCAGACCACTAATTCTCAATCGTTTCCAGAGAACGCTTCCAGCAGCTCCAAAGGTACAAACTCATCGGGGCGTGGAATACGAGGTGGAAAAGATCTTGGACTCTCGACATCGCTATGGTCATTTGCAATACCTGATTGAGTGGTCTGGATATGGTCCTGAAGAGAAGAGTTGGGTCAACGCCACGGATGTGCACGCTCCACGGTTGGTACAAGCCTTCCACAGACTCTTCCCTGCCAAGCCTCGTGGGTGTTCGGTGCCCACCCATAAAGGAAGGGGTACTGTCAGGAATCGGCATTCAGCTGCGTCTCACTTACCAGCGCGCTGGTGTGCAGGCCTCCGGAGGTCATGGCTCCAGTTGCGGCTGCATGGATGCGCTGACCGCGAGCGTCATCTCTCGTGTCGCTGAGTACCCCTGAGTCTGGTCCTGTGTGTGTATTCTGCTGTGTGCTGGCATCCGGCCTGTATGGACGCTGCCATGACATCTGCACTCAGCTGATCCCGGCATCCAATCCAGCACTGTGCTTCCAGCCAGAGTTCAGTGACCAATCACTGCAGAGCAAGGGGTATAAGTTCCAGTCCGTGGCTCACTCACATCGCCTCGGACAACGAGTCACATACCGTGTGCCTAGTTCTCCTGGTTCCTGTTTCCAGCGTTCCCCCATGGTTATCTTCATTGTTCCAGTTACCATTTCTACAACTCTCCTGTTACTCCGGACTCCAGCTACATCCAGCCACAAATCCATCAGCAGTAAGAGACTCTCCTCAGGTGTTCATTTCAGTACCTTACCTGTGCACTCGTTATCAGCATACCATCTGTGCATCTCAGCAGTTATACCAACTCTTTGCTTAGAGACTGTCTCCTGCTTAAGCCTAGTGTGGCTATATGGACTTGTGCTATATAGAGACTGTGTGTTTCTCAAATATACCGGAGTTCTGCTTTTCCAACAGTTATCAGTTTATCTCATCTTGGCCCTCATTCCGAGTTGTTCGCTCGCTAGCTGTTAGGTGCCGGGGTCCGCTCGTCTGCGCGGCCCGGCGCCTAGCAACTAGGGACGCCGTGCGCGTACAGCCGCCGGCTCCCTAGCAACTCTAGACGCCGGGCGCGCTGAGCCGCACGGACCCTAGCAACGGGGACGCCACTGGCGGACCGCGTTCCCCGTTGCTGGGTCCTGTTTAATTAATAGGTGCACCTGATCTCTGGCCGTGCAGCAAGGCAGCTGCATGGCATTCATTCTAATCAGCTCTGTCAGCAGCTGATTGGAGGACTCCTGTTTAAATACACTCTCAGGGCTTCTCACAGACGCCGGTAATAGCTTCCTGCATGCTGTCTTTGTTTGCTGAGAGTCTGTTTCCAGTCTTGCTGTATCCGGTCGTTCCAGTCCTCTGAAGTCCTGTATTCGGGAGTTATCATCTCGTCCCTGGAGTCCTGACCGATCACCGTTTAACATCCAGTGGTGTTCGTGAGTCGCGGCTCTGCCGTGTGTAGCGGCTCGGCTGCTTTACCCTTTATTATTTGTGTTTGGAGCATTTTGCGGAGGGTTCCGCTTCCACAGGTCCACTCTGGTATCCGGCGGTGCCGGGTAGGAGTATTGGACAAGTGGATTTTGGTTGTCCTTTTCCCTGGCGGTTTTTCCGCACATACTTTAGGTTTTTTAGTTAGCTCGTAGCCCCTGGCCTGTTGTTAGCTAGAGGTCCTCTTGTTATCATCCTGCCTCGGATTTCCCTTTGTCTCTCATTAAGACCGGGGGGCATCGGAGTTGGGCAGACATAATCCGCCCTTCAAACGCGGCTGCCAAGGGCTCAAGAAACCATAGTCTCGCAAGGGATTTCCGATAGCACGGGTGAGACAACAGAGTTAGGGCGCCAGGGGCTATTATTCTTTCCTGCTCCCGTTCCCAGCATTCCATTCCAGTGCTCCGGTCATTGTCATAAGATCTCCTCTGGCCAGGAGTGCTGGAATCATAACATTATTACCGGCCATACCAAAACTTAAAATTAAACAGGGTTTAATTTTTTCTTATTCAGTTTTGTGAGAGTTTATCGGCCTCATGAATCCTACAGGTTTAGGGCCAAATCCTGGTCAGCTCTTAGTCAGCCAGATTCAAGAACTTACTCAGATGGTTCAGGATCTTTCTCTTCGGGTGAAGTCGCAGGAAGATCTTTTGCGAGCTTCCCCGAAGGTAGTTCCTGAACCAAAGATGCATTTGCCTGACCGTTTTTCTGGTGATAGGAAAGAGTTTTTTAATTTTAAAGAATCCTGTAAACTTTATTTTCGTTTAAGACCGATTTCCTCGGGTACTGAATCTCAGCGGGTCGGGATTATTATTTCTTTGCTCCAGGGGGATCCTCAGACCTGGGCATTTGGTTTAAAAGCAGAGGATCCGGCATTGTTGTCAGTGGACGCTTTTTTTGGGTCTTTAGGGCTCTTGTATGATGACCCTGATAGAGAGGCGTCCGCTGAAAGTCAGTTGCGCGCTCTCAGACAGGGTAGAAATCCTGCGGAGGTTTATTGTACGGAGTTTCGCCGTTGGTCGAACGACTGTGGCTGGAATGACCCAGCCCTGCGCAGTCAGTTTCGCCTCGGCTTATCAGAGTCTATAAAAGACAGTCTCCTTCAGTACCCCGCTCCTGAGACTCTCGATAAGCTCATGGAGCTTTCTATTAAGATAGATCGTCGTCTCAGAGAGCGGAGGGCTGAAAAAGGAGCACCTGTAAGGTCAAGTCCGTGTGTATATTCCATTCCTGAGGACGTAGAGGAGCCCATGCAGATGGGTCTCTCCCGGCTGTCTCCTGAAGAAAGAGCCAGAAGGCAAAATTCTGGTCTTTGCCTGTACTGTGGGGGTAAGGGACATTTTTCTCGTAATTGTCCGAATTACGGAAACGCTTTGACCAGGTGAATTGTGAGGGGGTTCACCTAGGTCTGCAGCTTATCTCCTCGAATAACTCCCTTTTAGTCCCAGTTAAAGTTTCCTTTGGCAGCCTCAGTTCTTCGGTGTCGGCTTTTGTTGACAGTGGAGCTGCAGGAAACTTTATGGATTTAACTTGGGCTAAGGCCTTAGGCATTCCTCAGTTACCTTTGGGTAGGTGTGTCACCATGCATGGCTTAGATGGGAGTCCACTGTCCAATGGGGTTATTTCTCTACGTACACCCCCTGTATTACTTACAGTAGGAGCTCTACATTCTGAAAAAATCGAGTTCTTCCTTACTCATTGCCCAGCAGTTCCAGTAGTTCTGGGTCACCCTTGGCTGGCCTTTCATAATCCCACCATTGATTGGCGGTCGGGGGAGATTTCACAAGGGGGTACCTTTTGTGATAGGGAATGTATTACGTTTCCAGTCAGAGTAGCAGCTGCCATTCCTGAACTCATTCCTGTGGAATACCAGGAGTTTGCTGATGTGTTCTCCAAAGGCAATGCGGACATTCTGCCTCCTCATCGGCCGTATGATTTTGCTATTGAGCTTATTCCTGGTGCCGCATTACCAAAGGGAAGATTATATGCTTTATCCGGGCCAGAAACTGCGGCCATGAATGATTATGTTAAGGAGAGCCTAGGGAAAGGATTTATTAGACCATCAAAATCTCCTTTAAGTGCAGGTTTCTTCTTTGTGGAGAAAAAGGATGGCTCGCTTAGACCTTGCATTGACTTTAGAGCCCTGAATAAGATCTCAGTTAAAAATACTTATCCTTTGCCGCTGATATCTGTACTCTTTGATCAGCTACGTTCGGCTGTGATTTTTTCTAAAATTGACCTTAGAGGAGCGTACAACCTCATCCGAATCAAATCTGGAGATGAGTGGAAGACGGCCTTCTGTACTCAGTCAGGTCACTACGAGTACCTGGTGATGCCGTTCGGCTTGTCCAATGCTCCAGCAGTTTTTCAAGACCTCATTAATGATGTGCTCCGTGACTTCCTAGGCAAATTCGTGGTCGTTTACTTAGACGACATCCTGATTTATTCTGAATCAATGGAACAACATGTTACCCAGGTGCGTCTGGTTCTTCAGAAGTTACGTGAGAATCATTTATATGCCAAGCTGGAGAAGTGTGAGTTTCATGTCACGGAGGTATCTTTTTTAGGGTACATTATTTCCCCTCAGGGATTTTCCATGGAACCAAAGAAGCTCCAGGCCATCCTTAGTTGGGCGCAACCCACCAATTTAAAAGCAATTCAGCGCTTTTTAGGGTTTGCGAATTATTATAGGAGGTTCATTCATTCTTTTTCTGACCTGGTTGCTCCCATTGTAGCTCTGACAAAGAAAGGAGCGGATCCTACCAACTGGTCGCGTGAAGCAGAGTTGTCCTTTCGGGCCTTGAAACAAGCCTTTGACTCGGCTCCAGTCCTCAGACATCCCAATCCGGAATTGCCCTTTGTTGTGGAGGTTGATGCCTCGGAGGTTGGAGTGGGGGCTATCCTTTCTCAAAAGGATCCGGAGTCTCTGGAGTTACATCCTTGTGCCTTTATGTCCAGGAAATTCTCCTCCGCTGAATCCAACTATGACGTTGGTAATCGGGAGTTACTGGCGATAAAGTGGGCTTTCGAGGAGTGGAGGCATTGGCTGGAGGGAGCAAAACATACCATTTCAGTATTGACTGACCATAAAAACCTGCAATACATCGAATCAGCTAAGCGGCTTAATGCCCGGCAGGCACGTTGGGCTTTATTTTTTACTCGTTTCAAATTCATAATCACTTTCAGGCCTGGTTCCAGGAATACCAAGGCTGATGCCCTGTCACGCAGTTTTCTTCCGGTTCACAATAACAGTCCTGTTACTCCCATACTTCCAGCTTCGGTCATTTGGGCAGGCCTCACACAAGATTTATTTACCCAGTTAAAACAGCTTCAACACCAAGCTCCTGGAAATACTCCTGCTGGTCGTCTTTACGTCCCTGAGTTTTTGAGAGCTACTGTTTTGACTGAATTCCATGATAACAAAGTTTCCGGGCATCCGGGAATCTCTAAGACTTTGGAGTTAGTCTCCCGCTCAGTATGGTGGCCTGGTCTTTCTAAAGACGTTAAGGAGTTTGTTTTTTCATGACAGGTTTGTGCACAGCATAAGGTTCCCCGTTCCTTGCCTATCGGGCAACTTATGCCCTTAAATGTCCCTCTCAGGCCATGGTCTCATATTTCCATGGATTTTGTGGTTGACCTTCCCCTTTCAGCCGGATTCCGAGTCATATGGGTGGTAGTGGACCGTTTTAGCAAGATGGCTCATTTCATTGCTCTTCCCCGACTGCCATCTGCCCAAGGGTTGGCAGTTTTGTTTCTCCGCCATGTTTTCAGACTTCATGGGTTGCCTACTGATATTGTTTCTGGGTCCACAATTCATCGCACAATTCTGGAAGTGTTTTTGTGCTTCATTAAAGATGAAATTGTCGTTAACATCCGGTTACCACCCACAATCCAACGGGCAAACCGAGCGAGTTAACCAATCATTGAAACAGTATTTGCGTTTGTATTCAGCCAAACTCCAGAATGATTGGTCCGAGTTTCTTCCGTTGGCGGAGTTTGCTTACAATAATTCCTGTCATTCCTCCACTAAAGTGTCTCCATTCTTTTCAGTTTTTGGTTTTCACCCCAGAGCTAATTCTTTTTTTCATCATTCCTCAGTCTCCCCGCTAACCTTAACCTCCCATCTCAGAGCCATTTGGAAAAAAGTGCACCTTGCTCTCAGAAAAGCGGCCTTTCGAGAGAAGAAATTTTCTGACAGGCTCCGACGTCCTTGCACTTTTAAGGTGGGAGATAGGGTATGGTTGTCGACTCGTAACATCAGGCTTCGACAATCCTCGGCTAGATTGGGACCCAAATTTATTGGGCCATTTCTTATTATTAAAAGAGTCAACCCAGTTGCCTTCCGGTTACGTTTACCAAGATCTCTTAGGATTGGAAATACGTTTCATTGCTCCCTGTTGAAACTATACGTTTCTTCCAGTAGATTTCCAAGGAGGATCTCTCAGGGTAGATCTCCGGTGGATGTACAGGGACAACAGGAGTTCTTGGTGGAGAAGGTTCTCGATTCCAAATTGTCCCGGGGCCGGCTTTATTTTCTGGTGCACTGGAGAGGCTATGGTCCGGAGGAAAGGTCTTGGGTCTTGGATAAGGATCTTCATGCCCCGAGGCTCAAGAGGGCATTTTTTCGGGAATTTCCTCGGAAACCTGGCTTTAGGGGTTCCTTGACCCCTCCACAAGGGGGGGGTACTGTTAGGCGCCGGGGTCCGCTCGTCTGCGCGGCCCGGCGCCTAGCAACTAGGGACGCCGTGCGCGTACAGCCGCCGGCTCCCTAGCAACGCTAGACGCCGGGCGCGCTGAGCCGCACGGACCCTAGCAACGGGGACGCCACTGGCGGACCGCGTTCCCCGTTGCTGGGTCCTGTTTAATTAATAGGTGCACCTGATCTCTGGCCGTGCAGCAAGGCAGCTGCATGGCATTCATTCTAATCAGCTCTGTCAGCAGCTGATTGGAGGACTCTTGTTTAAATACACTCTCAGGGCTTCTCACAGACGCCGGTAATAGCTTCCTGCATGCTGTCTTTGTTTGCTGAGAGTCTGTTTCCAGTCTTGCTGTATCCGGTCGTTCCAGTCCTCTGAAGTCCTGTACTCGGGAGTTATCATCTCGTCCCTGGAGTCCTGACCGATCACCGTTTAACATCCAGTGGTGTTCGTGAGTCGCGGCTCTGCCGTGTGTAGCGGCTCGGCCGCTTTACCCTTTATTATTTGTGTTTGGAGCATTTTGCGGAGGGTTCCGCTTCCACAGGTCCACTCTGGTATCCGGCGGTGCCGGGTAGGAGTTTTGGACAAGTGGATTTTGGTTGTCCTTTTCCCTGGCGGTTTTTCCGCACATACTTTAGGTTTTTTAGTTAGCTCGTAGCCCCTGGCCTGTTGTTAGCTAGAGGTCCTCTTGTTATCATCCTGCCTCGGATTTCCCTTTGTCTCTCATTAAGACCGGGGAGCATCGGAGTTGGGCAGACATAATCCGCCCTTCAAACGCGGCTGCCAAGGGCTCAAGAAACCATAGTCTCGCAAGGGATTTCCGATAGCACGGGTGAGACAACAGAGTTAGGGCGCCAGGGGCTATTATTCTTTCCTGCTCCCGTTCCCAGCATTCCATTCCAGTGCTCCGGTCATTGTCATAAGATCTCCTCTGGCCAGGAGTGCTGGAATCATAACACTAGCTGCTTTTAGCAGCATTGCACACGCTAAGCCGCCGCCTACTGGGAGTCTATCTTAGCATAGCAGAATTGCGAACGAAAGATTAGCAGAATTGCGAATAGAAATTTCTTAGCAGTTTCTGAGTAGCTCGAGACTTACTCAGCCATTGCGATCAGTTCAGTCAGTTTCGTTCCTGGTTTGACGTCACAAACACACCCAGCATTCGCCCAGACACTCCCCCGTTTCTTCAGACACTCCCGCGTTTTTCCCAGAAACGACAGCGTTTTTTCGCACACGCCCAGAAAACGGACAGTTTCCGCCCAGAAACACCCACTTCCTGTCAATCACAGTACGATCACCAGAACGATGAAAAAACCTTGTTATGCCGTGAGTAAAATACCTAACTTTTGTGTAAAATAACTAAGCGCATGCGCTCTGCGAACCTTGCGCATGCGCAGTAAGCGACTAATCGCAATATAGCGAAAATCGGCAACGGGCGAACAACTCGGAATGAGGGCCCTTGTGTTATACAGAGACTGTGTGCTTTCAAGTACTATTGGAGTTCTGTTTATATCACCTGCATTCAGTATCAAGTTGTTTTACATTTTACTGCAAGAGACTTTCAGTAGTTTGGATTCAGTTACCTATCATTGTTTTCTACATTACCGGTTCTCAGTTTATTCAGTGTTATACCATCTGCTCTGTGCTAATAAACATCAGCGCATATGCGCAGGACTTTTATATTGCCTCCACGCTTTGTACATCGCACCAACACTGACCCACTAGCGCCCCCGCCGGGGACAGACAAAACCAGAGACCTGACAAGTAGTAGGGAAAGTAATGGAAACACTCTTAATAGAAAGAGTTGCAGATTATCACAAAACCAGCAATTTGCAAGATCCCAAACAGCATGGGTTTACTGGGCGGTGTCACGGTCCGGCGGATCGGGTTCCGGGACCAGCGGTACTTACCTGTCCGGACGCTCTGGCGTGGTCCCCCCAGTGGGGGTGCGGGCTGCTGGCGAGGGGCACGACTTGCAGGCATATCTGGGAGGAGAGGTCTCAGAGGCAGCAGCAAACGTTTGTGCAGCTTCCAGCTGCAGAGGTATGGGATGGGCGTCGCCGCCTTGGAAGGATCAGCTAATCTAAAACAAGGTTTGCAAAACCAATGGGAAACAGTCTGCAGGTATAAATCTGGGGATTTCTGGGTAAGAAATTGCCAGTGCAACGTCTCTCACACAGTACTGTGTGTGTATCAATCTGCGCTCCACAGCCTTGAATCTACAGCATTCTGTTCCAGTGTCTCTGCAAGTTCCTAGAATTCCAGGCTTCTTCACTTCACTGACTGAATCCTCAGTTCTCAGCTCCAGCATAATCCTCTCAGAAGTCCTATGAAAAAGACTTTTATCCAGCCTGCCCGGTTTATCCTGTGGAAAGCTACCGACACCGAAACCCAAGCCACAACTCCAGATATTCAAGATCCAAGACCCGTGACAGTTTGCACTGGCCCAATGGATCCGGAGGGAGCGCAAGGTTCCGGTACGGACCTTCTACAGAGTATCGCTTCTCGTCTCGAGAGTCTGGAGGAGTCCCAGAGTCAGTTGGCGCAATTTTTTCAAGGTATATCTACTTGGCAAGATACCATGCAGGTCGACATCGCCAACATGGCCGCCAGTCGACGAACTGTACCTCAACAAGTTGCGCCTCCTCCAGTGCCGATGGTTGCATCACCCTCTTTCTTACGCTTACCCACGCCCACCAAGTTTGACGGGAACCCGAAGATGTGTCGTGGGTTCTTGAATCAGTGTGAGATTCATTTCTCTCTGCAGCCTTTCAACTTCCCGTCCCAGAAAGCTAAAGTTGCTTAAATAGTATCTCTCCTGGCAGGCTCTGCTCTGGACTGGGTGTCACCTCTGTGGGAAAGAGCCGATCCCCTACTTGATAATTACTCTGAATTCCTAGTCTCCTTCTGGAAGATTTTTGATGAACCCGGAAGGACCACATCGGCTTCTATTGAGATAATGCGTCTCCGGCAAGGGAATCGGACCGTCGGTCAGTACGCAGTACAGTTTCAGACCTATGCCTCTGAACTCCGGTGGAACGAGGAAGCATTGGTAGCCGCCTTCTGGAGTGGTCTAGCAGAGAAAATTAAGGATGAACTGGCTACTAGGGATTTACCACCCAAGTTGGACGATCTGATTTCCCTGTGTACCAAGGTGGATCTGTGCTTCCGAGAGCAACAATTGGAAAAGAATCGAGGGGAACGTCCGAGATTCCGTCCTTTGCCACCTCCTTCTACCTCTCCACCTGAGGTGACTCAAGACGAGCCTATGCAAGTTAATAGGGCTCGCCTCACGCCTGAGGAACGTCAAAGGAGATGCAGGGAGAACTTATGTCTGTATTGCGGAGCTTCCGGTCACTTGGTGGCTTCCTGCACTCAGCGTCCGGGAAACTAGACCTCCTAACCAGCCGTGGAGACACTAGGTTAGGAGTGTTGAATTCGTCTCCATCTCACTCTGAACCAGCCTTTGAAGTTACCTTGACCTTGCCGCAGGGTCCTAAAAATTTCCATTCTCTTCTAGATTCGGGAGCCGCTGGGAATTTCGTCACAGCAGATGTGGTGCAGCAATTTCAGATACCTACAGTCAAGCTTCCTCGTCCGATTTCTCTTTCCGCTGTGGACGGTAGCAGAATATCCAGTGGAATTGTCACCCAACAGACTCTCCCTCTTCAGTTATGTGTAGGAGCACTCCATAAGGAGTTACTTAATTTCTTAGTTATTCCAAAGGCTACTCATGATATTGTTTTAGGGCTTCCTTGGCTCCAGAGGCACAACCCAAGAATTAATTGGGAAAATATGCAAGTTTGGGCCTGGGGAGAGACCTGTTCCCGTTCCTGTCTTCCTTGTATCAAACCTCTGAATAAATGCAACCTGGAATCTCATCCTCTAATTCCGCCTCAGTATTCTTCTTATTCCGATGTCTTTAGCAAGCAAGCAGCAGAGGTTCTTCCTCCTCACAGATCCTGGGACTGTCCTATTGATCTTCTACCTGGGAAAACACCTCCTAGGGGGCGAGTATACCCTCTCTCGGCTCCTGAGACAGAATCCATGTCGAAGTACATTAAGGAAAATCTGGCCAGAGGGTTCATCCGGCCTTCCACGTCCCCGGCCGGTGCAGGGTTTTTCTTTGTACAGAAAAAAGATGGAGGTCTTCGCCCTTGCATCGATTACCGGGGTTTAAATGAAATAACAATCAAAAATCGTTACCCATTACCCCTGATCTCGGAGCTTTTTGATTGAGTTAAGGGTGCTTCAATCTTCTCCAAATTAGATCTCAGAGAAGCATATAATCTGATCCGGATTAGAGCGGGTGATGAGTGGAAAACGGCCTTTAACACTCGTGATGGGCATTTCGAGTATCAAGTTATGCCCTTCGGCCTTAGTAATGCGCCAGCTGTTTTCCAGAACTTTGTGAATGAAATCTTCAGAGATCTACTCTATAAATCGGTAGTAGTATATCTAGATGACATCTTGATTTTCTCGTCCTCTATGAAAGACCATCGTTTGCAAGTTCAAGAGATGCTTAAGAGACTGCGGCAACACCACTTATACTGCAAGCTTGAAAAATGCATTTTCGAACAGCCTTCTATGCCTTTCCTGGGGTACATAATTTCAGGCTCTGGGTTGGAGATGGACCCAGCCAAGGTACAAGCGATCCTCAATTGGCCCAAACCCAACACTCTTAAATCTATACAGCGATTCTTGGGCTTTGCAAACTTCTATCGAAGATTTATCAAGGGATTCTCTGCTATAGTGGCTCCTATCACCGCTCTTACCCGGAAGGAGGCTAATCCTAGGGAATGGTCACCAGCGGCTGAAGCAGCGTTCCTATTCTTGAAACAGGCCTTCACTACGGCTCCGGTTCTAAGGCAACCTGATACCAACAAAGCCTTTGTATTGGAGGTTGACGCTTCTGCCGACGCTGTGGGAGCAGTCCTCTCCCAGAGGTCGGAGGATAACAAGTTGCATCCATGCGGATTCTTTTCCAAAAAATTTCTTCCAGCGGAGAGGAATTATACTATAGGGGAGCAAGAACTTTTGGCCGTGAAGTTAGCTCTAGAAGAATGGCGGTATCTCTTGGAGGGAGCCAAATTCCCCATCTCTATTTTCACTGATCATAAGAACCTAATCTTCCTCAGGAATATCCAGTGTCTGAACCCTCGCTTAGCTCGGTAGGCTATGTTCTTCACCAGATTCAACTGTGTTCTTACTTTTAGACCCGGGGCTCAAAACCAAAAAGCAGATGCTCTCTCCCGGTCCTACTCCTCAGATGACTTTAAGGACTCACCTCCTCCTCAGCTGGTATTAGAGACTCGAAATTTTGCTTCGACTAAGATTCAACCCCCAGTGGGGAGGGTGTTCGTTCCTCTCTCTCTCCGGAAGAGGTTGTTATCCTGGGCTCATTCTTCACGGTTTTCCGGTCATGCTGGAGTCCACAAGACGACAGAATTTACTCAGCGCTCTTATTGGTGGCCTTCTTTAAAGTCTGATGTCTCTACCTTCATTGTCTCCTGTACCAAATGTGCACAACACAAGATCCTTCGACAACGTCCCGTTGGGCAATTGTCTCTGTTAGCTGTTCCCAAGTTGCCTTGGACACATCTTTCTATGGACTTTGTCACAGATTTACCCGCCTCTAAAGGGTACACAACCATTTGGGTAATTGTCGATCGCTTCTCCAAGATGGCTCGATTTGTACCCCTCAAGGGTCTTCCTCCGGCACCTGAATTAGCACAGCTCTTCATCTCAGAAATCTTCAGATTCCATGGTCTGCCAACCGAGATAGCTTCCGATCGTGGAGTCCAGTTCATGGCCAGGTTTTGGAGAGCTTTCTTCACAGCTTTACAAATTCAACTAAAATTTTCAACAGCGTATCATCCTCAGACCAACGGGAGCACGGAAAGAGTCAACCAGGATTTGGAAACCTTCCTCAGAATCATGTCTCGTCCACCCAGGACGCCTGGTTCGAACATCTGCCATGGGCAAAATTGGCTCATAACAATTCCTACCACTCTTCCACAGGTCATACTCCCTTCTTCACAGTATATGGGTTACATCCCCAGGTTCCTCTGTTATTGGCTCTACCCAATCTGGATCTTCCTGCAGTACAAAAAACTTTTAAGGAACTCTCCAGAATTTGGAAAATAGTTCATCAAAATCTACGAAAGACATCCATCCGATATAAATTCTGGGTGGATAACAAAAGAAGAATTGCACCTAAACTATCTGTAGGTGATCAAGTTTGGCTCTCAACTCGTAACTTGAGGTTACGTGTTCCATCTATGAAATTTGCTCCTCGCTACATCGGTCCCTTCCCAGTGGAACAGGTGATCAGCCCAGTAACTTACAAACTTAAGTTACCTTCCTATTTAAGAGTCTTCCCAACCTTCCATATCTCGCTTCTAAAACCCCTAATTTTAAACAAGTTCTGCAAAATTATGCCCCGTTCTCCAAGAGTGGTCACAGACCGCGGGGTCGAATTCGAGGTTAAGGAGGTCCTTGATTCTCAGATGCGACACGGTCGTCTACAATATCTCCTGGACTGGAATGGGTATGGTCCTGAAGAGCGTTCTTGGGAGGATCCATCAGATATACACGCCCCTGCGTTGCTTCACAAGTTTCATGAAGAGAATCCTAGCAAGCCTGGTGGCTGTCCAGTGGCCATCCCTAAAAGGGGGGGGGGGGTAATGTCACGGTCCGGCGGATCGGGTTCCGGGACCAGCGGTACTTACCTGTCTGGACGCTCTGGCATGGTCCCTCCGGTGGGGGTGCGGGCTGCTGGCGAGGGGCACGACTTGCAGGCATATCTGGGAGGAGAGGTCTCAGAGGCAGCAGCAAACGTTTGTGCAGCTTCCAGCTGCAGAGGTATGGGATGGGCGTCGCCACTTTGGAAGGATCAGCTAATCTAAAACACTCAGTCACCTGCAAGGTTTGCAAAACCAATGGGAAACAGTCTGCAGGTATAAATCTGGGGATTTCTGGGTAAGAAATCGCCAGTGCAACGTCTCTCACACAGTACTGTGTGTGTGTGTGTGTGTGTGTGTGTGTGTGTGTGTGTGTGTGTGTGTGTGTGTGTGTGTGTCAATCTGCGCTCCACAGCCTTGAATCTACAGCATTCTGTTCCAGTGTCTCTGCAAGTTCCTAGAATTCCAGGCTTCTTCACTTCACTGACTGAATCCTTAGTTCTCAGCTCCAGCATAATCCTCTCAGAAGTCCTATGAAAAAGACTTTTATCCAGCCTGCCCGGTTTATCCTGTGGAAAGCTACCGACACCGAAACCCAAGCCACAACTCCGGATATTCAAGATCCAAGACCCGTGGCAGGTGGATATCATGTCAAACAAATCTTACTGATTTTATTGACTAGGTGACTAAAGTAATATACAGTATAAATGGAGGAGGGGTAGATATAGCTTATCTAGACTTTTGTAAAGCTTTTGACACTGTCCCACATCACAGACTGTTAAATAAACTTGAAAGCATAGGATTGGATACTAAAATGGTTGAATGGATAAGGTCTTGGTTGCAGGATAGAAAACAGAGAGTTGTAGTAAATGGAGTGCATTCACAGGAGGGAAATATTACCAGGGGAGCACCCCAGGGATCTGTACTTGGACAAGTGCTTTTTAATATCTTTATTAGTGACATTGCAAATGGTATCGAAGGGAAAGAATGCCTTTTTGTAGATGACTCAAAGGTATGCAACAGGGTAGACACAACAGGAGGGGTAAACCAAATGATTGATGATCTAGGTAGACTAGAGGAATGGTCAAGAGCGTGGCAATTACAGTGTAATGCCAAAAATTCTAAATCATGCACTTGGGTCTCAAAATCCAAAGGCTAAATATAGTATTAATGGCACTATATTGAAAACTACTGAGAAGGAACGGGATCTATGAGTCACTATTTCAGGTGGCTTAAAGGCAGGTAAGCCATGTAAAAAGCAATGAGGAAGGCAAGTCAGATGCTTGGTTGTTTGGGGAGATGAATCAGCAGCAGAAAGAAAGGTTGGTACAGCCTCATCTAGAATACTGTGTTAAATTCTGGAGGCCATATCGTCAGAAAGATACTAATACATTAGAGACTGTACAAAGAAGGGCAACTAAAATGGTGCATTGCTTACATCACAAAACTTACCCGGAAAGATTAAAAGTTTTAACATGTCTAGTTGGGAGCAGAGAAGGGAAATGGGGGTATGATAGAAACTTTCAAATATATCAATGGTTTCAACAAGGTATAGGAGGGAGACATCCTTCAAAAGAAGAGAAGTATTAGAACATGTGGACATGCACTGAAATTGGAGGGAGATAGGTTCAGGAGAAACTTAACTTCACAGAAAGGGTAGCAGACAAGTGGACTAGCCTCCCATCAGAGGGGTAGAAGCTAAGACAGTAGAGCAATTTAGCCATGCATGGGACAGACATAAGGATATTCTAACAAATAAATAAGGCTCAAATAAGGTTTGAAGTAATGAGATAGTTAGAAAAAGGGCAGCCTAGATGGGCCAAGTAGTTCCTATCTGCTGTCAAATTCTATGTTTTTATCACTTATCTGACAATTTACCCAATTTTTAATATTACATTTATAGTTTTCCTGTACTATTCCGCAAGTAGTTCTGCGGACATCAAAACCATAAAAAATATAACCAATAAACAAGAATAAAGACAAGAAATAAAATGAACAAACAGGTAGACGTAGACTGCAATTGACTGACAGCAAGAATAGAATTTGAGGAAAATTACACCTTGTACAGGCAACATACTAGAGTCCAAACCATGTTTACCACCAAACTCCTCCCTCGGCTTGCATTGTTCTGTAAAGCATTTTGCGACATGTGAGATATACAGCCCAACTGTCATATTGTTTTGCAAGGCAGTCCACATATCCGCAGTCAGTCATTGTTTGGACAAATCAGGGCCCAAACAGAGTCTAACGCAAGTGGGTTGTGAACAGATCTTATGGATTTGAGCATATATTGTACAATACAATTGGTGACCGCATGCACTGGATCAGGCATAAACAAAAGGTCGGAGGTTGCAAGTGAGAATGGATTGACCTGATCACTCTGTCTGTGAAATGGAAGTTTCTAAGCGGTAGCTCAGCGGGAACCAAACAGACGCAGGGAACTGTTCCATTTAGTGACAGTGTCATGGGTATGTAAGTCGACAATGCAGATGCAAATAAGTCTGTTCCATATGGATCTGGGGCACCCTGCATGTCCAGACAGTAATGATGATGGGTGCATCTGCAGGTGGAAAAACCATGGACGATATCCACATGGAGATTTATGGGTGTCCGGCATACATGGGTGGATTCTCGCATTAGATTATTCTAGGAAGTAGGCTGCTGCTGCGGCTATACTGCATAGCAGAAGGAGGTGCTCGAAGTCAGCTCCACAGGGCTCAATCCAATTAGGTGTGAGTTTGTGAATTTGAGTGTTTCATGAAATGTGCAAACTTTGCACAAATGCATGGTTCCAGAGAAATGCGAGATCCAATTAGAAATACCAATTTGCTGTACACTGGATACAGACTGGGTATATAGCGCAGCATCAAGAGATTAATCTCCTCCCACTCTGTACCTTTATTGGCTAGTTTGAGCCGGGGATAGGTGAGTTGGCTGCAGAGCTACCACGACCAGCATTTCTCCGGCAGGGTCCACAGGTTATCCACAGGATAACAGTGGGATATGAGCAGATTGGCACCAAACGATCAAAAGCTTTCAGGCCTCCCAGGATGCAACAGGCCCGTCTATATATCCCCGCCCACTGGCTCAGGAGCCGGACCATGGTCAGAGGGCTGCTGTTCTAATTTTTTGAGTGATCCTTTCTAAACAGCGTCTTATATGCTTAGAAAGAGTCGCTCCAACAACTCTTCGCCAGGCCGCGACAACGCTTACCCACGAGTACAGTGCTGTTTCGGTGGGCGTCTGTGTCGGATATACTAGCAGGTCCAGCAGACGTTACCAGGCTGTGGCCTGAGCACAGAGAGAAGGTAAGGCATGGCATCGATTCCGCTTAGTAGATGGAATACGGACACAGCCGCACTGTATTGGGAGGAGACTACCAAACAGTAGCTGATGCGGCTGCCACTGCGGGAGCACCAGCACTAGGCCTTAGGGATCTTAGGCACCAGGAATAGTATGAGGCTGTGATCCCTAGGGTTGATGTCAGCAGGGGGAGTTAGACGCTCTCCTGGTCACCCCTCCTCCCCGGTTCATGACCAGTTTCAGCCGAGTCTCCCAGCATGAACTGTTTCCTCGCTTCTGTCCCAGACGCTACCATGAGGGGACTTGGTTGCAGCATAGGCCGCTGCGTCTGTGTTCACTAAGCGCTACCGCGAGGAGACCCAGTCGCAGCATTGGGCTGTGTGGCCGGTGCATCTGTGTTCACTGAGCGTCTGCATTCACTATAGGTTCCCGGAGCGACAGTGTACACTAGTAGCGTCTGAATCCACTCAGCGTTCGCTAATGTATTGATCGATCCTGGAAGCGAGGTGAGTCTCCCTGTATCCCACTCTACTGCGTACGGGCTATACAGCACTAAATTTCTATCTACTTTGTTCAGTGTTAATAGTTAAGTTAAGTGCCTATTGCATATGAGTCTGTGTACATTTACTGTGGTTTTATTCGCATTGCGTCTAAATACATTAGATCTGTGTAAAACAGGATTAAGTAATATGTACTCCTACATACTTTAAAATGTGTTTGTAGTTAATAATGTGCTCATATGACTAATATATAACATGTGACTGACTGCTAGTGTGCTTGCTGACTTTAGTATATGTTTGTCAGTTGTTTCTTCTGATCCTCGATGCTGGTGCATGGGTAGGGTCAGATTGATATCACTTTAGAAGGTTAAAGTGATTACAGTCACAAATTGTATAGTACAATGTAAAAGTGCTGATTATTTATCATGTCTAAGAGCGGCAAAAGTGACGAAGGTACACTTACAGCAGGGCCGAAACTAGGATTTTCGTCACCCGGGGCAAGGCGGTAATTTGTCGTCCCCCCAAAAAAAAATAAACAAAAAACACATGCAAACAAACAAACAAACACTGTCAGACTAAAATAATCATGGGGGTAATTCCAAGTTGATCGCAGCAGGAATTTTTTTAGCAGTTGGGCAAAACCATGTGCACTGCAGGAAGGCAGATATAACATGTGCAGAGAGAGATAGATTTGGGTGTGGTGAGTTCAATCTGCAGTCTAAATTGCAGTGTAAAAATAAAGCAGCCAGTATTTACCCTGCACAGAAACAAAAAACCCACCCAAATCTAACTCTCTCTGCAAATGTTATATCTGCCCCCCCTGCAGTGCACATGGTTTTGCCCAACTGCTAAAAAATATCCTGCTGCGATCAACTTGGAATTGCCCCCAATGTTATCAAAAATGTGAAGAAAAAAAGGGGATATTATTGGACATTATTCCACTATGTGCCCCAAATGCCCTAAGTGTCACATGCCTTCCCAGCAGCGTGTTCTACTACATTGTCCCCTGTGTGTCCCCATGCATTGCACTATATCACTGCACCTCATTCCCATATCCACTGCATTACATCACTCGTACAACATCCCCTACATGCTGAACTACATCACTACACTACAGCGTGTCTTCTCAATGGTGTGTAGGTGGCAGCTTGTAATCGGTCGGTGCTGGCCAGGCAGCAGGGATCAAAGCCTGCTTAAGAACACAGCACCAACAGCTCACCTCTATAGCTTGCACAGTTCACTGCATACTAGTCGCAGCACTGCATGGCAAAGAAGAGAGTTTAAGACAGTAGCCGGCATAGGAGAGATCCCAGGAACTGGAGCTCATCCGCACAGCGTCGGAGCCAACTGTGGGCAAACAGGTGGGTGAGAGACATTGCCCCGGGAGTAGTCTGCTGTCTCACTGGAGCAGCACAGCACTGCTGGTTAAAAAAAAAAAAAAAACAGTTTCTCTGTAACTCCTCGGCACCCCCTCAATTCCTGCACCCGGGGCGCATGCCCCCTTAGCCCCTCCCTAGTTACAGCCCTGCTTACAGTAACACCAACACTCATATCATGTTTGTCTTGCAAAACTGAATTATCCTCTCAGGATATGGTTCAGGATGGTTTATGTGCAGATTGTTTTGCTTTTCAACAAAATACAAGGCAGATCCCTGTACAACGTCAGGTACAGATGGATCCACCTTGGGCTATGTTTGCACAGACCTTGTCCAGTATAGCTGAACGGGTAATTCGTACAGCTTCTTTACCAGGAATGGGGTATAACCCATACATGCAGCTCCCTACCTACGGTATATAATCCCCCAGCAGCTTCTCATATGAAACAAGCTGATAAACCGATGGTAAGTAAACCTTAACCTTCACAGGCTACACAAGATGATTCATCGGAAGATGAAAATTCAATTTACTCTACTTCGGCATATGAAGAGGAGGAAGAAGGTCTCAGCTCAGTGGATATTGCTGAATTAATTAGAGCTATGAAGGGCATTCTATCCTTAGAGGATTCAGCAGAGCCTGTGTTAAAAACCAAGGCACCTGTATTTAAACGTCCCAAAACAGTTAAGACTGAGTTTCCAGGGTCAGACCAGCTGATGGAAATCATGGAAGAGGCTTGGGCTACACCCAATAAAAAATATAGAATGCCCCAAAAATGGGATTCCAATTATCCTTTTCCAGCAGGGGACTGTTTAACAAGGGAGGTGTCTCCTTAGTAGATATGCATGTTATTCTATTAGTGCAGAAGTCTATATTGCCTTTTCTGTCATCATCATTAAATTATGTCACTGATAGGAGAGTGGATGGTTTTCTGAAAACCATATTTTCTCTGTCTCGGGCAGTCATAAGGCCATGGCTTCAACTTGGATGGCAAAGGCAGTGGCTGTCCGGGCTGATGCACTGGAAGAGGATGTTTTCTCAGCTTCTAGAGAACAAAAATCTTATATAGCTCATATTAAACAGGCTGCAGTTTTCTTGGAAGAAGCGGCATTAGATATGGGTACTATTGCTTCTAGGGCATCAGCCTCAACAATAAGCTGCCCGCAGAGCACTTTGGTTACGTACGTGGAAAGCGGATTCAGAATCTAAGAAGGTTTTGGAATATTAGACTGCGTAGGTCATGTAATATGGCCGAAAGCAACATAAACTCACCGGATGGGCATGCGGCACACCTCTTAATGCATCACTCTGGCACGGAAGGGGTTACAGTTTTTGTGGGAGGAACGTAAGGAAAACTGCCTAGAATGTGATTGGCTGGATTCTGTATAGGGGCTGGTCTGACATACATATAGTCTTCAGACCTAGGACAGCCTGTCTCTTTGCTGTTGTTTCCATGGACCAGCTAAGTACAAGCTAATATCCTAAAGTTATCAGTGTTTCCTTAAAACACTTTGCTTCCTACTAACTGTCCTTTTTTCTATTTGCATTAATCTTTACTTCTTTCTGCTTTATATAATCCCTACCTCTCTTCTACCTCTTTCTGTCCTATTTACTTTCTTTTCTACCTCTTATTTATTGTATGTGACTGTACATTGTCCCTGTCTGTTCGTCCCCTCCAATGGCCGCTGTACGCGGCGCGGGCCTGCCTACTCGCTACTCGACTTCTCCGTGAGCCGAACGAGCCGGGGCAGACCTCCTGCGCCTGGGGCGGCAGTGTCCATGAGCGTCCTCGGTCGGGCTCGACCGCCCGCTCTCGCGGCCCCCCGGGTGCCTGCTCAAGCTTCGTCTCCGCCGCTGTCAGCGGCGGTGACGGATGACGCGGCGCTGGGTGTCTCGGGGCGGCGGAGGCGGCCTGCTAGGCCGGGCGCTTCCTCGCCCCGGCGGCCGCTAATCTGGTGGTGGGCGGGCAGTGCTCCCTCCCTGCATCTGGGCACACGCTTTCTTTTTGCGCGGGGAGGGAGGGGGACTGTCCCCCCTCCCCCCCCCCCCACACACCACACACACAAGGTGCTTTTGTACATCGCTCCCTCCCTGCAGCTGGGCACAGGCCTTCTTTTTCTACGAGGAGGGAGGGGGACTGGGGGACTGCCCCCCCCCACCCCCGCACAGACGGTGCTTATGTATAATGTAATGTTCAACAGTGGTATAGGGAGGAGAAGGATGCCGTTTTGAGTCTGGGGCGGCATCATACAGATATATATATTCCACACATTGCTCCCCAGAGCTGTTGCGAGGTCACATGGTGGCCGGCTGCAGTGGGTACGGCCAGCCCGTCTGCACTACTGCGACTTGGCCGGGGACGCCGTCGGCCCTCACAAGGGGGCCCCCATACAGCCTAATCAGCCCAAGCACAGTTGGCCACTTTATACGCAGGTGCAGGGTCACGCTCTGCTGCCCGCGGTGGGACGGGGCTCCGTGCCCGCAATGCCGCGGCCGGGCCGATGTCGCCGTGGGCCCGCGCCGGGGGGGTCGCATTGGGCCCGGTTAGGCCGGTCGCGCTGGGGCCGATACTGCGGCCTCGCCCCCTCCCCCGCAGTGGGTAGCACCGTGGCACCGGCCCGCACTGGGGATAACCCGGAAGCCTGGTAGTGCCGGACGGCGTGCCCGTGCTACCCTGGCCAGCCACAGACATGAAGCACAGTTGCAGGCCGGTACCCCCCCCCCCCCCAAGGGGACGACCTGAGCAGGCGGCCAGCACGTTCTCTAGGCCTAGCAGGGAAAAAGGCACAGGGTACAAGTGCGCTGCGTCTAACAGTTCCAGCAATCAGGGATCTAGTCCCAAGACCAATACTAGGGATAGTGGGATGGCGCGATGTAGGCGGTCAGGCACTACTCATTGCAGCAGGACAGCAATGCCGTTACACCCGACAGCTAGGGGTCCTTTTCCCCTACAGGTGGTTTGCTAACCTCCCGTGTGGCGCGGGACTCGCGTCCCATGTCTGAACTTAGCGCGCCCGCGTCCGCACCTTTGATGGACCCCACCGTCTTGTCCGCCTTTGTTCCGCAGTCGCGTCAGATGCGGTCCCCTTGTTATCCTCCGTACCCGGGGGTCAGGGGCCGGCAGCCACTTATCTGGATGATAGCATCGCGCAGACGCTTACGCCGCTACTGTCCTCTGACGGACCGGCTCGCCCGCCCCGCTCGCGGAGGAGGTGGGACCGCTGGGGGTTCACGGGAACAGTGTCTCCTTGGTCTCCCCATCCGTGGACGTCGGGACTGGAATGGAGTCAGCTGGTGCCTCCGTGAGTCATCCGGAGCGAGCAGGGACGTACGCAGTTGCTTCTCGTGCAGGTGAGTCTTCATCGGACCCTGTCCTGGCCCGGGGTAGTATGGTTACTCCCCCCCCCCGTAGCGGGTTGGGATCACGTACTCAGTCCCGCTCCTCTAGCGAGGGTGGACGTACGCGTAGGGATCCCAGCAAGCGCGGTAGGCATAGGCGTTGGGGCATGGTCTCATCCCTTGGGGGATGTCCTCCGACGGCTGTTTGCACAGGGTCAATGGCGAGAGCGCTGAAACTCGGCGGTGCAATGTGGTCTGATGCCCTGGGTCCGGGACGGGATCCGTAAGGGCCAATACGTCAATATCTTCGCCCTCACTAGTGTTGATCGTTAAGCTTTGCTTTCGGCTACGAAGAAGCAAACAGGGCAGCGGAGCCGCTTTGCGACCCTACCCTAATGGGGTTCGGTGCATGTTCATCTACGCGGCGTGTTATTTAGAGATGCGCACGGACGGGCACATGAACCCAGTGCTCTATAATTTCCTTATACACTTGGTGTACCAGGAGTACAAAGGGTCGGCTGGGCGACGTTACTTTTAGGTCTTCCGGCGCACACTGCTCGGCCGGGAAATCTACATGTCGGTACAATGGATGTCGAATTGTGCTCGGAGCTAACACAGGGCTCCGTGGGCACCAAGGAGGGCAGTATGGCGAGACGGTGGCCAAAGCGGCCTGGCTCTCGTTCTACTTCTTTTCGAGCGGGTCCATCACGCACAGGGCATGATACATGCTTCGCTTTCCATGATGCCCAATGTTGGGTGGTCGGTGTCGTGTTCATCGCTCATGCATCACATGTGGCGGAGCACAAGGGATCAAGGACTTCACCAGTCCTGGGACATGGGATTATCCCGGCTCGCAGACCCAGCAGAGTCGCGTTTCCGCGGCCCCAGGCGCGGGCCTTGGCCCCCACCCCAATTAGATTACTGGCGCTCATACCCTGGCTGCGAGGGTACCCGGGGTGGCTGTACGCCCAATTTTTGCTCTTGAGTTTCGCGTTCGGCTTCTCCTTACTGATATCTGGGCTAGTGGGTCCCGGGGCTGGTACAACCCTTCGTTCGGCTCGGGAGTTTCCGGTCGTGCTCCAGCAGAATGCTCAGGCTGAGGTTTCGTTGGGCAGGAGGCCCCCCCCCCCCCCCTTACCGCATTTAGGTCTTGTCCCCTGTCGGGATAGTGCCCAAAAAGTCCGCGAGCAAATATAGGCTGCTACAGCATCTTTCCTGTCCCCTGTGGTCATCCGTAAATGATGCTACCACTGTTTGTCAGTGGAGGGTCAGTTACCTGTCCTTTTATTCGGCCATAGCCTACATTAGGTCTTTTGGGAACGGGGGTCGTGAAGTGTAAATTGGACATCCAGTCAGCATTTCGTCCTCTCCCTCTGTACCCTTGGGCCTTTCGGTTTAGGGTTTTTTGGGCGATGGCTATTACATAGATCGGTGCCTCTCTATGGGTTGTTCTCTCTCTTGTTCTTTCCTCCATTGGCGCCTGGAGCATGCGACGGGCTAACGGCGAATTTCGCACGGCTTGGATGATGTCCTTTTGATCGGGCCACAGGACTCAGATCGCTTAGCTAGCTTGTTACGGAGGGCACTCGCCCTCTTCGCACACTTCGGGGTTCCGGTGGCGCCTGAGCGTCCTCATGGGCCCTCTGCATCCGTAGACTATCTCGGCCCTCAGTTTGATTCGGTCACCGGCCTCTGTAGTCTCCCGGTAGATACGGTTACGTCTTCGTATGATATCCTTTATGTGCTTGCTGCGGGCAAGCTTACTTTCATGCAGGATCCATCCCTATGGGGCCTGTTTAATTTTGCCTGCAAAGTTATCCCCATGGGTAGAGTTTTTCTGTAGAAAATTGGAGCGGCCGACAGTTGGAATTTGACGCCCGCATCCTTTTCTCAGATTGTCCCTCGACATTCGGCGGGATTTACGTACCATGGACGAATTTGGTTAGTTTCAGCGGCATTTGTGTTGGGTGGGAGGCGGCAAGCTTTTCAAGGACACCTCTGGTGCTTGCGATTAGCGAGCGCTTTCTGACACACTTGCTATCGCTGTATATTTTTCCCATACCGGGCTCATCGGAGCTCTGGCTCCATGCCCTGCGTAACACACAGGGGGTCTTCTGGTGGCCGTGGCTTTTGCCATCATTAGGCAGGAGTCCACAGCCTTGCCGGTACTGCTGGTCTTCGCACAGATAGTCTTGCTATGCTGGGTGAACAACATTACGTTGCGAGCCGCGCATGTCCCGGCCGAGAGCAACAACATTGATGATACTTTTCTCGCGTCGACTGGCAGCGGTTTAGGCAGTTGGCTCCTGCAGCTCTAATCCAAAGGGACTTCTGCGGATTGGAGGACTTAGCCCACAGGTCTTTGGCTCCTGCAACTTTCGCGGCTTGTCTGGCCGCTTGGGAGCGGTGAAGTCGCCACCTGCTGGAGCGGGGCCATACTGGTAAGACCCCTCACGAGGCAGATGGCCCATAGTTGCATTGGATTGGGGATGACAGGGATGGTGGCAGCAGGCTGATCCCTGAACAACTGGGCAGCTGGCCCTCAGGGATGGTGGCAGAAGGCCAATCCCGTAACATCGGGGCAGCAGGCCCTACAACATTTAGGATATTATTTCACTTATAATTTTGAGATATTTTATTTTCATGTGCTGTATGCTTTTTGCTATGTGTGATCAATATTTCAACCGTCCCTCAGTTAGTGAGAGTTTTTCATCCAAGTTTGGATTTAATAGGCCTTCCTTTCCGTCAATAACAGCCATCGATATACGCCTCGACGGTTTGCGGTGTAAAATTCCGCGCTCACGAAACGGGGATACGAGGTCGGCGGCCTTTACGATGGCCTTCCACGGTGGGTTCAGGGTGGGTGAGTGGGTGTCCGTCTCTCGGACTTCTGCCTTGCCCATGCTGGGGCCCACGTCGTCGTACGCCCCGACGGTTTGTGGTGTGGGATTCAGCGCTCCAAGACCGACGTAGTGGGCAGGGGGCTGTGTGTTCGAGTGGGGTCGGGCTCGTGTGCGGGGCATTTTGTCCAGTTCTCGCGGCCCGGTCTTATTCGTCTGTGCGGCCTCCAGCGCCCTCCTGGGTGGCTCGTCCATTGTGGCGGTTCCCCATTGACTAGGAATCAATTCCTGTTGGTTTTGGGACGTTGTATTTTATACCTGGGTCTATCTCTGGCCGGCTATGGGGCTCACTCCGCATCAGCGCTGCTTCGGCAGCCGCTGTGGTGGGTTGGTCCGAAGTCGATGTCCGGGCACTGGGTAGGTGGAGGTCTGGTGCAGTCTGACGCTATATCAGGCCTTTTCCTCCCAGTGCGCCCTTTTGAGGATTAGCCGCTCGTTGCAGTTGCACTTTGCGATTGCGGGGGCCTTGAGGAATTTTTGTTTTATCGTTGGTTTTAATTACGGCTGTTGCCGGCTGACGAAGTTTTGTGTTTTTGCCTCAAGTCAAATTGGGCGACCCCTCCCCCCCCCCTCCCTCCCTGTTAGGGTTGCATGTTAGGTTATCCATTTTCTTCATATATTTAATTTCTTAAACATATTTCATTTCTTAACCTCAGTACCAGGCAGGCAGGCGGCTAGATCCGCGCTTTATGTGATTCAGGTCTATTTAGTTTTGTATTCTGTTTTCTTTAGTATTCTGCTTTGTTTAGTTGTGTTAGGTTTTCGGGTCAGGTGGCGGTGGCAGGTTGGTAACCTGGCAGTTGGCCGGTTTCTGAACGGTTATTTTAGTTTAACTTAAGGAGTTTATTGTTAGTAAGTTCGGGTGAGCTTTTAGGTAATTTTATAGTCTTATTATTAATTGATGGGCACCACCGTACCTGGTGGGCCCATATGATAGATCATGGACATGTGTGGATATCGGGGCCGGTGGCCCTATTTTTTATCCCGTAGGGGCGGAGCGTACCTCCGTCCCTACAACTGTTGGTGGGCAGGGGTAGTGGCAGAAGGTCGACCCCTGGCCTTGGATTTTTTGGATTTCCGATGTCTGGGATGGAGGCAGGAGGCCGATCCCGGAACATCTGGGGCAGAAGGCCCCTTCACACTAGAGATGAGCGGGTTCGGTTTCTCTGAATCCGAACCCGCACGAACTTCATGTTTTTTTTCACGGGTCCGAGCGACTCGGATCTTCCCGCCTTGCTCGGTTAACCCGAGCGCGCCCGAACGTCATCATGACGCTGTCGGATTCTCGCGAGGCTCGGATTCTATCGCGAGACTCGGATTCTATATAAGGAGCCGCGCGTCGCCGCCATTTTCACACGTGCATTGAGATTGATAGGGAGAGGACGTGGCTGGCGTCCTCTCCATTTAGATTATAAGAGAGAGAGATTTACTGGAGCTTAGGACTAGGAGGAGTACTGTAGAAGTGTAGAGAGTGCAGAGAGTTTACTAGTGAGTGACCACCAGACAGTGCAGTTTATTTAATATATCCGTTCTCTGCCTGAAAAAAGCGATACACACAGTGACTCAGTCACATACCATATCTGTGTGCACTGCTCAGGCTCAGCCCAGTGTGCTGCATCATCTATATATATTATATATCTGTCTGACTGCTCAGCTCACACAGCTTATAATTGTGGGGGAGACTGGGGAGCACTGCAGTGCCAGTTATAGGTTATAGCAGGAGCCAGGAGTACATAATATTATATAGTGAGTGACCACCAGACAGTGCAGTTTATTTAATATATCCGTTCTCTGCCTGAAAAAAGCGATACACACAGTGACTCAGTCACATACCATATCTGTGTGCACTGCTCAGGCTCAGCCCAGTGTGCTGCATCATCTATATATATTATATATCTGTCTGACTGCTCAGCTCACACAGCTTATAATTGTGGGGAGACTGGGGAGCACTGCAGTGCCAGTTATAGGTTATAGCAGGAGCCAGGAGTACATAATATTATATAGTGAGTGACCACCAGACAGTGCAGTTTATTTAATATATCCGTTCTCTGCCTGAAAAAAGCGATACACACAGTGACTCAGTCACATACCATATCTGTGTGCACTGCTCAGGCTCAGCCCAGTGTGCTGCATCATCTATATATATTATATATCTGTCTGACTGCTCAGCTCACACAGCTTATAATTGTGGGGGAGACTGGGGAGCACTGCAGTGCCAGTTATAGGTTATAGCAGGAGCCAGGAGTACATAATATTATATTAAAATTAAACAGTGCACACTTTTGCTGCAGGAGTGCCACTGCCAGTGTGACTGACCAGTGACCTGACCACACTGACCACCAGTATAGTTAGTAGTATACTTATATTGTGATTGCCTGAAAAAGTTAAACACTCGTCGTGTGACTTCACTTGTGTGTTGTTGTTTTTTTTATTCTATAAAAATAAAACTCATTCTGCTGACAGACAGTGTCCAGCAGGTCCGTCATTATATAATATATAATATATACCTGTCCGGCTGCAGTAGTGATATATATATATTTTTTATATCATTTATCATCCAGTCGCAGCAGACACAGTACGGTAGTTCACGGCTGTGGCTACCTCTGTGTCTGCACTCGGCAGGCAGTCCGTCCATAATTGTATACCACCTAACCGTGGTTTTTTTTTCTTCTTTATACATACATACTACTACGACATCTCTTTATCAACCAGTCTATATTAGCAGCAGACACAGTACAGTACGGTAGTTCACGGCTGTGGCTACCTCTGTGTCTGCACTCGGCAGGCAGTCCGTCCATAATTGTATACCACCTAACCGTGGTTTTTTTTTCTTTCTTCTTTATACATACATAGTTACATAGACATCTCTTTATCAACCAGTCTATATTAGCAGCAGACACAGTACAGTACGGTAGTTCACGGCTGTGGCTACCTCTGTGTCTGCACTCGGCAGGCAGTCCGTCCATAATTGTATACCACCTAACCGTGGTTTTTTTTTCTTTCTTCTTTATACATACATAGTTACATAGACATCTCTTTATCAACCAGTCTATATTAGCAGCAGACACAGTACAGTACGGTAGTTCACGGCTGTGGCTACCTCTGTGTCTGCACTCGGCAGGCAGTCCGTCCATAATTGTATACCACCTAACCGTGGTTTTTTTTTCTTTCTTCTTTATACATACATAGTTACATAGACATCTCTTTATCAACCAGTCTATATTAGCAGCAGACACAGTACAGTACGGTAGTTCACGGCTGTGGCTACCTCTGTGTCTGCACTCGGCAGGCAGTCCGTCCATAATTGTATACCACCTAACCGTGGTTTTTTTTTCTTTCTTCTTTATACATACATAGTTACATAGACATCTCTTTATCAACCAGTCTATATTAGCAGCAGACACAGTACAGTACGGTAGTTCACGGCTGTGGCTACCTCTGTGTCTGCACTCGGCAGGCAGTCCGTCCATAATTGTATACCACCTAACCGTGGTTTTTTTTTCTTTCTTCTTTATACATACATAGTTACATAGACATCTCTTTATCAACCAGTCTATATTAGCAGCAGACACAGTACAGTACGGTAGTTCACGGCTGTGGCTACCTCTGTGTCTGCACTCGGCAGGCAGTCCATCCATAATTGTATACCACCTAACCGTGGTTTTTTTTTCTTTCTTCTTTATACATACATAGTTACATAGACATCTCTTTATCAACCAGTCTATATTAGCAGCAGACACAGTACAGTACGGTAGTTCACGGCTGTGGCTACCTCTGTGTCTGCACTCGGCAGGCAGTCCGTCCATAATTGTATACCACCTAACCGTGGTTTTTTTTTCTTTCTTCTTTATACATACATAGTTACATAGACATCTCTTTATCAACCAGTCTATATTAGCAGCAAACTACAAGAAGGAAAAGGCGCCTCCCTGAGTCTATGTTGAAAGATGCTGCCTGCTGCTCCCAAAGGATTAGGGTATTAGCAGTCCCTAAACAAGTGAGAAACAAAAAACTAGACAAGGGAGCGCAGGCAGACTCCACTGAAAATCACAATTTTAATATACACAATGATCACATACTAAATATGCATGATTAGTACTAATTAGAGCCAATAAAAATCATTAAAATCAATAAAAGTCCGCACTACAATTTCATATATTTCCACACGATTTAGTGTATTAATAACCTGGTATATTAATAATATTTGGATAAGATATCTTGAAAATTAGCAGCTGATGTTTAAATGCTTAAAGTCCAAGCAATATCCATAAAGCAGACTGATGTTTGAAACTGCTTCGTTCAGATTAGAGCCAGGTGAATAAGTTAATTATGGATAAAGACCTCCAAAACCCCAAATCAACACCGGTTCTGCTTTGTTTGGTGTAGCAGCATAATGTGGTGATATCGCTTACCACATATTCTGTGTGTCGGTAACACTGACAGGAACTCCGGTACTGTTTGCTCCGGCGGCTGAGTCCGATGCTTCACTTTTTATTGCGGCGTGTCAGACCAGTTGTTATTCCCCGCTTCTACGGAGCTTCTATGCGGCACTATAGTTATCCAGAGTACCGCTGATCCAAGGTATTAAGCTGACAGCCACGGTCCCCGTATGGCAAGAGGGACCAGTGCAGGTGGCTTTGTTCGGGCCGGTTTAACCCGACAGTGCAATGGAGCTCGAACGGGTGAAGCAGCCGTGAGAGGTTGGGGTGGTCAGATGAAAAAAGTAGTCGGATCCTGGAACAGCCCTGACGCGTTTCTCGACCGGCACAATCTGGTCGTTTCCTCAGAGGGTTATGACCCTCTGAGGAAACGACCAGATTGTGCCGGTCGAGAAACGCGTCAGGGCTGTTCCAGGATCCGACTACTTTTTTCATCTGACCACCCCAACCTCTCACGGCTGCTTCACCCGTTCGAGCTCCATTGCACTGTCGGGTTAAACCGGCCCGAACAAAGCCACCTGCACTGGTCCCTCTTGCCATACGGGGACCGTGGCTGTCAGCTTAATACCTTGGATCAGCGGTACTCTGGATAACTATAGTGCCGCATAGAAGCTCCGTAGAAGCGGGGAATAACAACTGGTCTGACACGCCGCAATAAGGAGTGAAGCATCGGACTCAGCCGCCGGAGCAAACAGTACCGGAGTTCCTGTCAGTGTTACCGACACACAGAATATGTGGTAAGCGATATCACCACATTATGCTGCTACACCAAACAAAGCAGAACCGGTGTTGATTTGGGGTTTTGGAGGTCTTTATCCATAATTAACTTATTCACCTGGCTCTAATCTGAACGAAGCAGTTTCAAACATCAGTCTGCTTTATGGATATTGCTTGGACTTTAAGCATTTAAACATCAGCTGCTAATTTTCAAGATATCTTATCCAAATATTATTAATATACCAGGTTATTAATACACTAAATCGTGTGGAAATATATGAAATTGTAGTGCGGACTTTTATTGATTTTAATGATTTTTATTGGCTCTAATTAGTACTAATCATGCATATTTAGTATGTGATCATTGTGTATATTAAAATTGTGATTTTCAGTGGAGTCTGCCTGCGCTCTCTTGTCTAGTTTTTTATATTAGCAGCAGACACAGTACAGTACGGTAGTTCACGGCTGTGGCTACCTCTGTGTCTGCACTCGGCAGGCAGTCCGTCCATAATTGTATACCACCTAACCGTGGTTTTTTTTTTCTTTCTTCTTTATACATACATAGTTACATAGACATCTCTTTATCAACCAGTCTATATTAGCAGCAGACACAGTACAGTACGGTAGTTCACGGCTGTGGCTACCTCTGTGTCTGCACTCGGCAGGCAGTCCGTCCATAATTGTATACCACCTAACCGTGGTTTTTTTTTTCTTTCTTCTTTATACATACATAGTTACATAGACATCTCTTTATCAACCAGTCTATATTAGCAGCAGACACAGTACAGTACGGTAGTTCACGGCTGTGGCTACCTCTGTGTCTGCACTCGGCAGGCAGTCCATAATTGTATACTAGTATCCATCTCCATTGTTTACCTGAGGTGCCTTTTAGTTGTGCCTATTAAAATATGGAGAACAAAAATGTTGAGGTTCCAAAATTAGGGAAAGATCAAGATCCACTTCCACCTCGTGCTGAAGCTGCTGCCACTAGTCATGGCCGAGACGATGAAATGCCAGCAACGTCGTCTGCCAAGGCCGATGCCCAATGTCATAGTACAGAGCATGTCAAATCCAAAACACCAAATATCAGAAAAAAAAGGACTCCAAAACCTAAAATAAAATTGTCGGAGGAGAAGCGTAAACTTGCCAATATGCCATTTACGACACGGAGTGGCAAGGAACGGCTGAGGCCCTGGCCTATGTTCATGGCTAGTGGTTCAGCTTCACATGAGGATGGAAGCACTCAGCCTCTCGCTAGAAAAATGAAAAGACTCAAGCTGGCAAAAGCAGCACAGCAAAGAACTGTGCGTTCTTCGAAATCCCAAATCCACAAGGAGAGTCCAATTGTGTCGGTTGCGATGCCTGACCTTCCCAACACTGGACGTGAAGAGCATGCGCCTTCCACCATTTGCACGCCCCCTGCAAGTGCTGGAAGGAGCACCCGCAGTCCAGTTCCTGATAGTCAGATTGAAGATGTCAGTGTTGAAGTACACCAGGATGAGGAGGATATGGGTGTTGCTGGCGCTGGGGAGGAAATTGACCAGGAGGATTCTGATGGTGAGGTGGTTTGTTTAAGTCAGGCACCCGGGGAGACACCTGTTGTCCGTGGGAGGAATATGGCCGTTGACATGCCAGGTGAAAATACCAAAAAAATCAGCTCTTCGGTGTGGAGGTATTTCACCAGAAATGCGGACAACAGGTGTCAAGCCGTGTGTTCCCTTTGTCAAGCTGTAATAAGTAGGGGTAAGGACGTTAACCACCTCGGAACATCCTCCCTTATACGTCACCTGCAGCGCATTCATAATAAGTCAGTGACAAGTTCAAAAACTTTGGGTGACAGCGGAAGCAGTCCACTGACCAGTAAATCCCTTCCTCTTGTAACCAAGCTCACGCAAACCACCCCACCAACTCCCTCAGTGTCAATTTCCTCCTTCCCCAGGAATGCCAATAGTCCTGCAGGCCATGTCACTGGCAATTCTGACGAGTCCTCTCCTGCCTGGGATTCCTCCGATGCATCCTTGCGTGTAACGCCTACTGCTGCTGGCGCTGCTGTTGTTGCCGCTGGGAGTCGATGGTCATCCCAGAGGGGAAGTCGTAAGCCCACTTGTACTACTTCCAGTAAGCAATTGACTGTTCAACAGTCCTTTGCGAGGAAGATGAAATATCACAGCAGTCATCCTACTGCAAAGCGGATAACTGAGGCCTTGGCATCCTGGGTGGTGAGAAACGTGGTTCCGGTATCCATCATTACTGCAGAGCCAACTAGAGACTTGTTGGAGGTACTGTGTCCCCGGTACCAAATACCATCTAGGTTCCATTTCTCTAGGCAGGCGATACCGAAAATGTACACAGACCTCAGAAAAAGAGTCACCAGTGTCCTAAAAAATGCAGCTGTACCCAATGTCCACTTAACCACGGACATGTGGACAAGTGGAGCAGGGCAGGGTCAGGACTATATGACTGTGACAGCCCACTGGGTAGATGTATGGACTCCCGCCGCAAGAACAGCAGCGGCGGCACCAGTAGCAGCATCTCGCAAACGCCAACTCTTTCCTAGGCAGGCTACGCTTTGTATCACTGGTTTCCAGAATACGCACACAGCTGAAAACCTCTTACGGCAACTGAGGAAGATCATCGCGGAATGGCTTACCCCAATTGGACTCTCCTGTGGATTTGTGGCATCGGACAACGCCAGCAATATTGTGTGTGCATTAAATATGGGCAAATTCCAGCACGTCCCATGTTTTGCACATACCTTGAATTTGGTGGTGCAGAATTTTTTTAAAAACGACAGGGGCGTGCAAGAGATGCTGTCGGTGGCCAGAAGAATTGCGGGACACTTTCGGCGTACAGGCACCACGTACAGAAGACTGGAGCACCACCAAAAACTACTGAACCTGCCCTGCCATCATCTGAAGCAAGAAGTGGTAACGAGGTGGAATTCAACCCTCTATATGCTTCAGAGGTTGGAGGAGCAGCAAAAGGCCATTCAAGCCTATACAATTGAGCACGATATAGTAGGTGGAATGCACCTGTCTCAAGCGCAGTGGAGAATGATTTCAACGTTGTGCAAGGTTCTGATGCCCTTTGAACTTGCCACACGTGAAGTCAGTTCAGACACTGCCAGCCTGAGTCAGGTCATTCCCCTCATCAGGCTTTTGCAGAAGAAGCTGGAGACATTGAAGGAGGAGCTAACACGGAGCGATTCCGCTAGGCATGTGGGACTTGTGGATGGAGCCCTTAATTCGCTTAACAAGGATTCACGGGTGGTCAATCTGTTGAAATCAGAGCACTACATTTTGGCCACCGTGCTCGATCCTAGATTTAAAGCCTACCTTGGATCTCTCTTTCCGGCAGACACAAGTCTGCTGGGGTTGAAAGACCTGCTGGTGACAAAATTGTCAAGTCAAGCGGAACGCGACCTGTCAACATCTCCTCCTTCACATTCTCCCGCAACTGGGGGTGCGAGGAAAAGGCTCAGAATTCCGAGCCCACCCGCTGGCGGTGATGCAGGGCAGTCTGGAGCGACTGCTGATGCTGACATCTGGTCCGGACTGAAGGACCTGACAACGATTACGGACATGTCGTCTACTGTCACTGCATATGATTCTCTCAACATTGATAGAATGGTGGAGGATTATATGAGTGACCGCATCCAAGTAGGCACGTCACACAGTCCGTACTTATACTGGCAGGAAAAAGAGGCAATTTGGAGGCCCTTGCACAAACTGGCTTTATTCTACCTAAGTTGCCCTCCCACAAGTGTGTACTCCGAAAGAGTGTTTAGTGCCGCCGCTCACCTTGTCAGCAATCGGCGTACGAGGTTACATCCAGAAAATGTGGAGAAGATGATGTTCATTAAAATGAATTATAATCAATTCCTCCGCGGAGACATTGACCAGCAGCAATTGCCTCCACAAAGTACACAGGGAGCTGAGATGGTGGATTCCAGTGGGGACGAATTGATAATCTGTGAGGAGGGGGATGTACACGGTGATATATCGGAGGGTGAAGATGAGGTGGACATCTTGCCTCTGTAGAGCCAGTTTGTGCAAGGAGAGATTAATTGCTTCTTTTTTGGGGGGGGTCCAAACCATCCCGTCATATCAGTCACAGTCGTGTGGCAGACCCTGTCACTGAAATGATGGGTTGGTTAAAGTGTGCATGTCCTGTTTTGTTTATACAACATAAGGGTGGGTGGGAGGGCCCAAGGACAATTCCATCTTGCACCTCTTTTTTCTTTTCTTTTTCTTTGCATCATGTGCTGATTGGGGAGGGTTTTTTGGAAGGGACATCCTGCGTGACACTGCAGTGCCACTCCTAAATGGGCCCGGTGTTTGTGTCGGCCACTAGGGTCGCTAATCTTACTCACACAGTCAGCTACCTCATTGCGCCTCTTTTTTTCTTTGCGTCATGTGCTGTTTGGGGAGGGTTTTTTGGAAGGGACATCCTGCGTGACACTGCAGTGCCACTCCTAGATGGGCCCGGTGTTTGTGTCGGCCACTAGGGTCGCTAATCTTACTCACACAGCTACCTCATTGCGCCTCTTTTTTTCTTTGCGTCATGTGCTGTTTGGGGAGGGTTTTTTGGAAGGGACATCCTGCGTGACACTGCAGTGCCACTCCTAGATGGGCCCGGTGTTTGTGTCGGCCACTAGGGTCGCTAATCTTACTCACACAGCTACCTCATTGCGCCTCTTTTTTTCTTTGCGTCATGTGCTGTTTGGGGAGGGTTTTTTGGAAGGGCCATCCTGCGTGACACTGCAGTGACACTCCTAGATGGGCCCGGTGTTTGTGTCGGCCACTAGGGTCGCTAATCTTACTCACACAGCTACCTCATTGCGCCTCTTTTTTTCTTTGCGTCATGTGCTGTTTGGGGAGGGTTTTTTGGAAGGGACATCCTGCGTGACACTGCAGTGCCACTCCTAGATGGGCCCGGTGTTTGTGTCGGCCACTAGGGTCGCTTATCTTACTCACACAGCGACCTCGGTGCAAATTTTAGGACTAAAAATAATATTGTGAGGTGTGAGGTATTCAGAATAGACTGAAAATGAGTGTAAATTATGGTTTTTGAGGTTAATAATACTTTGGGATCAAAATGACCCCCAAATTCTATGATTTAAGCTGTTTTTTAGTGTTTTTTGAAAAAAACACCCGAATCCAAAACACACCCGAATCCGACAAAAAAAATTCGGTGAGGTTTTGCCAAAACGCGTTCGAACCCAAAACACGGCCGCGGAACCGAACCCAAAACCAAAACACAAAACCCGAAAAATTTCAGGCGCTCATCTCTACTTCACACATATGTTTTTATTGCTCGGGATGGAGGCAGGAGGCCAATCCCGAAGCATCTGGGGCAGAAGGCCCCCTCACACACACATGTTTATTGCTCTATTTCGTCATATAATTTTGTATCACCCTTATTAAGTTCTTTATTATGCTTAACCGTTCTTCTCCCCGCCACCTTAGTTAGAGAGGGAAGTCTGCATTTTTAGTTTTAGTATTAATAGGCCTCCCTCTCAGTCAAAATAAAAAGCTGACCCCTTTCACGCCAATTACGGTTGTTGTGTCTTTATTTATTAAGATAAGTGTGCTTGAGAGGTGTGCGTATGCATCTGACGTGTGAAGTTTAAGACTGCGTAGGTCATGTAATATGGCCGAAAGCAACATAAACTCACCGGATGGGCATGCGGCACGCCTCTTAATGCATCACTCTGGCACGGAAGGGGTTACAGTTTTTGTGGGAGGAACGTAAGGAAAACTGCCTAGAATGTGATTGGCTAGATTCTGTATAGGGGCTGGTCTGACATACATATAGTCTTCAGACCTAGGACAGCCTGTCTCTTTGCTGTTGTTTCCGTGACCCACCCTCCCGCCCTGGGGAGTTGGTTTTTGTTGCTCCCCTGGGGGTTGCTTGTGTCGGCTTTTGGTGGCCGGTTTCTGAACGGTTATTTTAGTTTAACTTAAGGAGTTTATTGTTAGTAAGTTCGGGTGAGCTTTTAGGTAATTTTATAGTCTTATTATTAATTGATGGGTACCACCGTACCTGGTGGGCCCATATGATAGATCATGGACATGTGTGGATATCGGGGCCGGTGGCCCTATTTTTTATCCCGTAGGGGCGGAGCGTACCTCCGTCCCTACAACTGTTGGTGGGCAGGGGTAGTGGCAGAAGGTCGACCCCTGGCCTTGGATTTTTTGGATTTCCGATGTCTGGGATGGAGGCAGGAGGCCGATCCCGGAACATCTGGGGCAGAAGGCCCCTTCACACATATGTTTTTATTGCTCGGGATGGAGGCAGGAGGCCAATCCCGAAGCATCTGGGGCAGAAGGCCCCCTCACACACACATGTTTATTGCTCTATTTCGTCATATAATTTTGTATCACCCTTATTAAGTTCTTTATTATGCTTAACCGTTCTTCTCCCCGCCACCTTAGTTAGAGAGGGAAGTCTGCATTTTTAGTTTTAGTATTAATAGGCCTCCCTCTCAGTCAAAATAAAAAGCTGACCCCTTTCACGCCAATTACGGTTGTTGTGTCTTTATTTATTAAGATAAGTGTGCTTGAGAGGTGTGCGTATGCATCTGACGTGTGAAGTTTATGCCTTTTGCTGGAAATATTCTTTTTTGTAAAGAATTGACAGATATTCTGGAGTCAGAAGCAGACTCCAAGAAGGTCAAGTTTCCTTCCACATATAATCCCAAACCTAAAAGTCCAGTTTTTCGGCCTTTTCGGTCGCAAGGAAAAGAGAAGGGAAAAAGCGATCGTAAGCAGCCCCAATACAATAAGTTGGGTAAGTCAAAGAAGCATTGGGCTACAAGAGGGCCAGCTTCCAAACCAGAAGATAAGCCATCAGCCTGATGGTGCCGGCCCCCTCCTGGGGGACCCCAGGGTAGGGGGCCTGCTTCTTCAGTTTGCACAGATCTGGCAGCAGTCTACAACAGATGCCTGGGTGCAAGAAGTGGTATCTCTAGGTTATGTTTTCCCCTTCAAGAATTATCCTCCTCGAAGTTTCTTCTGCACCAGCCCATCTCGGGTGGAGGCGAAGGCAAGGACCTTGCAAGAAGCAGTTCAGAAATTGCTTCAGTCAGGAGTAGTCATTCCAGTACCCCCTGTACAATGGGGACAGGGTTTTTACTCCAACCTGTTTTTGGTTCAGAAGCCAAATGGGTCATTTCAACCCAATCTCTAAATGCTAAACAAATACATTTGGGTACCACGGTTTCACATGGAGACGTTACGCTCCATAGTTTTGGCCTTAGAACCAGGGGATTATATAGTATCCCTGGATATTCAGGATGCATACCTACATGTACCTATAACACTGTCCTATCAGTGTTATCTCAGGTTCGCCATCCTCCAGCAGCATTTTCAGTTCCAGGCCTTACCCTTTGGGTTAGTCACAGCCCCCAGAGTATTTACCAAGATCATGGTGGTTATGGCAGCTTATCTCCGCAAGCAGGGGATAAGAATATTTCCATACCTCGACAACCTTTTGATCCTGGCACAATCACAGGAATTGCTCCTATGTCATCTCCAACAGACAATATCATGTATGCAGAGGCACGGGTGGCTCATAGATTGGGCAAAGTCGTCTCTGGTTCTGTCATAACATATGACTCACTTGGGGGCTGTACTAGATTCAAGTCTGCAGAGAGTATTTTTACCTCAGAAAAAGATATCCAAGGTACAGTCAAGGACTTAGGAGTTGTTACACAGTCAAACAGTATCAATTAACGCAGCAATGCGAGTGATGGGTTTGATGGTGTCAACATTCGACATGGTGGAGTATGCACAATTTCATTCATGACCTTTGCAGCATCTGATTCTGGCCAGATGGAATGAAGTACATCAGACAATGAAGAAACAGACTATGGTACTTTCAGAAAAGGTAAGAAAGTCATTAGCCTGGTGGCTACAGACATCCCATCTAGACAAGGGGAGACCCTTTTGGATATCAGATTGGGAGATCCTGACAACAGATTCCAGTCTTAATGGACCAAAGAAGAAAGTTGCCTACCAATAAACCTGTTAGAACTTCGGGCCATATACATGGCACTGATTCAAGCAAAGGACACTCTTCAAGGAAAACCAGTCCAGATCCGCTCGGACAATGCCTCTGGCGTATCTGCTTCCTCCGATCATCCTGTAACCCAGGGTGGTGAGGAAAATAAAGCAAGCAAAGGGTGCCGTGATTCTAATAGCTCCGGCATGGCCCAGAAGGCATTGGTACACAGATCTGCAGATAATGTCGATGGATGCTCCACTTCTGCTCCCTCAACGTCCAGATCTACTAATGCAGGGTCCTTGTTATCACAAAACTTCTGCATCGACTGTCTTTGACGGCGTGGCTCTTGAAACCTCTATCCTGAAGTCAAGAGGATTCTCACAACAGGTAATTCAAACAATGCTCAGAGTAAGGAAACCCTCCTCAGCTCGTATTTATCACCGAATATGGCAGGCCTATATTCATTGGTGCAGTGAGAGAAGTGTGGAACCCAAAATCTTTGAGAGTTTCCAGGGTCTTAGCTTTCCTTCAGGCAGGAATGGATAAAGGTTTGAAGGTGGCTTCCTTGAGAGTTCAAGTATCAGCATTGACTGTATGGTTCCAAAAGAAGATTGCCAATTTACAGTATGTGTGTACTTTTTTCCAGGGAATGCTGTGCATTTAACCTCCTTTTGTTCCTCCTACAGCATCTTGGGACTTAAGTCTAGTCCTCAAAGCTCTTTAAGTTGCTCCGTTTGAACCACTTAATAAAGTGGATCTTAAATGGTTGACAGCTAAAGTTCTCTTTCAACTGACTATGGCATCAGCTAGAATAGTATCAGATTTTGGAGCGCTGTCATGTCATTCCCCTTTTCTGATTTTTTTTTATCCAGATAAACCAGTTCTTAGAACTAGGTCTGGGTATCTACTATCTTCCTAAGGTGGTGTCTAAATTCCACTTTAATGTAGTCCCGGCTTTTCAGGTGTCAGTACTTTCTGCGGGAGATGCGTCGTTGGACATGGTCCGGGCATTAAGAATCTACATGGATCATACCAGTGCCATCAGAAAGACAGATTCTCTCTTTATTCTCTACGGATTTCACAAGAGAGGATGGCCTGCTACTAAACAGACGCTGGCAAGATGGCTTTGAATGACGATTTCAGAAGCATACTCTCAAGCTGATCTCCCTGTTCCAGCTAATGTCTCTGCTCTCGCTATTCGTAAGGTAGGTCCTTCATGGGCAGCACAACATGATGCTTCAGCAGAACAGATATGTAAGGTAGCCACATGGTCTTCCATTAACACATTCATTAGACATTATGCCTTAGATACATTTGCCTCTCAAGACGCTGAATTCGGGCGTAAAGTTCTCCTGTCCAATCAGGAGCGTCCCCACCACTAAATTGCTTTGAGAAATCCCATTGTTATCTTGTGGATAACCTGTGGACCCTGCCGGAGAAATATACGTTATGGTAAGAACTTACCGTTGATAACGGTATTTCTCCCAAGTCCACAGGTTCCACAGGAATCCCACCCTGACGCACCTGATTTGAGGATCCTTCTGTCACGATCCGGGTATCTGGACGCCATTTCTTACCCATCAGATGCCTCCTAAGGCTGGCTCAGCGCTCCAGGACCGGATCCCATCTGTTATCCTGATGTGTACATTCCTGTATCCTCTCCTGTCACTCTGGGACGCTGTCACAGTAAACGCCATATTACACCTGGCATGGCGTCTCCCGCGGCCTCCGCCGCCGTCCCTGAACTTCTGCATGCAGAGTGTCTGAGTGACGATTACGTCAGCCGCGGCCTCCGCTGTGTCCGCGTGGTTGGATGTGCATCTGTCAGCCTGGCGCCTCCTGTCTCCGGTGGCCGGCGCCGCCATTACTGTTTTCATTACCACATGGATTACAAACCAAACTTCCCTCCAAGTGTCTGCATGGGCGCAGCCATCTTGGATTCTGTCAGCTGATCATTTCCTCCAATCTGTTGTCAGTATTTTTAATCTGCATAATTGCCAAGCCAATCCCTTCCTTGCTGCAGGTATAAATACACTGTGCCTGAGCAAGGAAGGCGTCAGTGCTTTGGTTGTCAAACCTAGTTCCTGTTTGTCTCTCTCCTGTGATTGTCTTCCAGGTTCCAGCTCCTGTCTCAAGACTTCCACCATAGAGACCCGCACCAGCATTCCACCTGCGGTGTAGCCTGACTCTCCAATCCATTGTGGATTCATCTGTTTCCAGCTACAACATTACCTGCTTCCAGCTCAGCTTCCAGCAGAGTACAGCTTCCCTTAAAGGGCCGGTGTCCTTTCTACACTTTACCACTCTCCACCGGTATTATTATTTCTCCGCTCTCAAGTTCTACATTTCAGTTCATATTTCATTGCTCCCAAGTTCATTTATTATTTAACTGGTTCCAGCCAGTATCCACTCCGTGCTAACAACAGTCTGGTTCCAGCCAGTATCCACAGCAGCTGTTTTATCTTCAGCAACCCAGCTTTTCCTGGAACACCAGCTGGCACAATCCTGGGTTATCTCCATTGCTACAGTCGGGCCTGGTAAGGACTTTCCATCTAGAAGATCATAAGAACTATCTCACACTACCAGTGCCCTGTGGCTCCTGCCATCCTGTAGTACCCAGGAACTGTATTTATTCTTTGCTGACTTTTACGTTTTCTTTTACTGCTGCTGTGTTGCGGAGTTGTCATAATAAACATCATTGACTTTTATCCAAGTTGTCGTGGTCACGCCTTCGGGCAGTTATTATTCATGTAACTTACATGTCCAGGGGTCTGATACAACCTCCCAGGTTCCGGTACATCTCAGCCCCTACAACTGAGGCTGCCTCCCGTCAGCTCAGGCCCTCAGTTGTGACAGTAAGCACTGACCTAATGAATCCAGCCGGAGACCAGGATCAAGCGGCCAGGCCGATGCAAGACCTGGCAGCCCGACTAGAACATCAGGAGGCTGCACAGGGCCACATCATCCGCTGTCTCCAGGATCTCTCTACTCGGCTGGATGGGATTCAGACAACTCTCCGTGGATCAGGCGCGTCTGGTGCGTCAACCACAGTGACTCCAGCTATAACCCCACCCACCTTACCCATTTCTGCTCCACGTCTTCATCTTCCAACGCCAGCAAAATTTGACGGATCTCCAAGATTCTGCAGGGGATTTCTCAACCAGTGTGAGATTCAGTTTGAGCTACAACCTGGCAATTTTCCCAGTGACCGTACAAAAATTGCCTACATTATTTCTCTTCTCAGTGGCTCAGCCCTTGATTGGGCATCACCGTTATGGGAGAGGTCCGACACCCTGCTATCTTCCTACACTGCCTTCGTGTCAACATTCAGGCGCATCTTCGACGAGCCAGGCCGGGTAACCTCAGCTTCATCCGAGATTCTCCGTTTACGCCAGGGGTCACGTACTGTAGGACAATATCTGATACAGTTCCAGATCCTGGCATCCGAACTGGCATGGAACGACGAGGCCCTGTATGCTGCATTCTGGCATGGCTTATCTGAGCGTATTAAAGATGAGTTAGCTACCAGAGACTTACCTTCTAAGTTAGATGAGCTAATCTCACTCTGCACGAAAGTTGATTTACGTTTCAGAGAGAGAGCAACTGAGCGTGGAAGATCATCTGCTCCAAAATCTTCTGCTCCTCCTCCTCGTCAACTGTCACCATCTAAAGATGAGCCCATGCAACTTGGCCGTTCCCGTTTAACTCCTGCTGAGCGCCGAAGACGTCTCTCCGAGTTTCTCTGTCTCTATTGTGCAGCTCCGTCTCACACCATTAATGCCTGTCCCAAACGTCCGGGAAACTCCAAATCCTAGCTCGCCAAGGAGAGGGCCGGCTAGGAGTAATGATCTCCTCTCCATCTCCTCAAGATTGTAATCTCCCAGTCTCGCTTCAAGTTGCTCAACGTTATCGGAACGTCATTGCCCTCCTTGATTCCGGAGCAGCTGGGAACTTTATTACCGAAGCCTATGTTAAACGGTGGTCCCTACCCACCGAGAGACTTCCTTCGTCCATTTCTTTAACTGCCGTGGATGGCAGCAAAATTTTTGATGCAGTTATTTCTTTAAGGACTCTACCAGTTCGTCTGAGAGTGGGAGTTCTTCATTCCGAACTTATTTCTTTTTTAGTGATTCCAAGAGCCACACATCCTGTGGTCCTGGGCCTTCCATGGCTCCGTCTTCACAATCCTACAATTGATTGGACGACTACGCAAATCCTGGCATGGGGTTCCTCCTGTGCTGAGACATGTTTGTTTAAAGTATTGCCTGTCTGTTCTTCCTCCCCCAGGTCGTCTGATGTTCCACCTCCTCCATATCAAGATTTCACGGATGTGTTCAGTAAAGCTTCTGCTGATATCCTTCCTCCTCATAGAGAATGGGACTGTCCGATTGATCTCGTTCCAGGGAAGGTTCCACCTCGAGGCCGAACTTATCCGTTGTCTCTGCCTGAGACGCATTCTATGGAGGAATATATTAAAGAGAACCTAGCAAAGGGGTTCATTCGACCTTCTTCTTCTCCAGCCGGCGCAGGCTTCTTTTTTGTAAAAAAGAAAGATGGTGGTCTGCGGCCGTGCATCGACTACAGAGGTTTGAACGACATTACCATCAAGAACCGTTATCCTTTACCCCTGATTACTGAGCTCTTTGACAGAGTTAGCGGAGCTACCATCTTTACAAAGCTGGACTTGCGAGGTGCATACAATCTCATCCGGATCCGTGAGGGTGACGAGTGGAAGACCGCCTTTAACACCCGTGACGGACATTATGAGTACCTCGTCATGCCCTTCGGATTGAGCAATGCTCCAGCTGTCTTCCAGCATTTTGTCAATGAGATCTTCAGAGACATTCTATACCGTCATGTCGTGGTCTATCTAGACGATATCCTCATTTTTGCCAACGATTTAGAGGAACATCGTTTTTGGGTTAAAGAGGTTCTGTCCCGTCTCCGTGTCAATCATCTCTATTGCAAATTAGAAAAATGCGTCTTTGAAGTCAAGTCCATTCCGTTTCTAGGGTACATTGTGTCCGGTTCCGGACTAGAGATGGATCCTGAGAAACTACAAGCAATCCAAAATTGGCCGGTACCCTTAACCCTCAAAGGGGTCCAGAGGTTCTTAGGGTTCGCCAACTATTACCGAAAGTTTATACGAGACTTTTCCACCATTGTGGCGCCTATTACTGCTTTCACTAAGAAGGGTGCTAACCCGTCCAAGTGGTCTGAAGAAGCCATGCAAGCATTTCATCTTTTAAAACAAAGGTTCATCTCTGCGCCTGTTCTGAAACAGCCTGACATCGACTCTCCTTTCATCTTAGAGGTGGATGCCTCCTCCGTTGGAGTAGGAGCGGTGTTATCTCAGAGGGCTAAAGATGGCCATTTACACCCTTGCAGTTTCTTCTCCCGGAAGTTCTCCCCAGCTGAGCGCAACTATGCCATTGGCGACCAGGAGTTGCTAGCCATCAAGCTCGCTCTAGAAGAGTGGAGGTATCTGTTGGAGGGAGCTTCTCATTCAATCACCATACTTACAGACCACAAGAACCTTTTATACCTGAAGGGCGCACAATGTCTCAACCCTCGTCAGGCCAGATGGGCACTTTTCTTTTCCAGGTTCGACTTTAAACTCCAGTTCTGTCCGGGCTCTCAGAATCGCAAGGCCGATGCCCTTTCCCGCTCATGGGAGCAAGAAAATGAGTCAGAGTCTTCAGACAAGCATCCTATTATAAATCCGTTGGCATTCTCCACGGTAGGGATGGACTCTACGCCCCCATCAGGGAAAAGTTTTGTGAAGCCGATGCTAAGGAAGAAGCTCATGCATTGGGCCCATGCTTCCCGTTTTGCCGGACATACAGGTATCCAAAAAACCCTGGAGTTTATCTCTAGGTCCTATTGGTGGCCAACTCTGAAAAAGGACGTCTTGGAGTTTATTGCATCTTGCCCAAAGTGTGCCCAACATAAAGTATCCCGCCAGTCGCCTGCGGGGCAACTGGTTCCACTATCCTTAAGAATTCTTAGTGGATGATGTTATTTTTTGCGCCAAAAACAACTGCAGCTGAGGTCCTTTCTCAAGAGTACCAACACTTGAAATAATTTAGAACAACAAACAAAAAGGAATGGACCACCAGCGCTGTTGTTATTAATGAAATGTAGAGAGTCTTTCAACAGAGAAAGACTCTCTACATTTCATTAATAACAACAGCGCTGGTGGTCCATTCCTTTTTGTTTGTGGTTCCACTATCCGTTCCCCGTCGACCATGGACCCACTTGTCGATGGATTTCATTACAGACTTACCCATGTGCAACAAGTTCAATACCATCTGGGTGGTAGTTGACCGGTTCACCAAGATGGCACACTTCATTCCTCTCACCGGTCTTCCGTCAGCTTCCAAGTTGGCTCAAGTATTCATACAAGAGATCTTCCGACTCCACGGTCTTCCTGAAGAAATTATCTCAGATCGAGGAGTTCAATTCACAGCCAAATTCTGGCGAAGTTTATGTCAAGTCCTCCAAGTCAAGCTAAAGTTTTCCACGGCTTACCATCCTCAGACCAATGGTCAAACCGAGAGGGTGAATCAGGACTTGGAGGCCTTCCTCCGCATCTATGTGTCCTCCTCTCAAGATGACTGGGTTCAATTACTTCCCTGGGCCGAGTTCTGTCATAACAACCAGTATCATTCTTCATCTGCTTCAACACCATTCTTCACTAACTTTGGATTCCACCCTAAAGTCCCTGAGTTCCAACCGCTTCCAGCAACTTCTGTTCCCGCAGTGGATATCACCTTGCATCAGTTTGCCAATATCTGGAAGAGCGTACGATCAGCTCTGCTCAAGGCATCGTTCAGGTACAAGAAGTTTGCGGATAAGAAGCGTCGAGCAGTTCCTGCTCTCAAGGTGGGTGATCGGGTATGGTTATCCACGAAGAATTTGAGGTTAAGAGTTCCCAGTATGAAGTTTGCACCTCGCTATATCGGTCCTTTCAAGATTGAACAAGTCATCAATCCTGTTGCTTACAGACTCCAGTTGCCTCCCTTCTTAAAAATACCCAGGACATTCCATGTTTCCCTGTTGAAACCGCTGATCTTGAATCGGTTTCATTCCTCACTTCCTCCAACTCCGAAAGTCCAAACTCAACGAGGCGTTGAGTATGAAGTGGCCAAGATCCTGGACTCACGTCACCGTTACGGTCAACTACAATATCTTATTGACTGGAAGGGTTATGGTCCTGAGGAACGTTCATGGACCAATGCTTCTGATGTCCATGCTCCTGCCTTGGTCCGGAGATTCCATTCCAAGTTTCCTCAAAAGCCAAAGAAGTGTCCTGGGGCCACTCCTAAAGGGGGGGGTGCTGTCACGATCCGGGTATCTGGACGCCATTTCTTACCCATCAGATGCCTCCTAAGGCTGGCTCAGCGCTCCAGGACCGGATCCCATCTGTTATCCTGATGTGTACATTCCTGTATCCTCTCCTGTCACTCTGGGACGCTGTCACAGTAAACGCCATATTACACCTGGCATGGCGTCTCCCACGGCCTCCGCCGCCGTCCCTGAACTTCTGCATGCAGAGTGTCTGAGTGACGATTACGTCAGCCGCGGCCTCCGCTGTGTCCGCGTGGTTGGATGTGCATCTGTCAGCCTGGCGCCTCCTGTCTCCGGTGGCCGGCGCCGCCATTACTGTTTTCATTACCACATGGATTACAAACCAAACTTCCCTCCAAGTGTCTGCATGGGCGCAGCCATCTTGGATTCTGTCAGCTGATCATTTCCTCCAATCTGTTGTCAGTATTTTTAATCTGCATAATTGCCAAGCCAATCCCTTCCTTGCTGCAGGTATAAATACACTGTGCCTGAGCAAGGAAGGCGTCAGTGCTTTGGTTGTCAAACCTAGTTCCTGTTTGTCTCTCTCCTGTGATTGTCTTCCAGGTTCCAGCTCCTGTCTCAAGACTTCCACCATAGAGACCCGCACCAGCATTCCACCTGCGGTGTAGCCTGACTCTCCAATCCATTGTGGATTCATCTGTTTCCAGCTACAACATTACCTGCTTCCAGCTCAGCTTCCAGCAGAGTACAGCTTCCCTTAAAGGGCCGGTGTCCTTTCTACACTTTACCACTCTCCACCGGTATTATTATTTCTCCGCTCTCAAGTTCTACATTTCAGTTCATATTTCATCGCTCCCAAGTTCATTTATTATTTAACTGGTTCCAGCCAGTATCCACTCCGTGCTAACAGTCTGGTTCCAGCCAGTATCCACAGCAGCTGTTTTATCTTCAGCAACCCAGCTTTTCCTGGAACACCAGCTGGCACAATCCTGGGTTATCTCCATTGCTACAGTCGGGCCTGGTAAGGACTTTCCATCTAGAAGATCATAAGAACTATCTCACACTACCAGTGCCCTGTGGCTCCTGCCATCCTGTAGTACCCAGGAACTGTATTTATTCTTTGCTGACTTTTACGTTTTCTTTTACTGCTGCTGTGTTGCGGAGTTGTCATAATAAACATCATTGACTTTTATCCAAGTTGTCGTGGTCACGCCTTCGGGCAGTTATTATTCATGTAACTTACATGTCCAGGGGTCTGATACAACCTCCCAGGTTCCGGTACATCTCAGCCCCTACAACTGAGGCTGCCTCCCGTCAGCTCAGGCCCTCAGTTGTGACACCTTCTACTCACTAACCCTTCTTGTACGGAAGGGTGTGCATGTGTGTTCTTCTCGCCTGATTATGGCTCTACATGATGATCCTGCCTAGTGCTTTGGAATACAACTGATTTGCCTGAGCCAGTGGGCGGCGATATATGGACGGGCCCGTTGCATCCTGGGAGGCCTGAAAGCTTTTGATCGTTTGGTGCCAATCCGCTGTCGCTCCATCATATCCCATTGTTATCCTGTGGATTTAGGAGAAATACCGTTATCAACGGTAAGTTCTTACCATAATGTATATTTCCTGCCTCTACCTCCACATCTTCAGCCATTGGGCACATTCATAAGTTAAGCGGTTTGGAAAGGGGAGCAGAGTTTTCAAGTCACAGCCAACTCCTGGACCGGTCCTGCATAGCTGAAGTGGGTGCCGAGTTCTTCAATTAAGAGGGGAGTATTATACAGGTAGTAGCCTCACTCTAATGCTGGGTACACGCTAGGCCATATATATCAGCCATTGAAGCAAATGTTTGATATATCACGAGCCAGTCGGTGAGTGGGTAGTCCCAATATGTCGGTGAATGACATAATTCACAGACATATTATGTCGACTGTGCTGCACATCCCATGGAAGATATTTCTAAAGATATAGCAGTGCATCTGACTGTGTGTACAGGTGGCCTGCCGACTGCCTGTACACTTGCACTGGGGCCAATGTCACAGCTAGGTGGGCAAAGTCAAATGTCCGTTCAGCTGGATTTGTGTACCAACAAATCCAGCGGCAGTGCAGATGATGTAATAGTTAGCATTACTGCCTCACAGCAATGAAGTTTCCCACCATATCCATTCCAGTGTGGAGTTTGTATTTTCTCCCTGCGCTTGCCTGGGTTTCCTCCGAGTGCTCCTGTTTCTTCCCACAATCCAAAAATATACTGGTAGGCTAATTAGTGCCTGACAAAAAGAAACCCTGGTGTGTGTGCGCATGTACACGGGCAGATTAGATGGGCCAAGTAGTTCTTATCTACAGTCAAATTCTATGTTTCTATGTAATCACAGCGAGGGTGTGCACATTTTCTACAAATGCGAACTTGGAGAAGTGCGTGAAAAAGTGGGGAGACCTTCACATTAGTGAACCCCCTGGAGAAGATGAACAATGTGCCTTACATGAAACACACTCTTTGCCTGACATATTGCCCTTCTAGAGAGACACAGAGAGAGTATGGAACCAGCACACGGCGCCCTTATCGCTAATGCCAAGCTTAGCCGGGTCTAGATTAGGGACTAGTAATCGCTCCCCCCCTGCTATGACTACCTGGTACCCCTGAAGTAAACTGGGGGCTTTCCGGAGGAGCTGTGCGTCCCTGTCAGTTAGCGTCTGTGTCAGCTGCAGTAGGGAAAATGGCAGTGGTGAGCGTCTGGGTCCGCTCATAGTGAAGCCCCGCCCCTTCAATGGCGCGCGGTCTTCCCGCTCTTCTTTATACTGGTTTATGTGTCTGGGGGCATAAAATGGAGACAGACTCCTTTTATGGCTGTGTTGCTAGTCTGGGTACTGTGTACACAACAGTGTACTTAGCAGACTCAGCAGACTCAGTCCGCCCCACGTAGAAGCCGTGCATCTCCGTACCCTCATGCTGCCATAAAGACCGGTGACCCGCTAACCGTGATTCCGGCTCAGTACTCACCACTCTTCTTTCTTCTGGCTCCGTTAGGGGTGGCAGCGTGCTGCGGGGATGTACGCTCGCTGTAGTGGGGCTTGCAAATAGTTCCCTCAGGAGCTAGCGTCCTGTCAGCGGGGAACGGGACCATTAACCCTTAGTTCCCAAGGCCCACGAAGCAGGCAGACTGGTGCCATCCAGTCCTGCATGAAAATAACAAACTTAGAAAATAAATGCAGAAAACTCTTTAGGAGCCTCCGGAGATGTGCCTGGCTGCTTCGGGCAAATTTTCTAAACTGAGTCTGGTAGGAGGGGCATAGGGGGAGGAGGCAGCACACACACAATCAAACGTCTATAGTGCCCATGGCTCCTAGTGGACCTGTCTATACCCCATGGTACTAAATGGATTCACAGTATCCCCTAGGACGTAAGAGAAATATATATTTATTTATCTATACACATATATAAACATGTATGTCTTGCTTTCCTCTCCCACACACACCACAGTCTGTGTCTCCCTCTCTCCTTCCTTCCACCCCACAGTCTCTCCCAAATGACTCCATGCTGCATTCCTAGCTCCCCCACCCCATCCCAAAGCCCTGTATCCCACCAATTCTCTCTTATCCTAGGAAGAGACTCACCTGCGCTGCACACCCCAGTATCCAGACCCAAACACCACACAGGGCAGCAGGTACCATTCGGCCCTCACATCCCACCAGAAGAGGCCAGCGCAGAGCACAGGAATCCTGGCCAGGGGAGCAGCTGCCATGTCCCGTAACTGCCTGCAACAGAGACCAGAGCTGGACCCGGAAGAGCAGGCACACACTTGTGCCGCACAGCAGAGCCGGCCATAGGCATAGGCAAACTAGGCAATTGCCTAGGGCATTTGATATTCCAAGGGGCATCATCAGCTTCTGCTGATTAAAATGATATGCGGCATGCCTATATTCTGTGTGTAGCATTTCATATGCATATACAGTCACAGTCTCACACAGTACATAGGCATGCTGAATATCATTTTAATCAGCAGAAGCTGCTTGTGCATCCTAGCCACGTAGCAATGCAAATAAGATGCATTTTCATAAAAAAAAGGTATGCCCGACGTTAGCATTGAGGCAAGATTTATGAGGACACATCTGTATCCAAGCAGAGGCAGAGGTCATAGTGTTATTGGCAGTGTGAGTGCTGTGTGCATGTGAGTGGGTTGGTTGTGCAGTAGTGTTCGGAATATGTGTAAGGAGCATTATGTGTGTCATGTAAAAGTGCATTAATAATGTGCAACATATGTGTAAGGGGCACTATGTGTGTCATTATGTGTATAAGGGCATTAATAATGTGCAGCATATGTGTAAGGGACATTATGTGTAAAAGGGCATTAATAAAGGTTGCCATAATGTGTAAGGCGCATTATTTTTATAAGGACATTAATAAGGTGTCTCATGTGTAAGGGGCATTACTGTGTGGAATGTGTGTAAATGCATTACTAATGTGTGGCATTATGTGTATAAGGTGCTCTACAAGATGGCATTGCGTATAGAAAGGGCACTACTGTGTCGTCTAATGTGAATAACGAGCAATAGGGTGTGGTGTAATGTGAATAAGGAGCAATTCAGTGTGATGTAATGTGAATAAGGGGCTCTACTGTGAGGAGTAACGTTTATAAGGTAAAGTGATGCTACTGTGGGATGTAATATGAATTATGGACACTATCGCATGATCATATGTGAATGAAGTTGCAGTACTGTGTGGAGTAATTGGAATTGGGGTTATTGTGTGGCCATGCCCCTTGCCAGCAAAAACACACCCCTTTTTGGGTTGTGCGCCAAATGTGCGAACTGTTCCTATTTAAAATATAGGGGGTACAACGTCAGAGGCGGAACCAGCGGTGGTGCTAGGGGGCACCAGCCAAAATCTTGCCTAGGGCATCATACTGGTTAGGGCCGGCTCTGCCGCACAGTTAGTATGTGTGAGAGGCTCCAGTCACTCTGAGGCTGTGCCCACACTGCCTACAGCTCGCTGCCCTATTTGGACAAGACAGCTCACATCCCTGCCGGGCAATAAGTGTCGTATCCTTGGGGCCCTTCTGATCCTTGGGGCCCATTACAGGTGTCCCCTGAGGTAAACTGGGGGCTTTCCGGAGGAGCTGTGCGTCCCTGTCAGTTAGCGTCTCTGTCGCCGGCACCTGAGTCTCTGGCATAAATCCAGAGTCTACAGTACTAGTAACATGGATCAGGCATATGCAGGGTCAACTAAACTTCACCAAGCTCCACCCCCTCCTGTCCCTTCTCTGCTATACTTACCCCCCGTTGCTGGCCCTCCTGCCCTGGTGGTCTGTACCATAGCTAAAATAGGAGCCATTGGAGGCACATGATGGGGACGGCACAGATCATTGTGGACATATATTACTCTCAAAAAGATTCATAGTTCATTTCAATAACATGTGGGATCTTGTGGCAGTGTAAGACAACTTATTTACTTCCAACCCTACATGTGCAATGTGGCTTAGCAAAACCATATTGAACTGCATGGGGTGCAAGTATGGTGGCCAATCCTGGGATCGGTGGGATCCCAGGATTTAGGGCCAAAAATGGCCGGGATTCCATCCTGGGATTGGAAGCTCCAATCCGGGGATTGAGGGATCAGCGTTGAGCGTCCTGTGGATGCTCAGACGCTGCCCGGCTTCCTTCTTCCGGCTCCCCAGCGCAGCGTGAGAGGTCACGCTGCGCCGTCACAACACGCCGCTGGGAGCCACTGGGAGAGAGCGGAGGATGTTCCCCGCCCGCCCCCGGTGTCAAAGTCGAAAAATATCATGCTTCACATTGCCATATATTAACCCCATGCACATGCCCGCTGCTCGTGCATATAGTCTGCTGTACGTGCACATGTCCGCAAATTGCCTATGCTCGCTCCGGCGAGTACGCGCGGTATATGCGTATTTACGGTAGAGTTTATGAGCTTGTAGTGGGCGACTCGTTTATAGTATATTTAACCCACATAGCGGGTTTTGTAGGTAATATTCCCTTTAATAATATCTGTAAGTATGTTTAGTGTAACTGGTTCATGGACAAGGGAATTCCTCTTTGCATGATACGAAGGGTCAGACAGGGTCTGAGCGGTGGTGTTTAGTGTCTAACTCATGGGTCTTCAACCTGTGGCCCTCCAGCTGCTGCGGAACTACACATCCCACCATGCCCTGCCACAGTTTTGCTATTAAGGCATGGTAAAACTGAGGCAGGGCATGCTGGGATGTGTAGTTCCGCAGCAGCTGGAGGGCCACAGGTTGAAGACCTATGGTCTAACTGAAGAGTATTTTATTAGAAACAATTCGGTGCTGGTTAGGTAGAGATTAGTCGCTCCTGCGTATAGTTATGTTTAAAAGAAGTTTATGGACATTTAAATGTATTTGCTGTTTTATTACACATGAGGTGGGAGTCCTGAGGATGCCTCCCACCTGAGCAGTTGGAGAGAGACACATCCCCCCCCCCCGTACGAACCCACCTATGACCTTTTGTTATAATGCAGAGACAAATTCCTGTGTCCAATGAACAATGAGATTATAGGACCATTGTATTGTACAGTATACTGTGTATATAAAGACCCCCATAGCCAGACCAGCTCACTTCTATCCACAAAGGTTTTCATCATTGATTAACTGAGAGCTGGTTTCCAGATAGCGCATGCGATTCATTCCCAAGTGTGTAAGTTTTTCTCTGTGGCCATTCCGTTACTCTGTATGTATGCAATTGTTCCTTTGTAGCTAACCTATAAGTGTTTGCCATTTATCCTCTTTCTGTTTATCTGTATTTGCAATCGTTTGCTAATGTTTGTATTTCTGCTTAGTTATTGTGTTTAGGTATTAATGTTAGTTTTGTAGTGTATAAGCTGATAACTGTACTTTTCCCTTTTTACATAGCTAAATCTCGTTAGTAAAGGTGTTGGAACCTCAGCAAGGTGTCTGTGTTTCTCTAGCTAGTACAAAGGGTTTCTGAGTATCTCAATCACTCAAACAGCTTGCTTAAATATCCAGGTTAACCAGTGGTATATCATTACAGTATCTCAATACTAAGACTTACAGTATAATCATACTCTGTGTTTAAGGTTTAAAAGGTTATTATCTGTGTGTACGCTCGCTGTGTGTATTCCGTACACTCAGCGCAGCGTGTGTACGTAACTTGCGTACCACGTGCGAGGTCTTTGTACGCAAATAGCGTACGGAGTGCGTAGCACGTGCACGTAGTTTAGCGGCCATTACGGCTTGAAGGTATTAGTAAATAGCTTGTGTTATAAGATAAATAATTAGCTTTATCACCGGTATATGGTAAATTATGTGTGCAGAGTGGGTGGAGCGGGACCACATGGTTAAAAGCCTATCCCAGGTATCCCGGAAATGGCCATTTTTCAATCCCGATACCCAGGATTGAAAACAATGGCTCAGAATTGGCTTCCCTAGGTGCAAACTATGAATATATTGGCACATTCTGAGTTGGGAACGAGACCTGTGCTATTTTACCTCTAAATGACAATATACACTTAAATCTGTCCAGTAATTGTGTGCTACAAGGAAAAGCAGCCAGTATGCAAAATAAATGCATAAATAAATTAATCTCTACTCCTTTCTCCAAATGCAAGTTTGTACCCTTGGAATTGCCCCTAACTCTAAATGAGCCCCAAAGAGAGCAATAAAATGTACTACTGTAGCCTACCCGCACTTCTTTGCCTAGTTTTCCCTGTATGTAGCAAGTGCTTTCCATGCCTAAGGTATGATTTGTTTGTGAATTTATTATTTAATGTACTGATCAACTTAGGGTTCTCACTAGGTCATCTGACTGCTTGTCATGTTTTCTCACATACCCTGTATATTCGTAAAACCAACTCACGATCATCTGCAAATATGGAAAAGCAGAAGTTGTTTTTTTCACGCTTCGTTAAAGTTTGTTTTCTACAATTTTAATGGTTTCATTAATCATATTTAAATCGCAGTGCAAACAGTTCTCAGCATATTCATATCATTACAATGACTCACCCGCTCCCATCAGAAATACATTAAATTAATGCTGCAAATAGATTTGGTCCAGCCTCTACCACTTAAATGTTCCTACACAGTGAATTATGATAGAGTGTGAAAGGTGCAAGAGGTGAGAACTCTCAGAACTTTCAGGGGGGTTCTTCAAATACAGTTTCTCATACACAGCACGTTCCCTTAGTACTGTAGCTATTTCTCAAATGTAAATATTACAGATGACTATGTTGTTAGACAATGTCTTTCTGGTCTATACTGAAAAAAAGATTAAACGGGACTTATCCTATTCTAAAAAGCACAAGTTAAGGATTTGCCCATATAAATTTATTTCCATGACAATATTACTATCGTTACACACAGGGTCGGGTTAAGCCTTCGGGGGCCCGGGGCACTTGAGACAGGGGGGGCCCTCTCCCTTATGTCAGCACCACACCCTTGGCTGTGCCCACTGTGCCTCCACCCCATTTGCAGGATATAGCTATATCCAGGGGCGGATCCAGGAAAATATGACAGGGGAGGGCACCTTGTGCATGCCGAAGGCATGCGGTCCCATGAAGGTGCTCGTGGCCTCACAACAAGGGCATGACCTAGCAACAAGGGTCATGGCCTCAAAGGGAATGTCGTATTCGTAAGACGGGAAAAGGGTGACACTTTGGAGAGGAAGATGGTGACAGGAGAGAGAGGGTAATGGGTTTATAGTGACGCAGGGGAGAGGCAGAGGGTGAGGTAGTGGGTGACAGAGAGAGGGTGACCGTGAGAGGCAGTGAGGGTAACACCGGGGAAAGGGTGACGAGGAAAAAGTGGGTGATGCCAGGGGAAGTTGGCAGTGGGTAACAAGGAGAGGGGGACAGGGAGAGGCAGTGGGTACCTAAGGTCTCTGTAGGAGGGAGTAGTGAGCCATTTGTAGTGAGGTTTACAGAGACATGAAGGTAAAGTATCACTGGGGAAACCAGAGCCGGCCTTAGCTATAGGCAGGCTAGGCATTTGCCTAGGGCATTCAAGCATGTCTAGGGGCATCCAAGCATGTCCCTGCAGTATCTCATGCTGAGAGGGACAGTACGCAAACTAACTGTTACTTTCCAAATGTATTCAATCAGTACTGGTATACATTGCTGTTTACATTTGTCAAAAAAAATGCACACTGTGCCTTAAACTTCCTCCGACATGCTTGAATGCCCCTGACTTGTGAGACCTCAGACAGACAGCAGAAGCCCAGTAAATGCAATTCCTGGACCTGTGACATTTTTACTGACTATATAAGGTTATTACTGGATGGCTTCGTGTATTTTGGAAGACTGCTTCACAGAAACCTGACATCACCTATACTGCTTGTGCACATGGGGGAGGGGGACCCTGTTATCCTGTGTCCCTTATCCCTGTGCAAACCCCAGGTGTCTGCAGGGACATAACATGGGCAGTGTTCTCCCCACACTTTATTTCCTAGTCAGTCCATACCGTAAAATTCCCTTGCCATCTAGCACTGTAACGTGGTCAGTAAATTGCGTTGTGCTATTTCTATATGAAACATCAGTGCAGCGTGACTTTCGGACACATCAGACTGGAGGGCAGAGCATTTAGCTCCCACAGTATAAAGTAAAGGGCATGCAGTTAACGGGAGTAACAGACACCAGCAAACACACTGAATAGTGAAGAGAATGGACAGTTTCTATATGTTTGATACTGATCTTTTTGTATAACCAGCAAGTGTGGCAGTATCTGTGGCAGTATATGTGTATTATGGGCATTACTAATGTGGGGCATATGTGTAAGGTGCATTACTGTGTGGCATTATGTGTATTATGGGCATTACTAATGTGGGGCATATGTGTAAGGTGCATTACTGTGTGGCATTATGTGTATTATGGGCATTACTAATGTGGGGCATATGTGTAAGGTTCCTTTACTGCGTGGAATTATATGTATTATGGTCATTACTGTGTGGCATTGTGCAGAGTTGAACTGGCCCACAGGGTAACCCCCTGGTGGGCCCCACTACCTGAGCGTTGCAGGTACAGATGCAGAACTAGCGGCGGAGCTAGGGGGCACCAGACAAAATTTTGCCTAGGGCATCAAATTGGCTAGGGCTGGCTCTGGGGGAAACAGACAGAAGAAAACATTGGAGCTTAACACAATAGCTGAGAGGAGAGGGAACAAGGGAGGGAGAGAGAGAGAGAGAGAGAGAGAGAGAGAGAGAGAGAGAGAGAGGAAGAGAGAGAGAGAGAGAGAGGTGGGGGGGGGAGAGAGGCAGGGGCTCCTGATCCCAGCAAACAGCCTAATATATCCTATCTAAGAATTAATAAAGCACAAGTGCATCCTGGCGCTGCAACCGAGTGCCCAGGTAAATATATATATGTATAAATATATATAGTCCAGCAGTTTTGAACGGCACTCCATAAAACAGTAACAGATAGTACCTGGGTGCCCCCTCCGAACCTCTAGGGCACAATATACAGCAGCACAATTTGAGAGGCACTCCTCGGCTTTGTAAATAATTTGCACAGCTACAACTGCATGCTTTCAATGTTTCAGGTGCACTTTATTAGGATCTTAGCTTAGCTTAGATAAAAAAGAAAACAGTTTTAATATACACAATCCAGTAATAAATGCAGGTAGCAAACATACAAGATAAAAAATATAAAAACAGCTTATCTGTCTGCTATGGGAAGTTCTGGGTGAGCAGCAAGTCCCTGTCCCATCGCGTTTTGTCCTATTTTTTTGTTTATCTTGTACGTTTGCTACCTGCATTTACTACTGGATTGTGTATATTAAAACTGTTTTCTTTCTTTTTTATCTAAGCTTGCTCTTTCATTATGTTATTGGGACCAGCAGTGTTCCTAATTAAGAGCACACATTTAAACAGTTTGAAAACAGTACACACTATGTTCTTTTCTCTTTTTAATTTACATGCTCCTAAGAGTCATCAGACTGAAGGCATTTAAACGAAGCTAAGTTGTTGCCTTTTATTTAAATTTTTATTGTATCCACATGATTCACAGGGTGTATGGTATTGGTCACACTAAAATGTTATATGCTAGAGAGTAAGTGCTGCCCACTTCCCTCTCCTGAAACCCACTCACTGACCTTACACCCGTGAGGGCTGCTGCTGCCCCTCTGAGTCTAGGTGCTGGTGAGTCACCTGCATGATTCACGTACGGCGAGCCAAGCACCAGCGGCTGCCGGTCAGTAACCCCTTCAGTTGCTCACGTCACTTGTGGCTAGACTGTGGAGGAGGGGAGGAGAGAGAAGGGGAAAGCCTCTCCTCTCCTCCGAGTCTTCCGGCTTTACTACAGCCGGCTGAAGCATACTGTAATGAGTCAGTCTGACTCATTAGTACTGCTGCCGCCGCCACTGGACCCTTCATCACGGTGGGCGCCAGTGAACTGCACCGTCTGCGCCACTGCTTCTTTTTTCAAGGGACTGCTGTGTTTTGTTTTTTTAAGTGTCAGACATGACAGGGGGGGCACGGGCCCGCGTGTCGTCCTCCCCCGATCCGCCACTGGATATATCCTGCAGATGGATGGATGGATGGATGGATGGATGGATAGATGTGTCTGGCACACACAAATGATGACAGGTTTACTTGCTGCGGTGTTGGTAGACCCAATAGATGCATATATATGATAGACTTGTTCCTTTATTCCTACGTTTCGGGCTTGCACCCGTAGTCAGGTACAATATTATGCCTGACAACGGGCGCAAGCCAGTCACTTTTTTAAACTGTTAACAAGTGGTATATGTGTTATGTGTTTTACAGTCGGTGATGTAGGTCTTACACTTGTTTGTTCCTGTATTCTTAAGGTTACATGAAGGAGAGAGATGGAGCATGCATGATGGCAGCTCATGCACAGATATACTGTTTTGACTAACAGTTTGTATTATGATCCGTTCCAGTTTCAATATATAAACAAGTTATACCACAAAGAGCTTTCCGGTGTGTGCCTACATGATTCAAAGATAGCTCAGAGGTGATGCTGACTGCGCTGGTAAAGTACTCTGTAATGACAACAGGTTATGGGCCCAGACACAGACAAGAGGTGCCCAGTTACCAGGAGCAAAGATTACAAGGATCAAGGCACAAGAAACATCTCTGAGAGATCTGCACAGCAACTGTGAGTAAACCCAGTATTATTACTAAAGGGGAATAGCAGACAAACAGAAAGAGATGGTAAGCAGCACAGATCTTAGACTGGCAGTAACCAAGCTGTCTAATGAGAACTACCAACTGTGGAAATTGAAAGTTGAAATGCTGCTGACTAAAGATGATTTGTGGGAAGTTATAAACACAGCAAGACCAAATGTTGATAACCAGAAATGGGACAAGAAAAACAGACAGGCACGTGCAACTATAGGCTTATTAGTTGAAGACGACCAGTTAGTCCATATAAATCAACAAGACACTGCAAAGGGGTGGTCTTCAGTATGCTGGCTGTCGGGATACCGGCGCATAGTATACCGGCGCCAGAATCCCGACAGCCGGCATACGACACCTATTCTCCCTCGTGGGGGTCCACGACCCCCCTGGAGGGAGAATAAAATAGCGTGGCGCGCGTAGCACGCCACCGTGCCCGCAAGGGGCTAATTTGCGCTCGCCACACTGTCGGTAAGCCGGCAGTCGGGCTCCCGGCGCCGGTATGCTGGTCGCCGGGAGCCCGACCGCCGGCATACCATACCACACCCCTGCAAAGGGCATGTGGGATACACTGCAAAGGCTACATGAATGAACCAGTTTAAACAGCAACTTATTCCTGCTAAGAAAACTGTATCAAATGAGACTTAGCAAAGGACAGACTATGCAAGAGCATTTAAGTAAATTGCTGGAGATAGTAGCACAGCTAAGATCCATAGGAGAGGAGCTGAAATGCAGCCACACAGTAGCCATACTTCTGTGCAGTCTACCAGACACATACAGTGCACTGATAAACGCTTTGTAAACAAGACCTGAAACAGAATTCACACTAGACTTTGTGAAAAACAGGTTTATAGATGAATATCAGCGCAGGAAAGAAATCATACAGCATTACATGGACAGTGACACAGAAAAATCTCTCAAAGTTACAGATACTATGGTGCAGAGCCGTAACTATGTGTGTGCCAAGTGGGCTTGGCACACAGCGCAGTTGCCCTGTGGGCGCACGGCCAGCGCATGTAATGAGTCAAATTGACTCATTACATGCCGCCTGTTCTGTGCTGTGCGCCGCCGCGCTGTGGAGGGAGAAGAGAGCAGCGCCGTGCAGGTGAGAAGGAGGAGGAGGGAGTGGGACTGGAGCCGCAGCAGCGCTATTTCATTGGTAGTAAGCGCCGCTGCAGCAGCCCCCTCTCCTTCCGTATTGGCTGCCTGGCGCTGCTGTGGATGATGGGATGTGGTCCCTCCATCCCAGCATCCACAGCAGCGCCAGGCAGCCAATACGGAAGAAGAGGGGACTGCTGCAGCGGCGCTTACTACCACTTACATAGCGCTGCTGCGGCTCCAGTCCCCCTCCCTCCTCCTCCTTCTCACCTGCCTGCACCGAGGAAGCTGCACGAGGAGCCTGTCAGCGGGGAGATGGTAAGTATATCTCTCTCTCTCTCTCTCTCTCTCTCTCGGACACCGTCTGTCATAATGTGTAAAAAGGGGGCCTGGCTGCCGCAATGTGTAGAAAGGAGGCCTGGCTGCCGCAATGTGTAAAAAGGGGGACTGGCTGCCGCAATGTGTAAAAAGAGGGCCTGGCTGCCGCAATGTGTAAAAAGGGGGACTGGCTGCGGCAATGTGTAAAAAGGGGGACTGGCTGCCGCAATGTGTAAAAAGGGGGACTGGCTGCCGTAATGTGTAAAAAGGAGGACCGGCTGCCGCAATGTGTAAAAAGGGGTACACCATCTGCCGGAATATGTAAAAAGGGGGCCTGGCTGCCACAATGTGTAAAAAGGGGACTGGCTGCCGCAATGCGTAAAAAGGGGGACGCTGTCTGTCGTAATGTGTAAAAAGGGGGACGCTGTCTGCCGTAATGTGTAAAAAGGGGGACGCTGTCTGCTGTAATGTATAAAAGGGTCTCTACCTGGTGTAGTGGCGCTACTGTGCAGCGTAATTTGAATAATGGAAACTACTGTGCACCGTAGTATGAATTGCTATTATTTTGTGGCCACGCCCCTTCCCCATAAAGCCTCGCCCCTATATATTTTTCGCGCGCCTTTGGCGCACACTGCCCCTATCTTACATCGTTTCTTGCACACTCTATATGGAAAGGAGAACAGCGGAAACTATTTTTAAAAGGATCCAAGCAGAAAGCTAAGACTACACTTACAGACATATGCACAAATAAGTGGAATATCACTTTTTAAAGCGACACTAACCCATACTTACGGACATTCTGGCTGCTCTCTGCGGGAGAGAGCAGCCAGGTCGGCTCAGCGGGCAGGCAGGGGAGGCTGTGACGTAAAGGAGGGGGTGGCCGGAAGATGGACGGGGGTGGAGCAAGGGTGGGATGGGGGCGGAGCAAAAGCAGGGTCACAGTGACACCTCCATTAAGCCACGCCCCCACTCTGTAATGCCGCGTTCACCGGCATTACATTGCAGGGGGCGTGGCTATGATGACCCGATTCAGCAAGAATCGCATCATCGACTGCCCGGACCGCCCACTTTACACACTAAGTGGGCGGATGGGCAGGGGGGACCCCGCAAATCTGGAGACTTGCCACCTCTTCTGGGGGGCCTCCCGGCCATTCCGGGAGAGTAGGCAAGTATGCACTAACCCATACGAACTTTAGTTGGTACATAGATTCAGGAGCGACATGTCACATGACAAGCGACAGAGATTTCTTCGCCGAAATTGACACAAGTCATAGAGAAGCAATCTATCTTGCAGATGGTACCAATATCACTGCAGAAGGTAAAGGGCATGGTATGCTCATATGTTCCAGTGCTAATGGAAGTGATAGAACAATACTAATTAAAAACGTATTATATGTTCCCAGATTGGAAGGCGGATTAATATCTGTTAAGTGTTTGAAGGATAAAGGGTTTACTGTTAAATTCAAAGATAAAGTGTGCATCATTCAAAATGGAACAGAAACAGTAGCCACAGCCAAAGCAGAACACCACCTGTATCGTCTAGACACTGCGGCACAACAGGTGAGATTAAGCACACACGGACACACAGACTGTATTCACATGTGGCACAGACGACTAGGACACAGGCACCCAGACAGCATTAAGGAACTACAAAAGAGAGGCCTAACAAAGGACCTCACAGTATCAGACTGTTCAGAAACCATGAGGTGGGAATACTGTATAAAAGTCACGAGAATGACAGTTCCAAAACAAAGTGAGAACAGAGCCCAAAGACCTCTAGATCTCATACACAGCGACGTGTGTGGCCCAATGCAAGTACGTACACCAAGCGGTAACAGATATATAGTAACTTTCACTGATGACTACTCCAGATATACAGTTACTTATCTGATCAAAAGCAAGGATGAAGTACTGGACAAGTTACATGATTACGTAACAATGGCTAGAAATAAATTTCAAAGAAATCCACTAGTATTTCATAGCGACAATGGAGGTGAATTCACGGGTCACAAAATAGAACACTTCCTGAGATGACTCGGTATAGAGCACCACAAGACAGTACCCTGCACACCAGAACAGAATGGGGTAGCTGAAAGAAAGAATAGGACTCTGACAGAAATGATCAGATGCATGTTAACAGATTCAGGATTACCTGACAAATACTGGGGTGAAGCCGTAACGACAGCCACATACTTACAGAACAGATTATTCTCAAGAACAGTGGAGAAAACCCCATATGAATTATGGCATGGCAGAAAACGTAATGTGAAACACATAAGAGTCTTTGGATGTAAAGCATTTGTGTATATTCCAGAAGAAAGACGCAGTAAACTGCAGAACCACGCAGTGGAAGGAATCTTTGTTGGATACAGTGAATGCTCCAAGGGATACAGAATTCTGAACCCAAAGACAGATACGATAACCATAAGCAATAGTGTGACCTTCGTGGAGGAACTAAGAAATTAAGTGATGATTCCAGCAGATCTGGATAAAGAAGACAACGCTGACTCTAGTGACACCATCACAACAGATTCTGACCAAGAGGTTGAAATTAGTCTCGAACCAGATACCAAAGGTATGCAAGAGCGCACCACAGATTAAGTAAGGCGCTCGACCAGAGAGAACAAAGGCAGAGCACCAGTGCGTCTCTCATATAAAGCTAGCACCATCAGTATACGTGAACCCGCATCATGGGAAAAGTATCTGACTTACCAGAAAGGGAAGCTGAAAAATGGATAGAAGCAGCAAAAGAAGAAATGAAATCCATGCGCGACAATCAAACATGGACACTAACAGAACTGCCAGCAGGAAGAAAAACCATAGGCAGCAAATGGACATTCAAAGTCAAATACAACACAGATGGAAAAGTGGAGCGATGCAAGGCCAGATTAGTAGCCAAAGGATATTCACAAAAATATGGAGAAGACTATGATGAGACATTTGCTCCAGTAGTAAAGCACACAACCATAAGGACATTGCTTACAGTAGCAGCCGCAAAGGATATGCAAGTGAGACACTTCGATGTAAAGACAGCGTTCTTACATGGCGAGCTAAAGGAGGATATTTACATGGAACAGCCACCATGTTTCAAAGACCCTGAAAGACCAGACCAAGTATGCAAGCTCCAGAAGAGTATATATGGTCTGAAGCAGGCAGCAAGACCCTGGAACACAAAATGAAATGAAGTACTCATACAGGAAGACTTTGTGAGAAGCAAAGCAGATCCCTGATTAAATGTTAAAGAAATAGCTGACAGGTGGATCTACCTGTTAATTTATTGGACGATCTTGTAGTATGTTTCGAGCAAGAAGGGGATAAAGTGGAATTACTGAAGATTCTAAACAAGGAATTCGAAAAACAAAAGACCTAGGAAATATAACACACTATTTAGGTATTCAAATAGCGAGAGAAGAAAATGGCGACTTTACCTTAAACCAGAGACAAAAAATACAAGAAGCCATTGAGGAGTTTGGGATGCAAGATGCAAAACCAGCAAATACTTCCATGGAGACCAACTACATAAAGGAAATGTACAATGAAGGTACACCATTACCAGACAATCACCAGTACAGAAAGGCAATAGGAAAATTGCTTTACGTTGCTACTATTACCAGACCTGACATTACCACAGCAGTAGCAATTCTAAGCAGAAAGGTCTCCAAGCCAAGTCAGATGGACTGGATTGCTGTGAAATGGGTTATATGTTACTTAAAGGGAACCATCAGTTTAGGACTTAGACTTCCAGCAAGCAGAAAGTGAAATCTGATTGGATATGTAGATGCAGATTGGGCTGGAGACTCTAAAGACAGAAAGTCCACAAGTGGTTACCTATTTCTACTTGGTGAAGGACTAATCAGTTGGACAAATAGGAAGCAATCATGCGCAACACTTTCTTCCACAGAGGCAGAGTATGTTGCGGCAGCTCAAGCAAGTCAAGAGCTAATATGGCTGAGACAATTGTTAGCTGATTTGGGACAGCAACAAGCAGAACCTACAGAAATCTTTGAAGATAATCAAGGATGTCTCGTATTAGCACTAACAGAATGTGTAAATCCAAGGACCAAGCACATTGATGTGAAGTACCACTTCTTGAAGGATCTACAGGAACAAGGTCTTCTCAACTTGGAATATTGCCCAACAGAAGAAATGACTGCAGACATTCTCACCAAGCCATTGGCTGGAGAAAGACATAAGACTATCTAGAAAGATGGGTCTCGTGGATCAAGTCTCACCTATTGTGAAGGGGTGTTGAGAAACAGCATTCAATAGATTCAGCAGGTGGAGCTGTCGTATATGTGTTATGTGTTTTACAGTCTGTGATGTATGTCTTACACTTGTTTGTTCCTGTATTCTGAAGGTTACATGAAGGAGAGAGATGGAGCATGCATGATGACAGCTCATGCACAGATATACTGTTTTGACTATCAGTTTGTATTATTATCCATTCCAGTTTCAATATATAAACAAGTTATACCACAAAGAACTTTCCGGTGTGTGCCTACATGATTCAAAGATAGCTCAGAGGTGATCCTGACTGCGCTGGAAAAGTACTCTGTAATGACAACAGATAGTTCAAAGGAAATGGCGGAATCTTGCAAGCAACATTTAGAATGGGCTGCTGGTTTTTCTAAGACTATGGAATAATTCCACATTAGACTTACACCGCATGCACAGGTAGAAAACTTTGTGCGCAAATCGGTAAAGAGGCCTCTTCCTGTTCTGCAAAAAGAGTCAGAAGAGGAAGAGGGTCTCTTAGTAGATGAGGATGACAGGGAATCAATTGATGATGCATTTGAGATTACTCCTCACGAAGAGGATTCAGAGGTCAAGGGTTTGGAATCCCTTATTGAAGCAGTTAAGCAGGTCTTTAACTTCAAGGAAGAAGAAGTTAAGGAACCTGAAGTTTTCGATCTGTTTGAGTCTCAAAAGCCGCAAACGGCGGTATTCCCTATTCCTCAGATACTCCAGGAACAGATGTCAGAAGCATGGAAACAGCCAGATAAGTGCTTCCAATTGCCAAAAAAATTTACGATAAATTATCCTTTGCCTAAAGGGGTCATGACCAAATGGGAGGTCCCACCTATTGTGGATGCGTCTCTGGCTAGACTGCCAAAAAAGACAATTTTACCAATACTAAATGTAACTAGACTAAAGGATGCTTTGGACAGCAAGTTGGATATGGCACTTAAATCCATCTTTGTGGCAGCAGGGGCTTCCCACAGACCTACGCTGGTGAGTGCCTGGATTAATAAAGCTATTGTAGCTTGGGCTGGTCAGATAGTTCGAGCAGTGATGAAGGGACAATAACCTGGAGGAGATATCTCGCCTAGCGGAGCATATCTGTGAATCGGCCACATATCTTTGCCAAGCTGCAAAGGATGTTAGCAGGATAGCATCACGTATTTCAGCTTCTGCAGTATCTGCCAAATGAATCCTGTGGCTCAGAGACTAGCAGGTGGATTCCGACTCAAAAAAGGCAGTAGAAGCTATTCCATTTGTTGGGGAGACCTTGTTTGGTCAAGAATTGGACAAATGGATTTCACAGGCCACAGCTGGAAAATCTACTTTCCTGCCTACTACATATCCTAGAACCACGCCAGCTGTAGGATGGAGTTATTCTGGTCTGGCATTTACTTCATTTAGGACACAGTTCTTTCATGCCAGAGGTAGAGGTTTTGGAGGACAAACTCGTGGAAACAGAGGCAGAGGCCGTACTCCGTCCACAGCCCATAAACAGGATTTAAAGGCCACTGACAAAACCGTGGCATGACGGTTTCCCAGCTCATCTTGGGTCCCCCAAGGTGGGCGCCCGGTTGACAAGGTTTCAGGATGCCTGGGCCGAAACCTCTCCAGAAGTCTGGATCAACAACATAGTCTCCCAGGGATACAAGATAGATTTTCTAGTCCGACCTCACAGTCAATTCTTTACTATGGGTCTACTTCGGTGCCCTCAAAAGGCAAGGGCATTAGAAACAGCAATCTAAAAATTGTTTCTAACAGAGGTAATTGTACCGGTTCCGGTATAACAAAGAGGGACGGTTTTTATTGACTCTTTTTGTGTTACCCAAATCAGGTGGCTCAGTCAAACCCATTCTAAATTTAAAGGTGTTAAATCACTTCCTGACAGTTTACTGGTTTAAGATGGAATCTATGCAGTCGTTCATTGCAGGTTCGGAACAACAGGAATTCATGGTGTCAATGAACATAAAAGATGCATACCTACATGTTCCAATTTGGCCACCGCATCAAGCATATCTGAGGTTTGCTGCGAAAAAGAACCACTACCAATTCAGAGCACTACCATTCGGCTCCAAGGATCTTCACAAAGATTATGGTGGTCATGGTAGCGAAATTGAGGTCAATAGGGGTCATGATAATACCTTATTTGGATGACCTTCTTATCAAGGCCCCATCCCCTTGATCCAGGATACACAGATTACTTACCAGGTTTGACTCAACACAGATGGATTCTGAACTTCCAAAAAATCCAACTTACAACCAACCCATAGTATTCAATTCTTGGGTCTCATCCTGGACACGATACGGTTGAGAGTCTTCGTTCCGGAAGACAAGATTAAAGACATCAGGGACATGGTTCGCCAGGTTTTACAAAATCTGATGGTGTCTCTACACCTCTGTATACGGCTTCTAGGGAAAATGGTAGCATCTTTCGAAGCGATTCAATATGGCAGACTTCACTCAAGGCCTTTCCAGATAAACCTGATCACACTTGTTCCTTCACCGGAAAATTTGCTCGTCACCTCAGGCCAAGATTTTGAAGATTTGGTGGTCAGTCCACAAGAACATATCAGCAGGAAAATGTTTTGGAATCTGGGATTTGATCATTTTGACAACGGATGCAAGTCTCAGATTGGGGTGCAGTACTGGGCAACCAACAAATTCAGGGGAGATGGTCACCTTACGAAAGCCGCTTACCGATAAATGTGCTAGAACTATGAGCAATCTACAATGCGCTTCTTTAGGCAGAAAGAGCCTAGTATGAGCACAGCACGTAAAAGTGAATCAGACAATGTGACAGCAGCAGCATATATAAACAGGGAGGAACGAAGAGCTGCATGGCCTTAAAGGAGGCGACAAGGATTCTGTCTTGGACAGAAAAGCACAACATAATCCTGTCGGCAGTCTTCATTCCAGGAGTGGAAAATTGGGAGGCAGATTACCTCAGCTGTCAAGACATGCACCCAAGAGAGTGGAGTGTACACCCCCAAGCCTTCGACACAGTGGTAAGATGGTGGGGCTTACCACATGTAGATCTAATGGCCTCTCAAAGCAACCATCAACTTCCGAGATATGTGGCCAGGATGCAAGATCCAGCAGCAGAGGCAGTGAACTGGTATACATATTTCCACCATTTCCTCTATTGCCAAGAGTGTTAAAAAAGGTGAAACAGGAAGGAGCATGGGTAATTCTGATAACACTGGACTGGCCTCACAGAAGTTGGTAATCGGATCTGATGGGACTTCTAGCAGAGGAGCCTTGGCGGTTGCCGCAGAGGGAGGATCTGTTGTCACAGGGCCCATTTCTACACCCAGACCTGAACCGCCTGCATTTGACGGCATGGTTCCTGAGACCAAGATACTAAAGGAAAGGGGTATTCCGAAATCAGCTATTCCTACCATGTTAGTGGCAAGAATGATGGTTACTGTGGCACACTATTATAGAATCTGGAAGAAATATATGGATTGGTGCCAGCCTAAGGGTTGGAACCCCAGAAAATTCTGCCTTACCAGATTGTTGAGCTTTCTACAAGCTGGTTTGGAAGGAGGTTTGAGGTTGGGGTCTTTGTAGTACAAGTCCCGGCCCTTTCAATATTTTTACAACAACGTCTGGCGTCCTTGCAGGAGGTACAGACATTTCAACAGGGAGTGTTGAGACTACAACCACCTTTTTCGTCCTCCCACAGCTCCGTGGGATCTAAACGTGGTGTTAGACTTCATGAGATCTGACCTTTTTGAGCCTTTGGAACAGGCAGATCTTAAATATGTGTCCTGGAAGACGGTCTTACTGCTTGCCTTGGCATCGGCAAAGAGGTTATCCTGTAAGAGCCCTTTTCTCGTTTTTCATGAGGATAGGACGGAACTCCGTACTAGGGCAGAGTTTTTGCCTAAGGTGGTTTCGGGTTTTCACATAAACCAACCAATTGTGGTCCCATCTTTTCAGGTGTCAGAGGGGGACTGTTCCATAGATGTAGTCAGGGCATTAAGGGTTTATGTACAGGCTACGAGATCCCATAGAAAGTCAGACTTTTTGTTTGTGCTGTATAATGGTCCCAAGAGGGATGGCCAGCTACAAAATAAACTTTGTCCAGATGGATGAGACTCACCACCAGACAAGCGTATGTCTCCAGTGTTAATAGAGTCCTGTTTCAGGGGGGAGGGCTCATACCACCAGGTCGGTAGGGGCTTCTTGGGTGGCTGCCAGAGGAGCTTCTACTGCCCAACTTTGTAGAGCGGCAACGTGGTCCTCCACACACACATTCACTCGTTTTTACAAATTTGCATCTAGATATTCAAATTTTGTCCATTTGGTTCTGCAGGCTTCGGACAGCACTCCCATCTGTGGGAGTATCTTTGGGATGTCCACAGCTGTCTAATCTCCAGTGTCACCTAGTGGATGATAGAGAAAAGAGGATTTCAGTATTTACCGATAAATCCATTTCTCTGAATCCACTCAGGGACACTGGACACCCGCCTCGGTGCTGCCAGCCTGCGTGTTTTTGTTATATTGGCTCAAACATTTTGGGGTAACTGTTTGATAGTTGCTTGGTTGATGTTTAATGTTATGGTATGGTTGGTTCCTTCCTGAATGCTTTTTCTCTCATGTTCCCTCTTCTCTCTGTCAATTTTTCAAACTGGAGGGGGAGAAGCCAGCTGTCCACTTTTGTTTTGTTTTTTTACATACATTGTGTTACCTCTGGTCTCCATTCTTCACACCCCAGCTGTCTAACCTCTTTTTTATGAAGGGGGAGAAGCCAACTGTCCACTTTTGTTTTTTTTACATACATTGTGTTACCTCTGGTCTCCATTCTTCACACCCCAGCTGTCTAACCTCTAGTGTCCCCGAGTGGATTCAAAGAAATAAAGTACTAAAAGCCTCTTTTTTTTTTTTAAGTGTTTTTTTGTACTGTACAAGCTTTTCTGAAATGTTGAATGGCTCCTGCTTTGGTTTTAGTATTCCACCGTATTTCCAAAATTGGAGAGTAGGGGGCGATGACAGTTAAGCTTTTGGGACACAGTGGGAAAATGCACGTTACCAAAGCCATGGTTCCAGTTCTTACACAGCTTATAAAATACATTATATGAAAATTTAATTTTAGAAAGTTATCATCTAATACAGTTCTGCCTAATCGGACCAGTGAATACATTGAAACAGTACAGATATAGAAAGAATAGTTACAATTTAAGTCCTGCTTTGATGGAACTGACAACTCCACCATCATCATGGGTGATTGCACTATTGCTATTGATTGTCCAAAATCTGCTGCTCACGCCTCCAAACTACTCTCTCTAACCTCCTCTATCGGCCTCTCCCAATGGACTGACTCCTCTGCTCATCAGGAGGGTCACTGCCTTCATCTAGTATTCACCAGACTATGCTCCGTTTCTGAACTCACTAATACTCCTTTCCCCTTCTCAGATCACAACCTTATAACCTGCATGCTCTCCTCCATTAATTCAAACTCTATGTTGCTGAAGTCCTCCAATCCTCCTCAAACACGCAGAAATATTAACACAATTAATCTTCAAGAACTTTCCACCTCACTCCAACAAATGCTCTCACCTATTTCTGCATTCACCTCTCCTGAGATGGCTGTATCACACCTGAACCAGACTCTAGAAATAGCCCCTGATGAAATGGCTCCAGCTACCCATCACACTCCACGTAGGCATAGATGTCAACCATGGCACTCTAAATGAACAAGACATCTACAAAAACTCACATGTAAACTTGAACGTCAGTGGTGTAAATCTCGTATTTCAGGCAACTTCCTCACATATAAGACTGTCTACCACTCTTATCGAAATGCCCTGGACACTGCCAAACAAACATATTTCCAAACTCTCATCTCTGCTCAAGCCTCTAACCCCAAACGGCTTTTTAATATATTTAAATTACTTCTGAATCCTTCCTCACCTACCCCACCAGTCATGATCAAGGCACAAGATCTTGCTACCTACTTCAAGGAGAAGACTGATAAGATTCAAGATGAAATGGTATGCTCTTCATCAGCCAGTGACCTGCTCAGTTCTCTAGCTGAACCCTCTGGCACTCTCTCTTCATTTGATCCCACAAATGAAGATGAAGTATCATCACTCTTCTCATCCTGCTTCTCTACTACGTCTCCTATTGATCCTTTACCCTCACAAATAAGTAAAGCTCTGTCTCCGGTGATCATCCCTACCTTAACTAACATCTGTAATCTCTCTCTCTCTACTGGTATTTTCCTTCACTATTCAAGCATGCAGTGAAAAAAAAATTCTGACCCTAACTCTCTTTCAAACAACCACCCCATCTCTCAGCTCCCTTGCCTCTCTAAGCTACTTCAGAGACTTGCCTAGACTCAACGCACACACTTTCTTAACTCACACAACTTATTGGACCCACTTCAGTCAGGCTTCCGTTTCAACACTCCACAGAGACATCACTGACAAAAGTGGTTAATGATTTGGTCACTGAGAAGTCTAAAGGCCATTACTCACTTCTTATTCTTCTAGATCTATCTGCTGATTGTGACACTGTTGACCACTCTCTTACAAACACTACAATCCCTAGGTCTCAAAGACACAACCCTTTTTTGGTTCCTATCCTACCAATCTAATCGCTCCTTCAGTGTTCGCTTCTCTGAATCTACCTCCTCTTCACTACCTCTTTCAGTTGGAGTACCACAAGGCTCAGTCTTAGGTCCTCTGCTTTTCTCAATTTATACCTCATCTCTTGGTAAACTAATCAGTTCTTTTGGATTTCAGTATCATCTGTACGCACTACGCAGATGATACTCAACTCTACCTATCCTCCCCTGATTTGTCTCTATCTGTACTGGGCCGTGTCACTGAATGCCTTTCTGACATTTCATCTTGGATGACATCTTGCAACCTCAAACTTAATATTTCAAAAACAGAGTTAATTATATCTCCACCGGCCAATAGTAGGTACCAACCTGATATCTCTATCACTGTTGAAAACTTGACAATCAACCCTACCCCACAAGCTCGCTGCCTAGGTGTCATCCTTGACTATGATCGTTCTCAAAATCATGTTACATGCATCTAAAAAACATATCCAAAATACGACCATACCTTACACAAGACACTGCTAAAACTCTAATCCATGCTCTCATTGTCTCCCGCATTGATTATTGCAATAATCTCCTAACTGGTCTTCCCAAAACGAGACTCTTACCACTACAATCCATTCTGAATGCAGCTGCGAGGCTAATCTTCCTCGCTAGACGTTCATCGTCTGCAAATCCACTCTGTTAGTCCCTCCACTGGTTACCTGTATCCTACCATATTCAATATAAGATACTTTTACTCACACACAAGGCCATTAACCAAACTATACCAACGTACATCAGTACGCTTATCTCAAAATATCTCCCAACCCGACCTCTTCGATCTGCGTCTCTCATCCATACTCATTACTTGCTCCCACTCATGATTGCGGGACTTTCTGCGGACTGCACCCCCTCTGTGGAATGCCCTACCATGCACAATAAGACTCTCCTCTAGCCTCCAAACCTTCAAGCGTTCCCTGAAAACTCACCTCTTCAGGCAAGCGAATCAAATTCCAGAACTGCCCACATAACTTTCATAAACTTTCCTATCAAAGTGCATCCACTTTGCACAGTCCACACATATCCTCACATGTCTTCTCATTTTTCACTTTCCCTTTCTCCCGACCCCAGTTCACCATTGCTGTAAGACCATATCATACAGCCCACCTAGAACCTTTGCAATCTGGTAGACAACTATGCAATAGATAGCACCTATCCTTGTGTATCCATGCCTATTTCCCTGTAGATGGTAAGCTTGCGAGTAGGGCCTTCCTACCTCTATGACTGTTTGTTATTACCCAGTTTTGTTATATCATTGTTATTTCCAATTGTAAAGCGCAACGGAATTTGCTGCGCTATATAAGAAACTGTTAATAAATAAAATAAATAAACTGCCCTGCTGTCCCAACAGTCGCCACATATGTCCCAACTTCAGGTGAGCTGGAATGTTTGTGACTGCTTACACGATTCAGGGTTGGAGTGTAGGGGTTGGTCACTATCTAAGACAGCAAGAAGACTTATGGAATTTTCTGAAAATCCAAAGTCTTCTGAAAAATTAAATAAATAAATAAATAAAAAATAGAACTTGTGTACTGCAAAATACAAACAATAATAGTACTCTTTAAGTATATACAAGTATTACATAGCATGCCCTGTGACATGAAATGTGCTCTTTTTAACCTTACTGTTTTGGCAAAGTCCTTTCGCATGTCTTCCCATTATCATGTTGGGCATGTACAGATACAGGTTGGTATCGAAATACTGGCAAATGGGGCCCCGAAACACAGAATCCCGACTGCAGAATCCTGATGGATCTTGGTATTTTAGCCCCACAGTCTAACCCTAACCATCCCCTCCCGCCAGGGACGTGCGGTGTGCTAAATGGCTCAGGAGGCACTGGCTAGCCCCAGAGCCAGATATACATGCAATATATGAGCCAAAGGGTACATCTGGTCATTATACACAGGTGCAGCAGTATAAACTCCTGGAAATTTGGTGAGTTTTGATCAGAGATGTGCTGAAAAGATAGACAGGTGAGGCACTGCCTCACCTGCCATAGACTTTTTACTCCACAGTTCTGGCAATAAAAATGATTAGAATAATACAAAGAAGATATTTCTAATAAATTATTTGTATTTTTCATATACTTTATACAGTCAAAACTTTGGCACAAATGTTAGTATGACAGGAAAGGCCCTGCCTCACCCCACCGCAAGTCACTGCCTTCCGCAACCTAAGCCTAACCGCCACCTCCCCACAGCCTGACCCTCCTCCTAGTGCCTAACCCTAAAACTAGCTATAACCTCATTGTGAGCACAAGGATTCTGACCGCTGGGTCCTGACTACATCCCACAGATACACCTACCCAGCAATAATGTCACTAAGGGGCCCTACACACTGGCCGACCCGCCGCCGAGCTGTTCGACGGCAGATACGGCCGACGAGCGACCCGGCGGCGGGGGGGCAGTGACGGGGGGAGTGAAGTTTCTTCACTCCCCCCGTCACGCGGCTGCATTGAAGTGCAGGCAAATATGGACGAGATCGTCCATATTGGCCTGCATGCACAGCCGACGGGAGACCAGCGATGAACGAGCGCGGGGCCGCGCATCGTTCATCGCTGGAGTCTCCACACTGAAAGATATGAACGAGTTCTCGTTCATTTATGAACGAGATCGTTCATATCTTTCAGAAAATCGGCCAGTGTGTAGGGCCTATAAGTGTCTTATGATGTTGGCCACACGGCTATGTGACAAATAAATGAGCTAGGGAAATATAATATTTGCTCTCATTGGTGTCTATCCATGACAAATACTAAATAAAATAAAAGTATGCTTAGTATAAGTCAATCAATTAAGTTTGGTTCTGTAGCACTTTTTGTTTTATTTATGCTTGAGAATTTATTGAACTTTTTGTGACTCTTTGTAGTACAAAGGAGTGACTAGTAATCTGTCTGATTTCTGGGTGATTTGGGGTGTTCAATACATTTCCACAATGCAACATGGAGTAAAATAACAAGTAGGTGACTCGCCTTAGCTTGTGTGCCGAAATCCAGTCTTTAGGTTGACAGCAATTAGGTCGACACTCACTAGGTCGACATGGTCTATAGGTCGACATGGTCACTAGGTCAACATGGCAAAGGTCGACCCATGAAAAAGTCGACATGAATTTTTAAAAAAATAATTTATTGAACTTTTTCATAGTTTACGATCTATGTGGACTACGATTGGGAATAGTAACCTGTGCCGAGCACAGTGGTAGCAGAGCGAGGCACCTTACCCAAAGCATGGTGAGCAAAGCGAGCCATGTGAGGGGATACAGTGCACTAATTGAAGTTCCTGGTCACTTTACGAAGACAGCGTCACCCAAAAAAATAAAAAACCTCATGTTGACCTTTTTCCATGTCGACCTATTCCATGTTGACCTAGTGATGGGGTTGACCTATTTCAGGTGTCGACCTAGTCAATGTCGACCAATAGTAGTCGACCTAATGACTGTCGACCCTATGAGCCACACCATGTGTGCCCATATTCACAAATATTATGACCATTTTCCGCATAGCTATGCTCATTTGTGAACTGGCCACAGCACTGTTGCATGTGGAAAATCGAGGCCTAATAAGTGGAAATCTATGTTTGAATGAATTTACAACACTGATCAGCATTGGGTCCTGCTGCTCCTCTCTTATCCAACATAAACTTACTTCACAAATCTACAAGGTAGTTTCAATTGTGATAAATTAGGGCATGTACCATAGCCTGTACACAGAGTCGTAAATTCATACCAGGCTCCCAGAGGCAAAATAGCTGGTTGTACTCCCTATGCCCCTCCCCGGTGCAGTAGCACAGTTGAGGGGGCAAAGGAGGAAGTAATAATCACATACTCACTAAATGTATTTCTGGGCACATAAATGTTATTTATTGCTGTGAATTGTGGTAATAAGGAATCTTTCTTTTCAGGGGCTGGTTGCAAATGATAATAAATTGAACCCTAAAAGTTTTTTTTAACAATTAGTGCACACAGTGGGCGGGATGTAATGCCGCCCGCCGAGTTCGCCTGCTTCTCTGTGCCCCCTGACAGCTGGTGCCCGGAGGCAAGTGCTTCCATTGCCTCTGGGAGTTATGCCACAGCCTGTACAGTCACTCACTACTCTACTTTAATCTACATTTACTTGATTATGGACCCACCTGAAATGTGGTAGGCTATCTAACCAATATTGTATGATGAATGTGTGGATGTGTGCATAAAGGGACGGAAAGCAATGTACATTAAGTTTGTCTTGGTGTGTCTGAATATACTGTAGTATAGAAAAGTAACTTAAATCACATTTATCTATGTTTTAATCCAGAATAACAGATGCACATAATTAATTACTGAATACTTGATCTAGAAGACCTTTAAGAACCATGAATGAATAAACACTGTATGGTAAACAGAAAATAAGCTGGAAGAAATGGAGCAGACCATTGTATAGAGAGTAAAATACATCATGTTGCAAGAGATGGAAACTACAACATACATTAATGCTTACCCTTTCACTATGCGCCTATAGCCATAATTTGATAATACGTTTACACTGTTAATGCTTCCTATACAGTTCTATTGCCATGTCATAAACATATATCCATCTTAGCAGTAAGTGCCATATCTGTGTTCCCATTGATGCTGGATTTAATATTGTTTGACAGGTATCTATATTTAGCAGTGGCTCAAAAAGTGATTCTCCTCTAGGGCTCAGTTGCTAAGCAGCCATCTCTTGGCTGGAATGATTAGTTTGGTAGCAGGTGGCTATTAGTGTTTTCATGCACAGATTACCCTACGCCCTGTAACAAGCAAGTGTCTCCTCTTACCTTGCTAGAATATCACTCAGTATCAGAGCAGTTAACCTCTCACTGCTGTCAGAAGGCCAAACAATGTGATAGAAATGCATACTATATTCATTCTTTCCCATTCAATGGATAGTAAAATAGGGACCTATTTATGATCATTTTACCATCATGGATAACTACAACTTTTTATGGCCTTAACAATTTAGTATTCTCCTGCATTATAAATGGAGATCCATGTAGGTGGGCTGTGCCAATATCACAATTTCACAGGGGGTGGTGGGGTGGTTGTTTGATGCAATAATGCAATTCCTGGTGGTGCACCCCCTGCACTTCCCACCTCCCTGGACTCCCAGAAAGATCATCTTGAAAGTAGGTCAGAGATGCAAAGAGGCACTAATGAATTAACTGCAAGGTCATTCTGCACATTTGTGAGCCAGCTAGAGGGACTGTGATCTTATTACCGATATGTTTTGCACTTTTGAACGGTGTAATAATTTTTACTAGAAACACTTACTCCACAGCTGTTACACCGTGGATAGTAAAGAAATTTAGTATACCACAGCATACTTGCCTACCTGACCTTCTCCATGAGGGAGAAAATGCTCTGTTCCTGGACTTTCCTGGTAATGTATGATTGCCATCACCTGTGGTGAGCTAGTTAATTGATAAGAAAGGTGTTTCACCACAGGTGATGGCAATCATACATTACCAGGAAAGTCCAGGTAAAGAGCATTTTCTCCCTCATGGAGAGGGTCAGGTAGGCAAGTAAGTACCACAGTAATCAACATTTCAGTAATAAGATTACGGTTATAGGATTATACATAGCCATATATTATGGTGTGTCACTAATGTCTAACGTTCAGAATATTGTTCTTAATACAACATGGTGATAGTTTATTGGGCACTTACATTGAGGGGGGTTTAGATTTAGTATGATGAACTGAGAAGTTATTAAGTCCACTAAGCTAAGCACTAGCATTTAGCACTTTTTTAGATGATGCCTAGGTAATGCAGGAAATGCTTATGAACTTGTATATGACCGTATAGGCATTTTAAATGTTCATTGGCCCCATTTAACACCTGAGAAGACATAAGTATGCTTTGAAATATCCAGGAACTAAATATTAAGTAGCTCTTGTATTTGTACTAATTCTCTAACACTGTTACTTTAGGACAGGAGCTTATTAGGCATAAATATAGTGTTTTTTTTTACAAACCCTCATACGGATCTAGATGGCTACCAATCATGTATAGCTAGTTGTAATCTGTTTTACTGGACATTATGGGGATCTGTAACCAGTCACTTTTTCTATTCCAGCGCGAGATGGGGGACGCGCTGGGCGTCCTGGTAACCATGACGACCCTGCGGCGCTACTCCTGTGACGCGCGTGGAAGGCGCCGGAAGCCGGTACGGAGACTCCGAACCCAGGCAACGCTGAGCACTTTGGCGGGCTTCTATGGGTATTTAGGTAGGTACACTATTGTTTTTCTTGTTATTCACCTTGACAAAGGGGCGGGTAAGCCCCAAAACGTTGATGTGACCATTTGAAATATACACCTGTGTTTAAGACTCCGAATGCCGCAGTCATCTTCTTTCCTGCTCTACTTTATTTGTTCCTGAGGGCACCGGAGCACATTGGACAAAGAGGGAGTGCCGGTCCATGAGAAGAGTTCTATAATTAAAGTAATATCGCATACCTCCCAACATGACCCTCTCCAGGAGGGACAGAATGCTCTGCTTCTGGACTTTCCTCTTAATTTTTGATTGCCATCACCTGTGCTGAAACACCTTTCTAAAGGCCCGTACACACTGGTCGATATATCGGCCGTTCTCCTGAACGGCCGATATATCGCGGGACCGTCGGCCAGTGTGTACGGCCGATACGTCTGTGAACTCCGTCGTTCACAGACGTATCGCGTCGGCCGCGCAGCACAGCCGACGGCCAATATATCTACCGATATATTGGCGCGTCGCTGTGTGTGTACGGGGCGGTCGGCCGACCGCCCGTACACATGCTGCGGCGGCCGGCGGTGATTGACAGCTGAACTGGGCGGGCGTGTGTACACGCCCGCCCAGTTCATGACGTCAGTCCCCGACGGATCGAGCAGTGTGTATGCTGAACACACTGCTCGATCCGTCCATAGATATATCTGCAGATCAATTGATCTGCAGATATATCTGTTAGTGTGTACCCACCTTTATTCATTAACCCAGAGGTTCTCAAACTCGGTCCTCAGGACCCCACACAGTGCATGTTTTGCATGTAACCCAGCAGGTGCACAGGTGTATTAATTACTCACTGACACATTTTAAAAGGCCTACAGGTGCAGCTAATTATTTCACTTGCAATTCTGTGAGGAGACCGGCAAAACATGCACTGTGTGGGGTCCTGAGGACCGAGTTTGAGAACCTATACATTAACCTGTTCAACACAGGTGCCGGCAATCATACATTAAGAGAAATGTCCAGAAGCAGAGCATTCTGTCCCTCCAGGAGAGGGTCATGTTGGGAGGTATGATATCGAAACTTAAACTGGTTTTAAGGCTTCAGTACTCCCATAATCAAGGTGATATTTATACAGCATATACCAGAGCTTCCCAAACGCAGTCCTCAAGGCCAGGGCTGCCAAGAGAAATCCTGGGCCCCAGTACAACAACTTCCTGGGACCCTGAGCCCCCCCTGAAGGGGGTGTGACCACAGCATGCTGGAGGCATGGCCACACCTCTTTGGGGGAGTGTCTAGCACATGAAAAGCACCCACTCACAGGAGCATGGCATGCCTCTCTAGCCAGTGCAGCAGAGAGCCTGGCTGGACCCAGGTACTTTTCAGGGGGCGTGGCCTCATCACAGGAGGCGTGAACCTGGGCCCCTCCAACAGACCTGGGCCCAGGTAATTTGTACCCTCCCCCCCCCTCTCTTGGCGCCACTGCTCAAGGCACCCTAATGCTCCATGTTTTAAGAATATCCATGCTTAGCCACAGATGACTTAATTAGTACGTCTGACAATTTGATTTAGCCATGAGTGCTGAGCAATGGATATACTTCAAGTCCCGTGCATTTTGGGAGCCTCTACCTTTCTTTGATTTAAATAACAATTTTTTTTACACGTGTTTTTCTGTTTCAATGTAGCAAAAAAGATTGCAAAGAAAATAGTTGCAATTATATTAACTTGAATGCTTTTATCTCACCAAATAAATGCAAAACATAAAATTTTTGATAAAACACAAAATGAGTACACTCTACATCAGTAATTCCCATCCACGTTCCTCAAGGCACACTTACAGTCCAGGGTTTATGGTAAGACATATACTTGAGCACAGGTAAGTTATTTTGTACCACAGTTATTGCATGGATATCACTAAACTCTGGACTGTTAGTGTACCTTGAGGACCAAGGTTGGGAATCACCGCCCCATACTATATAGTTATTTTCTTTAATACAAGTGACAAAAATAAAATCTGCATTAACCTGAGGAATCAAATGAATTGACCTACACAAATATTCTACGCCTGAAACAGCTGAGCAGCTACTATATTCTGCCAGTCAATCTATTTGTATTTTTTTTCTCAATTGAGGTGGATTCTCTGCTGAGGGATACTCCCTTACTACTCTAATTCTCAGAGGATGGAAGCTAGAAAACCTATATGTAAAACATACTTGCCTACTTTCCTGGAATGGCCGGAAGAGTGGGCAAGTCACCCGCTTTCACCGCCCTTTCCTGCAGATGTCCACAAGTAGGCAGTCCAGGGAGTCTGCACTCCATTTTTAGTTCATCCATTCAGAAATATGTTTTCCTGTAGAGATCAGAGAAATGCTATATTGGAGAGAGCCTTTGGAATACAATCCACAAGCAATGACCTCCATGATGACAACCTAGAGGGAATGATGAATAAGCTATCATCAATTTTAATAAGAGAATGTAAAATATGGTGGGAGGTGATGACCTTAGAAAAATATCTAGCGGAAGGTCTTATTCCAAGAGGTCTAAAAATCAACAAGACCTCTACTTTTACCTCCTCGAGTGAAAGTTTCAAAAAGGAATGGGATGACATTGTGAAAACATGCTCCCTTTCCTTGATGAACTTAATTATTAAAGAGAGGAAAAGTGAATTGGAGAAACTCAATGGCGAAATAGCTATATATAAATCCCTGGTAGATCCCTACACCAATTCAAATGAATATAAAACTCTAGAAAGTAGTATTGAATCAAATTTAAGGAAAACACAGAAATTTCTTATAGAGAAAAAAGTAAGGAAATATCAAAGAGATAAGAAAGACAATAAGGAATTACCAGAACAGAATGATCAGGATGATAGATTAGATGAGGAATTACAAGATCCAACACCTAGAAAAAGACCATATAAGACCAATAGGAGACTTAAAACCTCAATATCTACTGGAGGAAGAAAACCTTTCAGGGAGAGAAGTCCCCCTGTATATACATCACGGATGGAGGATATAAGATCCCCATTTAGAAAACAAAGATGGGAACCCTCAGGCGACTTACATTCGAATAGGGCCTATAGAGATCGGACACCAGAGTGGAGAGGTGTTCAATTTAAGGAACCCAGAGAAAGGCCACTCCATTTGGATAGAGAACCCCTGTCTCTTACTAATCAGTTCTCTCCCCTTAATAGTCTGAGACGTTCTACACGTTTTTTGGGGAAGGACAGACCACCTGTCCGATACAGATAACGTATAGGAAATACAGGGGAAAACGGGGTGGAAAAATAAAGCCTGTGAAACCCAAACTGGGAAGAAAAAAGAGAAGGAAGAGAAAGAAACAGACAGGACAGCCTAATGTTGAGAAATCTAATGATACTGTACCTAAAGTTAAAATCTTTAACTTAAGCTCCCATGTACTTACCGATAATGAAAGCACAGTACTGGAAAAAGGGTTGAAATTCACCCCGAGCTATATTCCAGATACATTCGATATGTATCTAGACGTGCAAAGATTTTTACGTAAATTAACTTTAAAAAAATTATTTGCAAATCAAACTAATAAAGAAATAGAATCAGACGCACAATCAACTCCATTTAGGCCCAAATCTATCTTTTTCCCTAAGTATATACAAGGCCCTTTTATTGAAACATTTGGGGCACTAGTGATAGAGGATTTAGAACAACTAAAGAAGAACCACAATAAAAGATTTAACCTCACATTTAAAGAACGTAGGGCATTACAAGATCTTAAAAATGACAAATCCCTTATAGTGAAACCAGCGGACAAAGGAGGGGGTATTGTCCTAATGGATATAAACAAATATGAGTTAGAGATCATGAGACAACTAGGTGATATGACAACTTATAGGAGTATCAGGAATGATCCAACAGAGACAACAATTATTAAACTCAAAGCTCTCATCAATGTTTATGAGAAGAATGGAACCATCAATACAAAAGAAGCAAAATCTATTATCAATGAAAACCCTATCACACCGGTTATCTATGTACTTCTAAAAGTTCATAAAAATGTTGAAAATCCCCCGGAAAGACCCATAATCTCTGGTGTTGATTCTATTACGGCCAATTTGTCCAAATTCATAGATTTTTACTTACAACCATTGGTGTTTCTCAATAAATCCCATCTAAAAGATACTGGCGATTTTTTGACCCAGTTAGATCAATTAACGTGGGAAGATGATTGCTTCTTGGTGACTGCGGATGTAAGTTCGCTTTACACCATAATTGACCACACACAAGGTGTAGAAGCAGTGAGGTATTTTTTAACACTTTCCGATTTAGATGGGAATCTGCAAAAATTGATCTTGGAGGGGATTCATTTTATATTAAACAATAATTTTTTCTGTTCAAAGATAAGTTTTATATACAGAAAACTGGAACAGCAATGGGCACCAGGTTCGCGCCGAGTTACGCCAACTTGTTTATGGGGGCGTGGGAATTGGACAGTATATGGTCCAATAACCCCCATGGCGCGAACCTGGTGTCCTACGTACATTACATAGACGATATTTTTTTCATTTGGAGAGGAGATCGTGACTCTCTGAATATGTTCTGTAATGTACTCAACAACAACAATAGAAATATTAAATTAAGTTTTGAAATAAGCAAACAAGAGGTGAATTTCCTGGACATCACGGTCTATATAGAAACAGGAAAATTAAATACAAAAACCTTTACGAAACCAACAGACTCCCAGTGTTACATTCCATCAGATAGTTGCCATCATCAAAATTGGCTCCAATCGATCCCAGGGGGCCAATTTAAACGAATAAAGAGGAACTGCACCGATGATGCGGTATTCCAGACCCAAGCTAAAGGACTGGAGGAAAAATTTACTGCGAGTGGCTATTCTAAATATACGATAGAAAGAGCCAGAATTGAGACAAATGCAGTACCACGCCATGAATTATTAAAGAAAAACACTAGAAAACCCAAACAAGAGAATAGATTTGAATGGGCTTTCATTTCTGAATATGGTACACATCACAGAAAGGTAGAAAACATCTTCAGGAAGCATTGGAGCCTTTTAAAAAGAGATCCATCCATCGGTCCATTAATACCCGATAAACCCATTCACATATATCGTAAGGCTCCCAACATCAAATCAGCGTTAGTAGCAAGCTGTTTACCAGCTCCTCCATCTAACTCGAAAGTAATATCAAAGGGGTTTTACAGATGTTTGAACTGTATGGGGTGCAAAAACACAAAAGGAATCAATAAGATTAATGAGGTTTGCATTAACAACCAAACCATCAAAATAGTTGATTTCATTACATGCGATACAAAGAATGTGGTGTACGCCATTGGTTGTAGTTGCGGTCTTTATTATATAGGCCGCACATCACGCCCCCTTAAGATCCGTATGGGGGAACACCCTAGAAATGTAAGAAAGGGGTTACTGACACATTCTTTATCTGCACATTTTAAGGAACATCATAACTGTTCTCCGTCAGGAATAACGGGCTTTTATGGTCTTAAAGTGATTAAATCCAATCTAAGAAATAGAGATTCATCTTCAGCATTAGCAAAAGCTGAAATGAAACTAATCTATCAGTGTAAAACTTTAATCCCTAATGGTCTTAATTCGGATTTCGAATTAAAGTGGTTTTTATGAAAATCCCTTTTTTCTGTGCATCAGTAGTAATCCTTTGTTTTATCTTCTTGTCTCCCTATGTGATTTCCCCATTGAAATATGACCGGCCGCACAAATCTGAAAAGATATCCAGATCTCCGATTATCACTTTGAATATTATACATATCATCTAAAAAGAACTGATGACGGAGGTGGCCGATCATAACTTCTATGCCACTGACCATATTTGAATAAAGGCGATGGAATTGGAAAGGCGCATGCGCAAACTTGGAGGAAAAACTACAATTCCCAATACTGCAAATAATGGAGGAGGACGGACCTCTGGTGCCAGGCTGCGAGAGGATAAGGACGCATGCGGGAACTACGGGTGAAAGACTACAATTCCCAATACAAATGGAGGGGGAGAGGACGGACTTCCGGCTTCCGGCTTCAAAACCATGACGACGCATAAACAAACTACCGAAAGAAACTACATTTCCCAAGATGATTAGCAGCGGAGGATCGAGACTGCACACTTCCGGTTTCGGAAAGATAAAGAACTGTAATAATAAGAGTGTCATACATGTACAGATCATCTGGCTGCTTTACATATTGTGGAGGACAGTCAGATTGTTCAGTAAGAAAGTTTTTTCGATAGATAAGGAGGAACGACATTTGCGCGGAACTACATTATCCATAATTCCTTGCGCCACCATGAAAGAGTGTAATAAGAGACTGGGGAGGATAAATTCTTTGTATTTTATTATAAAATGTTACAAAAATAGGAATAGATTCTTGGTTAGAGAATGGGGATTACAAATTGATTATTTTATCAGTGGTGTAATTGTAATGAGAATGTAAATTATCTCAATGAGGTCACTTCCGGTGGATTGACTTCCGGTTAGGGGATGATTGGCTACAGGCATCATAAATAGCTGGCTTCCCACACAGAAGGTCATGTCTTGAAAAAGGTCCAAGAGACCGAAATGCGTCGACAGACCCCTGTGTGAGTAGCCATTTTTCCAACGGAATTTTTTATTGCATTTTTTATTTGATTTTTAACCTATGAATTTATATTTGTCTTTGATGTGAACAATTGATATCAGATGGTTCATATGTATTTTTGGCAAAGAGATTTTTTTAGATGAATTTCTTGTAGAGTTGTTCCTGTTCTTCAATAATTTTTTTGTGGAACATTGTTTTTACCGATGTCTCTGGGACTCACATGTTATATGAGGAAGTAAGATCCATTTTTTGAATCTCTTTTATTTGGGACCTACGTTTGGGAGCCAAGCATTTCCTAACAAAATTGCTACAGAGGCTTTTTTCTGCTTGATATAAGTTGTGGCATAAGGACCAGATAAAGATACCTTGATGGGATTCAACCTGCATACCCATGTGTGAGTTGGGGTACGCCCATGAGATATATTTCTTCTATATAAAGATACCATTATAGGAGTTCCACTTTTATTTTCTGTGTGAGTGAGGGGTACGCATACCTTATCAATAATCTGGTGAAGGGCCCACGTGTTGGTGGTGCACATGAAACCATAAGAACATTACACACGGTGGAATGATTGGAGGTGTAATCAAGGTGAATGAGGTCATCACACATTGAGGATACATTCTTATGAATTATCGTGAGAGGATATTTGAAAGAAACCTTGATAGGAGTCCTGATTCCCATTTCCGTGTGAGTTGGGGTACGACATACAGGACTATCTTGATATAAGAGTATTAAAGATACCTTGATGTGCTTAATTTACTTCATATCAGCGTGAGTGGGGGTACGCCAAATAAAACATTGTACCATTCGATTGAGGAAAGTACTATCACTTCCTCATTTTTCAAGTTTCCCCTATGCGCCAAAGGAAGCCTTTGACTCTATCTTGCTTTAGTCCAGGGAGTCTGTTTATGCTATACACGCTAAATTACGTCATTGTGGCCCCACCCCCTGCCTCAAATTGCCAGCAATCTCGCCATTGAGTTGCAGGGGTGGAGCCACGATAATGCGGTTGTACGGTTACGCCTCTAGTCTGCCCCCTTATCCGCATCACATTCCCCCACCATGTCATGCCATGCCCCCCCCCCCCCACTGTGCTGACTTGGCTGCCCCCTCCCAAAGGGGGCATTCAGATTGTCGGCAAGTGTGATATAAAATATAAGAATAAAAACATTTTCATTACAAGTCCACTGAAAACACAGATTTCCATATATGAACCATAAAGCTATAATATGTCCAGCGTGCAGTTCACATTCCTCTGCAGCTGTTTCATGAAGTTATATGCCTCTGTTCAGTAATCAGGTAACACCTTTGCAGAGCAAATACACCATGATGTGCAGAGAGGTGGGAAAAATGTTATGAGCTACACTATGCAAAAGTGTCATATCAAACTGCAACCTCCTTATGACCTAATCCTAGCACCACCTCTTTAAGGAAATATATATACACACATTATATTTGCAATTAAATTTTTGGAATTATTATTTTTTTTGTGACTATTTCTATTCTAACAATGTCTTTTATTAATTGGTGGAACTGACTGCTTAGATCAGGGCTAATATCCCTTTAATCTGGGAGACCTATGATTGACACAGGTTCTGTGGCTGGCTGCATTTCACCTGGTTTTAATCAGGTGAATCCTAGGTGTCCAGGACTAAAGTAGAGATGTGCGGGTTCGGATTTACTCAATTCTTAACGACAAAATTAACACGAGTTTGGATTTATCCGGATTTTTCTTATTGGCTATCCAAAACACGTGACATCTGAGAACCAATAACATGTTGTTTTGAGATCTGGGTAAATCCGGGTAAATCTGAACTTGCACATCTCTATATTAAAGGGATTTTATGACAAGCCTAAGCATATGTGAACCATCTAATCTGGTCACATACCCATTTAGACTGGCCCAGCACATAAGTAAGTTAGCAGCTACTGCTCTAGACTAGTATCACTGAGAAAACAGAATTTTGCTATGCCTCTCGGGAGATATTGTATTGGTGGATTGTCATAATAGGTGCTTTTCAAACAGACGTTTTACCACATATTGGGGGTAATTCAGATCTGATCGCCCGCTAGCGTTTTTTTAAGTGCTGCGATCAGGTCAGAACTGTGCATGCATATGCACCACAATGCGCAGGCGCGTGGCACAGGTACAAAGCAGATCGCCGCTCACCAATGGGTTTGTGCGAAGAATCCATTCACATGGGCGATCACAAGGCAACTGACTGTTTTCAGGGAGCGGTTGGAAAAACGCAGGCGTTCCCAAGCGTTTGCAGGGCGGGTGTCTGACGTCAATTCTGGGCCCGCACAGGCTGAAGTGATTGCAGCGGTGGAGTAAATCCTGGGCTAAACTGTGCGAAACTGCACAAACTCTTTTTGTACCGCTCGGCTGCACATGGGACGTACCCTTACACAGCTAAAATACACTCCCTGGTGGGCGGCGACTATGCGAACGCTGGACTGCAAAAAAACCTAGCGACCGATCATGCATGAATTAGGCCCATTGCTAAATAGGCTGCTCAGTGAAATAAACTTTTTCCATTTTCCTACTAAAATGTTGCCAAGTTTATTCTTATTTATGGCTTAAATAAATCATGAGTGAGGGGACTGTTTTTTTATTTAAACATAAAATTTATTGAAAGGTCACAGTAATAGTAGGCAATGATATATTGCACCCATCAGAAAGAAAAGGAATGGAGCATAGCCTATAATAATCAAACGGGTGTAGTATGGTATGCCGGCGGCCGGGCTCCCGGTGACCAGCATACCAGCGCTGGGAGCCCGACCGCCGGCATACCGACAGCGTGGCGAGCGCAAGTGAGCCCCTTGCGGGCTCGCTGCGGGCATGGTGGCACGCTATTTATTCTCCCTCCAGGGGGGTCGTGGACCCCCACGAGGGAGAATATATGTCGGTATGCCAGCTGTCGGGATTCCGGCGCCGGTATACTGTGCGCCGGGATCCCGACAGTCGGCAACCTGAAGACCACCCTAATCAAACTATACATTATAATGTTATGGTTAACAGAGAGGAGAAAGGGAGGAAGAAAGGGTTCAGAAGAAGGGCAGCGTGGCAGACCACAAGAAAAGGGAGTCAGGCATAGAAATATGGAAGAGAGAAAGAGAGAAAAGGGATTGTTTTAAGTTTGTTTCATTCTTGTGTTTGTGTGAAGCTTTTCATTACATTGCTTGGAATTCCACCTGTAACAAATATTGTCACCAACAATAAAACAGCATTCATGCACAATGTACTATTGTAATAATCTGGACATGGGGCAAGTTACCTTGTTCCTCGGTAAAGGTCGGAAAGATGAATAGGTAAGCTCAACGTGGAGGCATTACACCACAGTTCGATAGAGAAATCGGTTTATTGAGGAAAACGGTCGTTACCACAACCTGAATGTTCCCTCACCGACAAGACTGAGTACAATCAGCAACGTTTAACAGGCCTAAATAATCCTAACACTTTAAATGTATAAAACATTACATCGACCAAAAAGGGGTTTATTTTATTAAGCCGGAACTGGACGGTCATGATGATCTTGACGTCAGTGTCGCGTTCCTACAAAAGAATTAACCTCTTTCACAAAACATTGCGCAGATCCATTACTGTAATATACGGTTTGTCATACATGGGGAACCACATTGTGATGTTAGTGTATTAGAATGCTTAATATTTGTAGACACTTCCTTACTAATATGTGTAAGCCTGAATATTCAGTGATGGTCCCTGGGACCAGGGGGATGCTGGGAAGTGGGTGGTCCAGTGTGCAGTGTGCCTGGAGTTGGTGATGGAATAAAAAAAGCACAGCAGTGAACTCACATGTCTCTGTATCCTTATGACTGGATTTACAAACATATGAACAAAACATGGTGTCAGAAGAAGTTTAACTTGGACTGCTAGTGCTCTCAGGGTGTGAAAGAATCTTGCAGAAGTCTGCAAGGCTGTGATACTCAGTGTCTGCAAAGCCTGCCGTGTGCTCCTCTCTTCAAACAGTGAGTAACCATGGATAAACTGTCTCCTCCAACCGGCATGCTGATGTCTGGTAACTTGTCTGAAAACTGGAAAAGATTTAAGCAAAGGTTTAATATATATCTTGCTGCATGTGGAGCTGATACAGAGACTGACAAAACTAAGGCATACATTTTCCTCCATGTGATAGGAGAGGATGTGCTGGACATTTGTAATAGTTTTCAGTTTGCTGAGGGGCAGAATATGGTGCTATCTTCTATAATGCAAAAGTTTGAAGATTACTTTGTGCCAAGGAAAAATGTGACATATGAAAGATATAAGTTTTTCACATGTGATCAGAAGTCTGTAGATGGATTTGATCAGTATGTTACAGAGCTGCAATCACTCAGTAAAACCTGTGAGTTTGGTGATTTAAAGGATTCACTGATTAGAGATCGTATTGTCTGTGGAATACCTGATAAGGGACTCAGAGAGAGACTGCTGAGAGAGCAAGACCTAACACTAGACAAGGCAGTGACTATGTGTAGATCTGCAGAAATAACTAGATTTCAAGCCAAAAAGTTACACAAGGATGCTGATGGTGCTGTCTATGTAGTGCAGAAAACAGAGCCAAGCAAACCTTCATTCTCAAGAATTAAGCAGTCTAAGCCACAGTCTAATAAGGAAATGTGTAGTAGATGTGGAAATGCTCACAATCCTAAAATGTGCCCGGCTTATGGTAAAACCTGCATGAAATGTGGTATACTTAATCACTTTGCCAAATGCTGTAAAATGAAAAGTGAAACAACCAATGTGCATGCTGTTAAACAAACAGGAATTCTTTGTGGATTGCATTGAACTTTGCAGTGCAGATAAGAAAGAATGGATTGTCCCTTTAACTGTGAACGAGATTGTCATTCCCTTTAAGCTTGATACTGGCGCACAGGTGAATTTAATATTGTTTCAAGACTATAAGACTTATAGAGTAAAACCTAAAATTCATTCAGCCAAAGTGAAAGTTACAGGGTACACTGGGGAGGAAATTCCTGTGAAAGGTACATGCTTAGTGACACTGAAATATAAGGGACAACAGTTTAAAACATCTCTACTGATTGTGGATAAAAATGTGCAACCGATTCTAGAATTAAGTTCCTGTGAGAAACTAAGCTTGCTAAAAAAAGTTTTTATGGTGACATCACAAGTAGAAGATGACTGCAAATCGATGTTTACAGAATACAGAGACTTGTTTGAAGGTTTAGGTTGTTTGCCTGGAGAGCATAAAATAAATATAGACACGCAAGTTTCTTCAGTGATACACCACTGTAGAAAAGTGCCGTTTGTGCTGAGAGAAAAACTGAAACAAGAGTTAAATCGCATGGAAGCCTTGGGTGTGATACAGAAAGTTGGTGATCCTACTGAATGGGTAAGCTCCTTAGTAATTGTTGAAAAGAAAAATGGACAACTCAGAATATGTCTAGACCCCAGAGATTTAAACAAAGCTATTAAACAAGAACATTTTAAACTACCAACCAGAGATGAAATCATGTCGCAATTTGCGGGAGCAAAATGGTTCAGTAAATTTGACGTATCTTCAGGATTCTGCAAATGAAGCTAGATGAGGCCAGCTCAAAGCTTTGTACATTTAATGCACCAGAAGGTTGATACAGATTTCTTCGACTACCATATGGAATATTGTCTGCTCCAGAAGTATATCACAAAAAGATACACATGATTTTTGAACATATTCCAGGTGTTGAAACAATGATGGATGACATTATTGTCTGGGGATCTACAAAGGAAGAACATGATTCTAGATTGAGACAAGTAATGGAACTTGTCAAGAAAGTGAATCTAAAGCTAAACAAGGACAAATGTGAATTTGGTGTGAATACACTTACCTTTATGGGCGACGTGGTCTCGGATCAAGGTGTAAAACCAGACCCAAGGAAAATATCAGCCATAGTGAACATGGAACGTCCTAACAACAAAGACGACGTCAGAGGATTCCTAGGAATGATTACTTACTTAGGAAAGTTTATTTCTCAACTCTCTGAATGAACAGCCTCTCTTAGATGGTTGTTGGATAAAGATAACGAGTGGATGTGGTCACATGAACAAGAAGAAAGTTGGCAAAACTTGAAACAGATCATTACAGAGCAACCAGTACTAAAATTCTTTGATCCTGCAAAAAGAATAAGAATTTCAGCAGATGCTTCGCAATTTGGCCTAGGCTCAGTGCTGTTACAAGAACATGAGGATACATGGCAACCAGTAATCTATGCATCAAGAGCACTGACAAGTGCTGAAACAAGGTATGCTCAGATAGAAAAAGAACTTCTAGCGATCACATATGCATGTGAGCGATTTCATCAGTTTGTGTATGGTCAAACATTTACAGTGGAAACTGACCACAAGCCATTGGTAGCTATCATGACTAAATCATTACATGACTGTCCCATGAGAATTCAACGAATGCTTATCAGACTACAGAAATATGATGTACACTTGCTGTACTGTCCCGGCAAATACATGTACATTGCTGATACACTTTCTCGTGCTGTGGACAAAAGTGAAGGTTCCTAAAGTCTGATGGATGAAGAGATAGAAGCCTATGTTAATTTGATCGTAGCTTCTCTACCAGTGTCTCTTGCAAGACAAGAACAGATTAGGAAAGAAACTGAGACAGATGACACAATGAGAGTGTTGAAAGATATCATTCTGAAAAGTTGGCCAGCAGAAAAACATGCGTGCCCACTGTCTATCCATGATTATTGGATGTATCGCAGTGACCTTACAGTTGTCGATGGTATTATTTACAAAGGCAATAGGTTTGTCATACCTGCACAACTAAGAAAAACTATGCTGTGCAAGATACATGAAGGCCACTTAGGCGAAGAAAAATGTAAGCGGAGAGCGCGTGAATTTATGTATTGGCCAAGAATGAACCAAGACATAGCACAGACTACAGCTACATGTGAATTATCTCTTACGTATAGAACGAAACAACAAGTCGAGCCACTGAGTTCTCACGCAGTGCCAGAGAGATCGTACCAGAAAGTTGGCGCAGATTTGTTTGATTGTAATGGGAAAACGTACATTGTCGTGACTGATTATTACTCTAACTACCCTGAGGTGAAGACACTACATACAACTACTAGTAAAGCCGTAATCAATTGCATGAAGTCAATCTTTGCAAGGCATGGTGTTCCTATGGAAGTGTTCACTGACAATGGTCCTCAGTTTACCAGTGCTGAATTTAGACAATTTGCTGATGAGTGGGAATTTGTCCATACTACGTCAATTCCCCACTATCCACGCTCAAATGGGTTGGTGGAAAGTTCAGTAAAAACCTGTAAAGAGTCTCATGAAAAAAGCTCAAGAAGGTAAAGAAGATTTCTATAAAAGTCTTTTAATCTACCGCAGTACACCTTTACAGAATGGACTTTCTCCTGCACAAATGCTGATGGGAAGGAGGATTAGAGCAAATCTCCTGATACATGATGAACTGCTTAATACACATAACTCAGCGTTGGTCAGACTGAATAAGGAACGTCAACAGGTGAAACAGAAACTGTTCCATGACAGGCGAGCAAAAAGCTTATCTGATCTAAAATTGGGTGACCAAGTCCGTCTCGGAGATCCCGAGAAAGGTATTTGGGTGCAGAAAGGTATTGTGCAAGCACAAGTAGCACTAAGATCTTATACTATATGTACAGAGCGTGGAACGGAAGTAAGAAGAAATCGGGTGGATTTAAGATCTCAACCTAACCATAATGAAGACAACATGACTGAAGAATACCCTTCATCTGACATGTATGATGATCCTGATAATGGTGAACAAACCACGATTCTAGAAAGGTCCTACATGGTCGATGAAACACAGACTGTGTATGATAGACCCAAAAGGGAAATACGCAGACCTGAGAGACTCATTGAAACGTGTTAGATGATGTTCTTAATATAACGTTAATTGTTGCATTGAAGCATACAGGGATTATCTTTAAAGAAAAGAGGATGTGATGTTAGTGTATTAGAATACTTTAATATTTGTAGACACTCCATTACTAATATGTGTAAGCCTGAATCTTCAGTGATGGTCCCTGGGACATGGGGGATGCTGGGAAGTGGGTGGTCCAGTGTGCAGTGTGCCTGGAGTTGGTGATGGAATAAAAAAGCACAGCAGTGAACTCACATGTCTCTGTATCCTTATGACTGGATTTACAAACATATGAACAAAACACACAGGTAAACTTAGTTAAGCAGGATGATAGACATAAACATCACATTATCTTCCCCCAAACATTTATAGGTTGCACAGACAACCAGTCACCCCACAAGTTCCTCTCTACCTGCGTCAGGGTAGGTAAGTAAACAGGTTCAAGTTAGAAAGGTAGGAAGTCCCTTAGAGCACGTGCACGGCTAAAAGTATTACTAGGGAGAGCTCTCTTATCGTTCGTTGCCCGGGTTTGGTAGAACAGAAGTTAATTGTTCCTGAAGGGAAATGTAGTCTATTCTATGAATTAATGCTGCTCCTGAGGGAAAACTACTCTGCTCCAGTGAAACTGACTACTTCTCACGGCCCCTGGTCAGCAGTTCCTCTGATGCATAAGTTCATAAGCCTTGCTGCTGCTACTCTGTATTCCCTGTTGGCTGGCTTCACTTGTCCTGTCACTATGAATCACTGTACTAGCTGTGCAGGGAAAGGCTGCTATTCTCCTATGTAGTAATAGTTTAAGCCCTATTACCAACTCTCGGCTGCGCTGAGGAGGTATAAATCAGCTTCATAAACTCCCTGTTTCTACGGTTGGTGCTGAAGCTATAGATGTCCCTAGGGAGATATGTCTGAAACAGAGAAGGGGACAGGAGGCGTGTTGATAGTGGCTATACTGCTTGAGTATATGGTCAGTCTAGGGCTACTATGGTGTGACAGGCACAATGAAGCCAGGCTGTGTAGGGAGCTGTTACTACCAACTTCCCTTGCTATGCTGTCAGTGCATTCATGCTCTCTGGGATGACTGTGGTACCTTTAGTGCTGCTGAGGAGGTGAGAGGGCTTTGGATCTGAGGGGGCCGTCCCTTTAGCGTCACTCACCAGGGTAGGCCTGCCTCCATACAGTCTTTTCCTTAGCAGAGATCAATGTCTCCACCCCCGGTCCACCTCCGGGCGTGACCGCTGCCATGAAGCCGCAACTCCGGACGCTGACCAAATAAACATACATATAAAGATGCAGGGCAAATACAGTTGCATTACAAAAAAAAAAAAAATATATATATATATATATATATATATATATATATATAGTGGGTGGATAAGGGTACCGGCGACTAATGTTGGTTGAAAGTACATATACTAAAACTTATAATTTGAGCCAAAAAATATCAAATTAAACAGACAGTTTTTAATAATAGTAATAACGCAGAAAAAATGGGATAAAACATAAAAGTTTGCCGAATATTGATAAAAACATAAAGGTCAGATAAGGAGTTTCTGACAACTTAAAATAGGCAAGGGGGTCACTGCAGGGAACCCAATGCGTTTCGTCACACCAGACTTCTTCCCCCATTAGTCGCCGGTACCCTTATCCCCCCACTATATACTAGAGATGAGCGGGTTCGGTTTTACTCGGTTTTACTCGGTTCTCAAAACGGCATCTAATTGGCTCACGGATGTCACGTGTTTTGGATAGCCAATAAGATTCGGTTTTGAGAACCGAGTAAAACCGAGTAAAACCGAATCCGCTCATCTCTACTATATACTCTCTTCAGCAGTACTGTACCAGTATTGCAATCATAAGGGGTGGCAGACACCTCTAATGAGGTTTTGTGTGTTTTTAGCATTTTTAGTAAACTTTTCATTACTGAGATCATATCCCACAAGTGGCGCTGTATCACTTTGCTACACATGTATATGTATATATATATATATATATATATATATATACTGCTCAAAAAACACACTACAGGCTGATCCATCTTTGATGTAATGTCCTTAAAACAAGTCAAAATGAGGCTCAGTAGTGTGTGTGTGGCCTCCACGTGCCTGAATGACCTCCCTACAATGCCTGGGCATGCTCCTGATGAGGTGGCGGATTGTCTCCTGAGGGATCTCCTCCAAGACCTGGACTAAACCATCCGCCAACGCCTGGACAGTCTGTGTGCAACGTGGTGTTGGTGGATGGAGCGAGACATGATGTCCCAGATGTGCTCAATTGGATTCAGGTCTGGGGAACGGGCGGGCCAGTCCATAGCATCAATGCCTTCATCTTGCAGGAACTGCTGACACACTCCAGCCACATGAGGTCTAGCATTGTCTTGCATTAGGAGAAATCCAGGGCCAACCGCACCAGCATATGGTCTCACAAGGGGTCTGAGGATCTCATCTCGGTACCTTATGGCAGTCAGGCTACCTCTGGCGAGCACATGGAGGGCTGTGCGGCCCCCCCAAAGAAATGCCACCCCACACCATTACTGACCCACTGCCAAACCGGTCATGCTGGAGGATGTTGCAGGCAGCAGAACGTTCTCCTTGGCATCTCCAGGCTCTGTCACATCTGTCACATGTGCTCAGTGAGAACCTGCTTTCATCTGTGAAGAGCACGCCCTGTGCCAGTGGCGAATTTGCCAATCTTGGTGTTCTCTGGCAAATGCCAAACGTCCTGCCTGGTGTTGGGCTGTAAGCACAACCCCCACCTGTGGACGTCGGGCCCTCATACCACCCTCATGGAGTCTGTTTCTGATCATTTGAGTAGACACATGCACATTTGTGGCTTGCTGGAGGTCATTTTGCAGGATTCTGGCAGTGCTCCTCCTGTTCCTCCTTGCACAAAGGCAGAGGTAGTGGTCCTGCTGCTGGGTTGTTGCCCTCCTTCGGCCTCCTCCACGTCTCCTGATGTACTGGCCTGTCTCCTGGTAGCGCCTCCATGCTCTGGACACTACGCTGACAGACACAGCAAACCTTCTTGCAACAGCTCGCATTGATGTGCCATCCTGGATGAGCTGGAGGTCATACAGGCACGTGGAGGCCACACACTACTGAGCCTCATTTTGACTTGTTTTAAGGACATTACATCAAAGTTGGATCAGCCTGTAGTGTGTTTTTCCACTTTAATTTTGAGTGTGACTCCAAATCCAGACCTCAATGGGTTAATCAATTTGATTTCCATTGATAATTTTTGTGTGATTTTGTTGTCAGATCATTCAACTATGTAAAGAATAAAGTATTCAATAAGAATATTTAATTCATTCAGATCTAGGATGTTATTTTAGTATTCCCTTTATTTTTTTTGAGCTGTGTGTGTGTGTGTGTGTGTGTGTGTGTGTGTGTGTGTGTGTGTGTGTATATATATATATATATATATATGTATATATATATATATATATATATATATATAGTGTGTGATGTTGTATATGATGCTTCAATAAAACCCCTGCTGGCTCTAATAACAGTCTGGTGAGTGCACTCCATACAGGATTTATATATATATATATATATATATATATATATATACACACATACACCTACAGTACTTCTGGTGGGAAGCCACATGCCTCCTTGCTCAAACGATGCGTGTCCTCATGCAGCTGTCATTCCCAACATACAATGATGACATTGTCTTCTAATCTTTCATTACTAGCTTTCATAGGCTAATTGCAAATAACAGTAATACAAAGAAATTCTTATTCACAAATCTTTTGGACTTTCGGTCGGGAGTACGATTCGGACCACTTCACTTGGGTCTATAATACACATACAGATCAAGATGATTCAATCCCTGTATCTCTGGGGTAATGTACCTCTAGTACTATGCACTGGTCTTTTTGGTACCGGGATAGACATCTCCCCCCTAACTTGGGCATCCTCCACACAAAGGGAATCATCTTGCCCTACGGATACTCTTTCAATGAGTTCAGAAGCTGTCCATTTCACCGAGCTCTGCGGGACTGCACCGCTCATGAACATCAATAGTTCTATGGGGTCATCCAATGGGATGCTCTCTAGGGTTTCCTGTCCTTCCATCTCAGATGAGCCCTGTCCTTCCTCAGGGATTGGTGCGGAACATCGCTTGATTTGGTTTCGGGACACGACACTGACTGGTCCCCCTGAGCCATGGCGAATTCCATAAGTATACCGCTCGCCTTCCGGCTCACTAATTACAATGGGGGTCATTCCGAGTTGTTCGCTCGGTAAATTTCTTCGCATCGCAGCGATTTTCCACATAGTGCGCATGCGCAATGTCCGCACTGCGACTGTGCCAAGTAAATTTGCTATGCAGTTAGGAATTTTACTCACGGTTTTTTCTTCGTTCTGGTGATCGTAATGTGATTGACAGGAAGTGGGTGTTTCTGGGCGGAAACTGGCCGTTTTATGGGTGTGTGTGAAAAAACGCTACCGTTTCTGGGAAAAACGCGGGAGTGGCTGGAGAAACGGGGGAGTGTCTGGGCGAACGCTGGGTGTGTTTGTGACGTCAAACCAGGAACGACAAGCACTGAACTGATCGCAGATGCCGAGTAAGTCTCGAGTTACTCAGAAACTGCACAGAGATGTCTTATCGCAAAATTGCGAATCTTTCGTTCGCAATTTTAAGAAGCTAAGATTCACTCCGAGTAGGCGGCGGCTTAGCGTGTGCAAAGCTGCTAAAAGCAGCTTGCGAGCGAACAACTCGGAATGAGGGCCAATGTACGGAACAGGCTCCCACATGGTATCTTGTTTGCTAGAACGGTGATTCCACCTCCTCCAAACTGTATCTCCCACTTGCAGAGGCACAGATCGAATAGGTGCATTATAATCTCTCTCTTGACGCTGATGGACATTCTCCAGTCTCTTTTCTATGATAGCTCGAGCGGTGTTAATCCTCTGTTGATGTTCATGGACCCAGTTGGTTGATGAGTCCCAGTCGGGTTCAGTTCCAAGTCCTGGGGTAGTTTGCCCTGTCGGCCGAATATGAGAGAATAAGGCGTAAATCCTGTGGAGTAATGTTCCGTGTTATTATACAGGTAGGTGAGCTCAGGTAGTAGAATCGGCCACTTGGCCTGTGCTTCCGTTGACAAGCTCCTCAACATTCCAATAATGGTTTGATTGGCTTGCTCACACAGCCCATTCCCCTGTGCATGAAAAGCGGTGGTTCGTGTCTTTCGGCAGCCATAATAATAGCAAAGTTCACGAAACAGTTGTGACTCAAAGGCAGGGCCCTGATCAGAAAGAATACAATCTGGATACCCATAGGGCCTGGCGAAGTGTTTGAGGAAAAGTTTGACCGTGGTCCTTGCAGCTAGGCCTTTAGCTGATACCACTACAAGGAACTTACTGTAATGATCAGTCATTGTGAGAGCGTATTGATATATCCGCTGGTACTGGGTTCAAGCTTCACATGGCCCAGAGCGACAATCTGCAAGGGATATTGACTTTTAATCGATGTAATACATCTTTCTGATTACTATCAGGATGTCGCTTGAGGCTGCACGACACACAGTTTCGGCACCACCCCTCGATGTCTTCTCTTATGCCGATCCAGTAATATCTCTTTCTTAATACTGCCTCCCTCTTCTGCATGCCGAAGTGTCCAGACCTGTCATGATAGGCTTCTAACAAGAGACTGGCCCGATCTCTTGGGACGAAAACTTGAGTAACCGTCTGATGGATGTCCAGGTCTATGCTAATTCGTACTAGAAGACCTCGTTTCAGCTGGAGCCGATCACGGTGTCTTAACCATTTTACTAGCTCTGAATCAGCTTCGGTTCGTTGAACTTTGTTCATCCGAAGTTTCTATTGTAGTAGAGCCACAAGTTCCCTCAACACAGAGCTTTGCTTTTGGATTCTTGACCAGTCGATGGGGGTTGGGTCGCATGGGAGATCCCCAACCTGCGGACCAATAGAGGCAGATAACGGATCAGAAGTGGCAGTTCTCCCTGTTCCATAGAATTTAAACACTGGAGTCTCAATGTCTTCATCAACATCTTTCCCCCCTTCTGCAACATCTGCAGTTGGTAAACGGGACAGGGCATCGGCATTGCCGTTTGATTTTCCACTTCTGTAAGAGACTGTATAACTGATGTTGGCAAGGCGGGATACCCATCTCTGTTCCAGGGCTCCCAGTCGAGCAGTAGACAGATGAGCTAGAGGTTTGTTATCCGTCATGATGATGATGAACGGGGTGGCGGCCAAGTAGTCTTTACATTTTTCTGTGATTTTCCAGACAAGAGCTAACAATTCCAGCTTAAAGGTGCTGTAGTTTTCGCTGTTCCGCTCAGTCCTGGAAAGGCCCCTACTAGCATAGACGATAATTCGCTCACGTCCGTTCTGCCTCTGGGACAAGACGGCTCCCAATCCACAGTGACTGGCATCGGTGTACACTTCGAAAGGTTTGTCATATTCTGGATAAGCGAGTAACGGAGATTCTGTCAACGCGACTGTCAGTTGATCGAAGGCTCTTTTGGTGTTCTTCTTCCCAATCAACTAAAGACGAGCCCCTCTTTTCAACACCACATCTGCCTCTTAGGAGTTCATGCAATGGAGCGGCCACTTTGGCAAACTGCTCAATGAAGTGCCTGTAATAACCAATGAATCCCAGAAAACTTTGGACGTCTAGAACTGTTCGGGGTATCGGCAAACCCTGCACGACGCTGATTTTTTTTCTGGGTCAGGCATCACTCCTTCAGCACTGATGACATGACCAAGGTAACGGACTTTCGGTTTAAGCAGATGGCATTTGGCTGGTTTGAGTTTCAGTCCAGCCTTGGTCAGTAGCTGGAAGATTTCCTCCAAGTGCCGTAAGTGATCCTCATAACTTTTCAAAAAGATGATGACATCATCGAGATATAATAGAACGGTCTCGAAATTATGATGTCCAAGACAATGGGGGTCATTCCGAGTTGTTCGCTCGTTGACGATTTTCGCTATGCTGCGATTTGTTGCAAAATGCGCATGCGCAAGGCACGCAGGGCGCATGCGCTTAGTTATTTAACTAAAAACTTAGTAGATTTGCTGTGGATTCTGCTGCGCTTTTCAGTCGCTCTACTGATCGGTGAGTGATTGACAGGAAAGGGGCGTTTCTGGGTGGTAACTGAGCGTTTTCCGGGAGTGTGCTAAAAAACGCAGGTGTGTCAGGGAAAAACGCGGGAGTGTCTGGAGAAACGGGGGAGTGGCTGGCCAAACGCAGGGCGTGTTTGTGACGTCAAACCAGGAACTAAACGGACTCAGCTGATCACAATCTGTGAGTAGGTCTGGAGCTACTAAGAAACTGCAAATAATTATTTATTAGCAGTTCTGCTAATCTTTCGTTCGCTATTCTGCTATGCTAACATACACTCCCAGAGGGTGGCGGCCTAGTGTGTGCAATGCTGCTAAAAGCAGCTAGCGAGCGAACAACTCGGAATGACCCCCAATGTTCCATGACTCGTTGGAATGTGGCCGGTGCATTACAGAGCCTCCTTTCAAATTCAAATAATCCCATTGGTGTTGTGAAAGCTGTTTTCTCCCTATCTTCGGTGGCCGTTTGAATTTGCCAGTACCCACAGGAAAGATCTAGCATTGAAAAATATGCGGCTGTCTTTAAGGCCGTTAAGATTTCCTCGATTCGCGGCATTGGGAAAGCATCCTTATGAGTTATCGCATTTAACTTGCGATAGTCCACGCAGAAACGATCACAACTGGAGCCGCCCATGGACTGTGGCTCTCCCGAATAACTCCAGCCTCCTTCATCTCGGTGATCATGTTTCGCACAGGCTGGTACATAGCGGGTGGTAAAGGACGATGACTTTCTTTAATCAGAGGGGTGGTTCCCGTAGGGATGCGATGAAACACTTTCTCCGCCTTGCCGAAATCAGAAGGGTGTTGACTAAAAACCGCAGCATTTCATCGTACCACATGAAGTACCCCCTCTCTTTGGGCGTCTGATGTGTCCTCATCGCCGATCTGTACCTCTGCCCACCATGGAGTTCCGGTATCTTCTAATGGTTTTTCCGCCTATACCTCGCTTTGAGCTGCGATCACACTCTGTCCCACGATGTCCTGAAAGTCAACTTGGCTTACCCTTGCTACCGGATATTGCTTGTAAAGTTGTATAGGGTAGTTATGTGGGTTGAGCACACGCACAGGTACCCTTCAATGTTCCACGATCGCCAACGTTCTTGCCACAGCAAAAGGCTGCTGTCCATCATGGTCACAGGATTCTACCAAGGCCTCATAATCTCAACCCAGGGGACCTATCCTGGTCTTACACCACACCACCTGCTCGGACTTGGGTTTCCATACGACTGGCTGTTGATCTGTAACCCAGGCCTTTCCGATCTCTCCCCGAACATTGGCAAATCTCTTCTGCTTTTCAAGCAGTTGTACTGTCTGCTGTAAGGCTCCCCACTCTCTAGGAGCCGCAGTCCTCATTTAACTTTGCAGTGCTTCCACCAACTAATCGGAGCAGTTTTTCAGGATGTTCATGCCCAAGATAACCGGAGGTAAATGTGCACTAGGTGCAGTTGTGACCAGGCACCCTTGTCTGTACAATTTGGCCTTCCCTTTCTTCATATCCGGTTCCCAATACCCTCGATATGTGATTGGTTGGCCAGTAGATGTAGCCAGGTAGTTGGTGTAGTTACTATAGTGGTTTCGTCCCAATGGCAGAGAAATTCCGTGAGACGGATGGTAGACACCTGAGAACCTGTATCCAGGAGAGCTGCTACTTTGACCCCTTTGATTTGGATCTCCAGATGCGGGCACTCACCAACATACCTGGCCACCACTCCTGCAATGATGGACCTGTTAATGGGCCTCCTCCCGAGGGTCGGTCTCGGTCTCCTGCCTCGGGGTCTCCCTGTTTAAAAATTGTCATTGAGGCAGTTTCGCTCAACATGTCCGATCTGCTGACAAACCCTGCAGATCGGTCGCCCCTGGGGGTCAAATTGATCAGTAAGCAGCCGGCACGACTCTCTGGGTATGTCCCAACGAGGTCGATTCCGGCCACTGCACCCGTGGCACCATTCTCTTCATCTGTTATCACCTTGTTCTCTACTTAACTCATCTATTCGCTGATTCATCCGAGCCAAATTCAGCGTGAGCTCCGTAGGTTTACTGCCAAGCACACTTATAGGGTCTGTTCCAGCTGGAGCCTGGGCCTGCTGGGAAGTGGCCCTCTTCTGTATCAGGGTTTCAAACCTGGGACATAATTTATCTTCGTGGGGACTCTCCTCGTCGAGTTTTTCAGATGATGGTTCGTACTCAGCATCATCACTTTGGTTTAACCCAAGGATTTGGAGGATTGCTCCTTAAACACAGAGAACGAGCAATTTGGCTGTTGACTCTTCCACATTCGTAATTGGGATCGAACCGCTACACCTTGGGCTCCTTCTATAAATAAGTTAATTTAGGTCTCGTCGGCCTGGGCAATCTCACGGGCGTCGAGGACTTGAACCGCCTTCATTGCCTCCTGCGCTCCCAGGGCAAAATCCTGCAATGATTCATTGGTTCACTGTTTCCTTGCATAAAGGCGACTTTTTAACCCCGCCACTGTTTTGGAATCAAATCTATTCCCGAGTGTTTGGAAAATATCCTCCACCGTCTTTTTTTTATCCTCCCAGGCCTTCACCTCGCGTAATGCGGAGCCTTTCAGTTGCCCATCAAAATCTCCACTTGTTGTTTCTCACTAAGTGGGTATAACCGAAACGGGTGGTCTTCAGTATGCCGACTGACGGGATCACGGCGCACAGTATACCGGCGCCGGGATCCTGACAGCCGGCATACCGACACTTATTCTCCCTCGTGGGGGTCCACGACCCCCCTGGAGGGAGAATAAAATAGCGTGGTGCGCGTAGCGCGCCACCGTGCCCGTAGCGTGGCGAGCGCAGCGAGCCCGCAAGGGGCTCATTTACGCTCGCCACACTGTCGGTAAGCCGGCGGTCGGGCTCCCGGCACCGGTATGCTGGTCGCTGGGAGCCCGACCGCCGGCATATCGTAGTGAACCCACCGAAACATAGAATACAGTTTATCCTTGAACTCCTTAAGAGTGCTTGAGCCGAAGATACACACATTTCCAGCGTAGGTAGGTAACCACGGGGCCCCAAAACAGTACGGCATGGTTCGGCATGGTTAGAGGTGATGCTGTCGTGGTAGTCAAATTTTCCCTTCTGGGGGACGCTGGCAGAAGCCTCCGGCCTGACGTCGATGTGGGAGTTTGTGAGCTGACATTTTACTGATATCCTGTTCGTGGAGGCTAAACATTTTATGTAATAATCTGGACACGGGTGCAAGTTACCTTGTTCCTCAGTGAGGGTCGGAAAGATGAATAAGAAAGCTCAACGTGGAGGCAGTTCGATAGAGAAATCTGTTTATTGATGAAAACTGTCGTGACCACAACCTGAATGTTCCCTCACTGAAAAGACTGAGTACAATCGGCAACGTTTAACAGGCCTAAATAATCAGAACGCTTTAAATGTATAAAACATTACATCGACCAAAAAGGGGTTTATTTTATTAAGCCGGAACTGGATGGTCATGATGATCTTGACGTCGGGGTTGCGTTCCTACAAAATAATTAACCTCTTTTACAAAACATTGCGCAGATCCATTACTGTAATAAACAGTTTGTCATACATGGGGAACCACAGGTTAACTTAGTTAAGCAGGTTGATAGACATAAACATCACATTATCTTCCCCCAAACATTTATAGGTTGCACAGACAACCAGTCACCCCACAAGTTCCTCTCTAACTGCATCAGGGCAAGTAAACCGGTTCAAGTCAGAAAGGTAGGAAGTCCCTTAGAGCACGTGCACGGCTAAAAGTATTACTAGGGAGAGCTCTCTTATCGTTCTTTGCCCGGGTTTGGTAGAACAGAAGTTAATTGTTCCTGAAGGGAAATGTAGTCTATTCTACGAATTAATGCTGCTCCTGAGGGAAAACTACTCTGCTCCAGTGAAACTGACTACTTGTCACGGCCCCTGGTCGGCAGTTCCTCTGATGCATAAGTTAATAAGCCTTTTTACTGCTACTCTGTATTCCCTTTTGGCTGGCTTTCACTTGTTCTGTCACTATGTATCACTGTACTAGCTGTGCAGGGAAAGGCTGCTATTCTCCTATGTAGTAATAGTTTAAGCCCTATTTCCAACTCTCCGCTGCGCTGAGGAGGTATAAATCAGCTTCATAAACTCCCTGTTTCTACGGTTGGTGCTGAAGCTATAGATGTCCCTAGGGAGATATGTCTGAAACAGAGAAGGGGACAGGAGGCGTGTCGATAGTGGCTATACTGCTTGAGTAAATCGTCAGTCTAGGGCTACTGTGTTGCAACAGGCACAATGAAGCCAGGCTGTGTAGGGAGCTGTTATTACCAACTTCCCTTGCTATGCTGTCAGTGCATTCGCACTCTCTGGGATGACTGTGGTACCTTTAGTGCTGCTGAGGTGAAAGAGCTTTGGAGCTGAGGAAGCCGTCCCTTTAGCGTCACTCACCAGGGCAGGCCTGCCTCCATACAGTCTTTTCCTTAGCAGGGATCAGTGTCTCCACCCCCGGTCTGCCTCCGGGCATGACCACTGCTATGAAGCCGCACTTCCGGAACGCTGACCACAGGGTCCCCTTCATTACCAGGAGGCAGCTCTGCCTCTAGACCCGCCTTTGCACTGCTTCCACCTCGACTCTCAGCTGGGATCTGCTGCACAGACACAGCCCGTCTGCGCTGGTCTCTGCCTTCCCGGCCCACAGGGCTGTAACTAGGTGTGTGCAGAAGGTGCATTGCCCACAGCGCACTTGCCCTGTGGGCTCACCTTCTACATACACCCCGAGTGGGCGAAATATCCCTCCCGCTGATGGCCGCCCTCCTGCTCCCGTTCCCCTGTTCCTTGCGCCCGCAGCAGCCCCAAGCTCTGACCAGCTGGAGCTGCTGATCGCTCGCTGTCATGCTGTGTAAAGTCAGCAGCAGCGCTGAACAGGATATCCCCCCTGCGCTGCTGTGCACCCGAAGCTCGCCCCCTCTCTTCCTGTGAAGTGGACAGACTGTGCAGAGGAGTCAGGAGCCGGCAACAGCGCTGGAAGAACGTACACATCACATAAGTGCCTACACAGACTCTACACTACACTATATTACACTACACTTCACTACAGTACACTACACTATACTCTAAGGGTAGGGGGGTGTAAGGGGGAATCTGCCTGCCGTACTGTGTAAAAGGAAGACCTATCCTGCCATAATGTGTAAAAGGGGACGCTGTCTGCCGTAATGTGTAAAACGGGACGCTGTCTGCCGTAATGTGTAAAAGGGCACGCTGTCTGCCTTAATGTGTAAAAGGGGACTCTGTCTGCCGCAATGTGTAAAAAGGGGACGCTGTCTACCAAAATGTGCAAAAGGGGATGCTCTCTGCCGTAATGTGTAAAAAGGGGAATCTGTCCGCCGTAATGTGTAAAAGGGGCTCTACCTGGTGTAGTGGCGCTACTGTGCGGCGTTATTTGAATAATGGAGACTACTGTGCACTATTATATGAATTGGTATTATTTTGTGGCCACACCCTTTCCCCATGAAGCCAAGCCCCTACATTTTTTGCACGCGTTTACGGCGCGCACTGCCCCTGTTTTGCGGGGGGGCGCCGATGCCGTTTCTTGCACACAGCACTAAAATATCTAGTTAAGGCACTGCTGGCCCGCCTCCGTCAGCGCTGGAAGCCGCCTCTCTACACGCTGGCGTCGGTGCAGGGGGAACCACCACAGCTGGTTACCGTTGTCCGCTCCGGTGCTACAGGACACTCCACTGCCGCCTGGTGATTGCGCAGCACCCCAGACCACTGCTCCAACGGTCAGTTCACGTGCTCAGCTATGCTGCTTCCTGCTGTCACGATATCCCTGTTGTCCTCCTGGTGCCCGGCACGTGCCGGTTCTAGGGTTTTCCCCTCACGCCGGCCCCAGTGGGGGTAATTGCCCCTGTTTGTCCACTGCCACTAATGGTTACTATGGCCACCAGAGTTCTAAAAACATACCCCACCGATACCAATGTCATTATGCCCACATAACTGAGCAGGCAGCGTCCAGTCAGCCAAATAAAAATGCATATAAAGATGCAGGGCACATAAATAAATAAATAAATAAATAAATAAATAAGATTTTAAACCTACCGGTAAATCTTTTCTCCTAGTCCGTAGAGGATGCTGGGGACTCCGTAAGGATCATGGGGTATAGACGGGCTCCGCAGGAGACATGGGCACTCTAAAGACTTTAGAATGGGTGTGCACTGGCTCCTCCCTCTATGCCCCTCCTCCAGACCTCAGTTAGAGAAACTGTGCCCAGAGGAGACGGACCGTACGAGGAAAGGATTTTTGTTAATCTAAGGGCAAGATTCATACCAGCCCACACCATCCACACCGTATAACCTGGAATATAAACAACCAGTTAACAGCTTGAACAAAACAGCATCAGCCAAAGACTGATCTTAACTGTAACATAACCCTTATGTAAGCAACAACTATATACAAGCCTTGCAGAAATATGTCCGCACTGGGACGGGCACCCAGCATCCTCTACGGACTAGGAGAAAAAGATTTACCGGTAGGTTTAAAATCTTATTTTCTCTTACGTCCTAGAGGATGCTGGGGACTCCGTAAGGACCATGGGGATTATACCAAAGCTCCAAACCGGGACGGAGAGTGCGGATGACTCTGCAGCACCGATTGAGCAAACATGAGGTCCTCATCAGCCAGGGTATCAAACTTGTAGAATTTTGCAAAGGTGTTTAAACCCGACCAAGTAGCTGCTCGGTAAAGCTGTAACGCCGAGATGCCTCGGGCAGCCACCCAAGAAGAGCCCACCTTCCTAGTGGAATGGGCCTTTACCAAATTTGGTAACGGCAATCCAGCCGTAGAATGAGCCTGCTGAATCGTGTTACAGATCCAGCGAGCAATAGTCTGCTTAGAAGCAGGAGCGCCAACCTCTCTGTTTTCCTAACACGAGCTGTCCTGGCTACGTAAATTTTTAAGGCCCTGACTACATCAAGGGACTTGGAATCCTCCAAGCCTCCCGTAGCCACCGGCACCACAATAGGTTGGTTCATATGAAACGATAAAACCACCTTAGACAAAAATTGAGGACGCGTCCTCAACTATGCTCTATCCACATGGAAAATTAGATAGGGACTTTTGTGAGACAAAGCCGCCAAGTCGGACATCCGCCTTGCAGATGCCAAGGCCAACAACATGACCACCTTCCAAGTGAGAAATTTTAATTCAACTGTTTGAAGAGGCTCAAACCAGTGAGATTTTAGGAACTGTAACACCACGTTAAGCTCCCATGGTGCCACTGGGGGCACAAAAGGAGGCTGGATGTGCAGCACTCCCTTTACAAAAGTCTGGACTTCTGGGAGAGAAGCCAATTCCTTCTGAAAGAATATAGATAGGGGCGAAATCTGTACCTTAATGGAGCCTAACTTCAGGCCCATATCCACTCCTGTCTGTAGAAAGTGGAGAAAATGGCCCAAGTGGAAATCTTCTGTAGGAGCATTCTTGGCTTCACACCAAGATACATACTTCCTCCAGATACCGTGATAATGTTTCGCCGTCACCTCCTTCCTAGCCTTTATCAGAGTAGGGATGACTTCCTTCTGGATACCTTTCCCAGCTAGGATTCGGTGTTCAACCACCATGCTGTCAAACGTAACCACGGTAAGTCTTGGAACACGCAGGGCCACTGCTGCAACAGGTCCTCCCTGAGAGGAAGAGGCCATGGATCTTCTGTGAGCATCTCCTGAAGATCTGAATACCAGGCCCTTCGAGGCCAATCTGGAACAATGAGTATTGTCTGCACTCTTTTTCGTCTTATGATACTCAATATTTTTGAGATGAGAGGAAGAGGAGGGAACACATAGACCGACTGAAACACCCACGGTGTCACCAGGGCGTCTACCGCTACTGCCTGAGGGTCCCTTGACCTGGCACAATACCTCCGAAGCTTCTTGTTGAGGCGTGACGCCATCATGTCTATTTGAGGAAGTTCCCAAAGACTTGTTATCTCTGCAAAAACTTCTTGATGAAGTCCCCACTCTCCTGGATGGAGATCGTGTCTGCTGAGGAAGTTCGCTTCCCAGTTGTGCACTCCCGGAATGAAGACTGCTGTCAGAGCGCTTACGTGATTTTCCGCCCAGTGAAGAATCCTGGTGGCTTCCGTCATTGCCACTCTGCTCCTTGTCCCTCCTTGGCGGTTTACATGAGCCACGGCTGTGACGTTGTCTGATTGAATCACAACCGGTAGGTCGCGAAGAAGATTCTCCGCTTGTCGTAGGCCGTTGTATATGGCCCTTAATATTTAATTCTAGAATGTTAATGTGTAGACAAGCCTCCTGGCTTGACCATAGTCCCTGAAAATTTCTTCCTTGTGCGACTGCTCCCCATCCTCGGAGGCTCGCGTCCGTGGTCACCAGAACCCAGTCCTGAATGCCGAACCTGCGACCCTCTAGAAGGTGAGCATTCTGCAGCCACCATAGGAGAGACACCCTGGCCCTGGGGGACAGGCTTATTTTCTGATTAATTTGAAGACGGGACCCGGACCACTTGTCCAGAAGGTCCCACTGACATGTCCTCGCATGAGACCTGCCGAAGGGGATCGCCTCGAAGGTCGCCACCATTTTTCCCATTACTCAAGTGCATTGATGAACTGACACTCTGTTCGGTTTTAACAGGTCTCTGACCATGTTCTGGAGTTCCTGGGCTTTTTCCATCGGGAGAAAAACCCTCTTTTGTTCCGTGTCCAGAATCATGCCTAAGATTGATAGCCGAGTCGTTGGAACCAACTGTGACTTTGGTAGATTTAGAATCCAGCCATGCTGCTGGAGCACTCTCAGGGAGAGCGACACGCTTATCAGCTACTGATCTCTCGATCTCGCTTTTATCAAGAGATCGTCCAAGTACGGGATAATTGTGACTCCTTGCCTGCGCAGGAGCACCATCATTTCCGCCATTACCTTGGTGAAAATCCTCGGGGCCGTGGAAAGCCCAAACGGCAACGTCTGAAACTGGTAATGGCAGTCCTGTACAGCGAATCTCAGGTACGCCTGATGAGGAGGATATATGGGGACATGAAGGTATGCATCCTTTATGTCCAGTGACACCATAAAATCCCCCCCTTCCAGGCTGGAGATAACTGCCCGGAGTGATTCCATCTTGAATTTGAACTTTTGCAAGTACAGGTTTTGGAATTTTAGATTTAGAATGGGTTTGACCGAGCCATCCGGTTTTGGAACCACAAACAGGGTATAATAGTACCCCTTCCCCTGTTGAACTAGGGGAACCTTGACAATCACTTGCTGTTGACACAGCTTTTGAATTGCAGCTAAAACTATCTCCCTCTCTGGGGGAGAAGCCGGTAAGCCGATTTGAAAAATCGGCGCGGAGGGACTTCTTCGAATTCCAGCTTGTAGCCTTGGGATACAATTTCCATCGCCCAAGGATCCACGTCTGACTGAACCCAGACGTGGCTGAAGAGTTGAAGACGTGCCCCCACTGGCGTGGACTCCCTCAGTGGAGCCCCAGCGTCATGCGGTGGATTTAGTAGAAGCCGGGGAGGACTTCTGCTCCTGGGAACTAGCCGTGGCAGGCATTCTTTTCCCTCTACCCTTACCTCTGGCGAGGAAGGAAGAGCCCCGACCTCTTCTGGATTTATGCGACCGAAAGGACTGCATCTGATATTGTGGTGTTTTCTTTTGCTGTGGGGGAACATAAGGCAAAAAAGTAGATTTACCCGTGGTAGCTGTGGAAACCAGGTCCGGGAGACCTTCCCCAAATAACACCTCACCCTTGTAAGGCAAAACTTTCATATGCCTCTTTGAGTCGGCATCACCTGTCCATTGGCGGGTCCACAGGGCTCGCCTAGCAGAAATCACCATTGCGTTGGCTCTTGAACCTAGTAGTCCAACGTCTCTCTGAGCATCTCTCATATATAAGACTGTATCTTTAATGTGACCTAAGGTCAATAAAATGGTATCCCTATCTAGGGTATCAATGTCAGCTGACAAGGTATCTGTCCAAGCTGCTACCGCACTACAAACCCAAGCCGATGCTATTGCCGGTCTGAGCAAAGCACCCGTATGTGTATAAATTGATTTTAAGGTAGTTTCCTGTCTGCGATCAGCAGGATCCTTGAGGGCCGCCGTGTCTGGAGACGGTAGCGCCACCTTCTTGGACAACCACTTTAAAGCCTTGTCCACCCTGGGCGAGGATTCCCACCGTACCCTGTCCTGTGCAGGGAAAGGATACGCCATAAGAATCCTCTTGGGAATCTGCAGTTTTTTGTCTGGAGTTTCCCAAGCTTTTTCAAATAACGCGTTCAGCTCATGAGATGGGGGAAAGGTTACCTCAGGTTTCTTTTCCTTAAATATGCATACCCTCGTGTCAGGGACAGAGGGGTCATCTGTGATATGTAAAACATCTTTTATTGCAATAATCATATAATGAATACTTTTGGCCACCCTTGGGTGTAACCTCGCATCATCGTAGTCGACACTGGAGTCAGAATCCGTGTCGGTATCAGTGTCTGCTACTTGGGACAGGGGACATTTTTGAGACCCTGAACGGCCCTGTGACACAGTCAAAGCCATTGATTGACTCCCTGTTTTATCCCTGGACTCTGCTTTGTCCAATCTCTTATGTAATAAAGCCACATTTGCATTTAAAACATTCCACATATCCAACCAATCAGGTGTCGGCGTTGCCGACGGAGACACTACAATCATCTGCTCCACCTCCTCCTTAGATGAGCCTTCCGCTTCAGACATGCCGACACACGCGTACCGACACCCCCACACACTCAGGGATATATCTATATGGAGACAGTGCCCCAATAAGGCCCTTTGGAGAGACAGAGAGAGAGTATGCCAGCACACACCCAGCGCCACCGGACACTGGAATAAAATCCCAGTTAGTACAGCGCTTTTATATAAATATATAAATACACTCACTGCGCCAATGAAATGTGCCCCCCCCCCCCCCTCTTTTTTGCCCTCTGTAACCTTGTTCAGCAGGGGAGAGTCCGGGGAGCCAGCTTCTCTGCAGTGTGCTGTGGAGAAAATGGCGCTGGTTAGTGCTGGAGGATCAAGCCCCACCCCCTCACGGGCGGGCTTCGGTCCCGCTCAAATTATTTATACTGGCGGGGGTTTATTAATATACTGCCTCCGCAGTATCTACTTTATATGCCATTGTCCCTAGAGGTTTTTATTGCTGCCCAGGGCGCCCACCCTGCGCCCTGCACCCTTACAGTGCCCGCTGTGTGTGTATGTGTGGGAGCAATGGCGCACAGCGTTACCGCTGCGCGTTTCCTCAGTGAAGATCTGAAGCCTTCTGCCGCCATTGAAGTCTTCTTTTCTTCTTAATACTCACCCGGCTTCTATCTTCCGGCTCTGTGAGGAGGACGGCGGCGCGGCTCCGGGACGAACGGCGAGGGTGAGACCTGCGTTCCGACCCTCTGGAGCTAATGGTGTCCAGTAGCCTAAGAAGCAGAGCCTATCATTTAAGTAGGTCTGCTTTTCTCTCCTCAGTCCCACGATGCAGGGAGCCTGTTGCCAGCAGTGCTCCCTGAAAATAAAAAACCTAACAAAAAGTATTTTTCAGAGAAACTCAGGAGAGCTCCCCTGCAGTGCACCCAGTCTCCTCTGGGCACAGGATCTAACTGAGGTCTGGAGGAGGGGCATAGAGGGAGGAGCCAGTGCACACCCATTCTAAAGTCTTTAGAGTGCCCATGTCTCCTGCGGAGCCCGACTATAAACCATGGTCCTTACGGAGTCCCCAGCATCCTCTAGGACGTAAGAGATATAATTATATATATATATATATATATATATATATATATACACACACACACACACACCTACAGTACCTCTGGTGGGATGCCACACGATCACTAGTAAAAAATAAAAGAAATAAAACATGGAAGCTCCTCCTATCATACATCTCCAACAGTCCCAGCCTCCTGACATTATGGGGGACATTTGCTAAGCAGTGAAAAGAGTGGAGAAGTGAGCCAGTGGAGAAGTTGCCCCATCAACCAATTGGCTGTATAATTTTATAGTATGCAAATTATCTCCGAAGCGCCTTGAGTCCACTTGGAGAAAGAGCGCTATATAAATAAAATTATTATTATTATTATTATTATTATTATTATTACTATTATCACTGCTTAGTAAATATTCCCCTATGTCTTGTTTCCCACCATGAAAGGTAGACTGAAGTTACACTGATCCCAATTAGCCTCAATGTAGATCAATAGCATCCATATTTACTAAACATTTTTCCTAACTTTAATAAGTACCTACATGAAATTATTAGTATATGTAATAAAATTAACCAACCAACCAACCAGCTAATACATTGCATTAGAACGAAGCCGTTACAATATATTACTGACTCCATCAACCACACATTACATGTAAAGCTTCTGGGAAAACCCTGCAGAGTACAAATTGGTCTCTCTTCTTTGACAGATACTCTGTGACCTGCCTTTGTCCAGTGATACAATACAGTCAACAAATCCTTGAGTGACTATGATAAGGGAATTCAGCTGCAGTGTGAGCTTGGTCTGTTTATTACACTGGCAATGTTGGAGAAGAAAACAGTGCAAGAACAATGTAATTGCTTTAACATATAACAGTCTGTCCACTGTTACATTTATATGGTGTAAGAAGCCTGCTGCTTTGTGGTCTTTTCCACTTAGTGAGAGAAGAGAGAGTGATCACAAACCCTGCTGAATCTCCTAATACAGATGTTCCTGAACAGACCTGCCACTCTATCAATGTTTTATTATGACATGTGCATATATCTCATATCCAGTTCTAGCTATCTGGATTGGAATTCTGTTTGACTCTGCTTGTATCGCGATGTGTGCTAAGCCTGAGAGTGAGGGGCGGACAGGGGGGGCCGCTCATTTCACTCAGCGGGTGAAATGAGCGACCTGCTAGATTGAGCCTGCATGCAGGCCAATCAAGCACCGGCGATAGCGATGCGCGGGGCTGCGCATCGCTATCGCTGTGGGGGGTACACACGGAGAGATCATGCTTAAAATCTAAGCAATCTAGTCAGTTACCACACAGGATCCATGTAAATTCTATGGGCGTTTCTGGATGGTAAGCTGGCATGTAGCGTATGCGTCATTGTCTAAAGATGCAGTTGCACTGACTCCCGCGGCCATGGTCAGTCAGACATGCCAAAGGACAGGTATAACGTCCGATGGTGTGGCCAATGGTTTGCGTATTGCGCATCTTTGTGTGCAAATTGGTGGATTCATTCCATACCCTGTGGGCATCTCAACAGTATGCCCATCACTGCAGCATCAGCATAAATATACAATAGCAGCTATAACATAATTCACAGCCATTGCCACAATAGCGTTCACGTCTGAATCACCCCCTCAACCACGATTTCGGTATGATTCACCTCATTGTGTTTTTATCTCCCTAGACTCCTGCCTTTTATTATTATTACCTGTTATTTATATAGCACACACACATTCCGCAGCTCTTTACAGAGAATATTTGGCCATTCACATCAGTCCCTGCCCCAGTGGAGTTTACAATCTATATTCCCTACAACATATATATGCCCACACATTCATCACTCTATGATTCATTTTGTTGGGAGCCAATTAACCTACCAGTATATTTTTGGATTGTGGGAGAAAAGCGGAGTACCTGGAAGAAACCCACGCAAGCACAGGGCGAAAATACAAACTCCACACGGTTAGGGGCCAGAGCCGGATTAAGGGGGGGGGGGGGTTCTGGGGTTAAGTACCCCGGGCCCCCCAATCTGAAAGGGCCCCCCGCCACAGAACGGATCTATGTACTGATCTGATCCGCAGCACTGCACTCCCCTCTGACACCGCTTCACAGCTGCAGAGCTGTATATAGGAACCTCAACTTCAAATTTAATTAATGACAAAATACAGCCTGTCTCACGTTTGCTTGACTCACAGAACAGTAGGAGAAGAGCTTGAAGTTCCCTCCTCCAACAAGCACATCCACATAGCATGCTGTCAGTGTGACTGTGTGCAGTGCACGGCACACTAGGAATCCTGCTTCCTCTGGCTGCCGAGTGGCAGCTCAGCTGTCCAATGGTGTGTGTAGCTGCAGCCTACGCTCCTGCCAGTCATGCACATACCCAGGAAGCAGGATTCCTAGCGTGCCGTGCACTGCACACAGTCACATCTGACAGCATGCTATGTGGATGTGCTTGTTGGAGGAGAGAACTTCACAGAGGTGTAACTGTGGTAGGCAATGGAGTCGGCTGCCGCCGGGCTCCTACTCTGTAGGGGGGCACCTCTCCTCCCGTTCCGTGTTCAGCGACACCATTCAATTAGGTCAATTGACAGCCACCGCTATCTCTTCTGTGGCCGACTCCCCTCCCCCACTAGTCCCTGCACCTTACAAATCACACCACGTTTTAAAAGTGTCACAATTAGAACCCACAACTTATTACACTGGAAGCAGACACCTTACTGATGGAGCTATTTGCTCCTGTATAGGAAGCATGAGAATTATAACTACAGTATATGAAGTTACTTCTCTGACAATTGCACGTAACATTATATAGTTACAGTTCTCATATACATACATACATACATACATACTGTACATATATTTCTCTATATATGGGGGAGGGGGGGCACTAATATTTATCTTGCCTTCGGGTAACTGGTACGAACTTACGCCACTGGAACTTCAAGCTCTTCTCCTACTGTTCTGTGAGTCAAGCAAACGTGAGACAGGCTGTATTTTGTCATTAATTAAATTTGAAGTTGAGGTTCCTATATACAGTGTGTATGTATATATAATACATGTGTGTGTGTGTGTATTATATATCTATCTATCTATATGTGTGCGTGTATGTATAAATGTGTATGCATATATTTTTTTTTATGTGTGTGTGTGTGTGTGTATAAAGAAAAATAGCACTCAATTCTCCACTGTTAACACATATACAATTGGCAGAGACAGGCAGCACTTCCAGGAATTAAACAGTGGCGGTAATTAAGAGACCGAGTCCCAAATATCGATTTATATGTATGTATGTATGTATGTATGTATGTATGTATGTATGTATGTATGTGTGTGTGTGTGTGTGTGTATATATATATATATATATATATATATATATATATATATATATATATAATCTCCATAGTGCCCGGTACTCCCCCAGTTCAAATTATACAGTGTGTATCATATATATGTAATGTATGTATGTATGTATGTATATTACTATATATATATATATATGCCAAAAGATTAAAGAAGCAGGGAGCGCCAATAGTGCATTAAAAGAGTACAATGATTTTTATTTTAAAAAATCCAGATCGGTCACAAGTAAAGTTTAGCTAAACTTCACCAAATAATAGCTGTTTGTATTTTGGCTGCAGCAGTGGCCATTTTAGACCAAGTCTACTGACGAAGTCGAATGACGAAACGCGTATGGGCGTGGTCTGACGTTGTGGATTTGAAACTGAGAATACTGCTTTGCACAGCGGGGTAAAATTCTTATGCTGGTTATACAAGCGGTGGTTTGACCGCCTTTTATGGTACGGGTTTTTTACTTGTGACCGATCTGGATTTTTTAAAATAAAAATCATTGTACTCTTTTAATGCACTATTGGCGCTCCCTGCTTCTTTAATCTTTTGGCAGGACTACCACCCGTTCGGGATCGGGTAACATTGGGGAAGCGACAGCTGGAAATTCCAGAAGTGCACACTGACAAAACTTCTTTTCCAAACGATATTGGCTGTCAGCGAGTTTGAGGAACACTGCTTCTTTTAGTTCTACGGGACTTTTTATATATATATATATATATATATATATATATATATATATGAAAGAAAAGTTTATTACCTTTGTTGTTTGCGCTCATACTATCCGTTCTTATATATATATATATATATATATATATATATTACTATTAGTGATGAGCGGGTTCGGATCCTCGGGATCCGAACCCTCCCGAACTTCACCTTTTTTTGCATGGGTCCGAGCAACTCGGATCTTCCCGCCTTGCTCGGTTAACCCGAGCGCGCCCGAACGTCATCATCCCGCGGTCGGATTCTTGCGAGATTCGTATTCTATATAAAGGAGCCGCGCGTCGCCGCCATTCTTCACTCGTGCATTGGAGATGATCGTGAGAGGACGTGGCTGGCGTCCTCTCAGTTTCTATGTTCAGTGGGCTGCAAATATCTGTGTTCAGTGTGCTGCAAATATCTGTGCTCAGTGTGCTGCAAATATCTGTGCTCAGTGTGCTGCAAGTGCAAATATCTACGTTCTCTGCCTGAAATACGCTCCATATCTGTGCTCAGTGTGCTGCAAATATCTGTGCTCAGTGTGCAAATTGCTTTATTGTGGGGATTGGGGACCAGCAGTATTATATAGTAGGAGGACAGTGCAGAGTTTTGCTGACCAGTGACCACCAGTATTATACGTTCTCTGCCTGAAAAACGCTCCATATCTGTGCTGCATTGTAGTATACAGTAGGAGGACAGTGCAGAATTTTGCTGACCACCAGTATAACTATATATATATATATATATATATATATATATATAGCAGTACGGTACAGTAGTCCACTGTTCTACCTCTATGTCGTCAAGTATACTATCCCATTAATACCTGTGGTGCATTTCAGTTTTGCACAGTTTGCTGACCACCAGTATATAATATATAGCAGTACGGTACAGTAGGCCACTGCTCTACCTACCTCTGTGTCGTCAAGTATACTATCCATCCATACCTGTGGTGCATTTCAGTTTTGCACAGTTTGCTGACCACCAGTATATAATATATAGCAGTACGGTACAGTAGGCCACTGCTCTACCTACCTCTGTGTCGTCAAGTATACTATCCATCCATACCTGTGGTGCATTTCAGTTTTGCACAGTTTGCTGACCACCAGTATATAATACATAGCAGTATGGTACAGTAGGCCACTGCTCTACCTACCTCTGTGTCGTCAAGTATACTATCCATCCATACCTGTGGTGCATTTCAGTTTTGCACAGTTTGCTGACCACCAGTATATAATATATAGCAGTACGGTATAGTAGGCCACTGCTCTACCTACCTCTGAGTCGTCAAGTATACTATCCATCAATACCTGTGGTGCATTTCAGTTTTTGTGCGCAGTATATATAGTAGTAGGCCATTGCTATTGATAAATATATTACTGGCATATAATTCCACACATTAAAAAATGGAGAACAAAAATGTGGAGGGTAAAATAGGAAAAGATAATGATCCACTTCCACCTCATGCTGAAGCTGCTGCCACTAGTCATAGCCGAGACGATGAAATGCCATCAACGTCATCTGCCAAGGCCGATGCCCAATGTCATAGTAGAGAGCATGTAAAATCCAAAAAACAAAAGTACAGTAAAATGACCCAAAAATCAAAATTAAAATCGCCTGAGGAGAAGCGTAAACTTGCCAATATGCCATTTACGACACGGAGTGGCAAGGAACGGCTGAGGCCCTCTCCTATGTTCCTCATGACTAGTGGGTCAGCTTCACATGAGGATGGAAGCACTCATCCTCCTGCTAGAAAACTTAAAAGACTTATGATGGCAAAAGCACAGCAAAGAACTGTGCGTTCTTCTAAATCACAAATCCCCAAGGAGAGTCCAATTGTGTCGGTTGCGATGCCTGACCTTCCCAACACTGGACGGGAAGAGGTGGCGCCTTCCACCATTTGCACGCCCCCTGCAAGTGCTGGAAGGAGCACCCGCAGTCCAGTTCCTGATAGTCAAATTGAAGATGTCACTGTTGAAGTACACCAGGATGAGGATATGGGTGTTGCTGGCGCTGGGGAGGAAATTGACAAGGAGGATTCTGATGGTGAGGTGGTTTGTTTAAGTCAGGCACCCGGGGAGACACCTGTTGTCCGTGGGACGAATATGGCCATTGACATGCCTGGTCAAAATACAAAAAAAATCACCTCTTCGGTGTGGAATTATTTCAACAGAAATGCGGACAACTGGTGTCAAGCCGTGTGTTGCCTTTGTCAAGCTGTAAATAAGTAGGGGTAAGGACGTTGACCACCTAGGAACATCCTCCCTTATACGTCACCTGGAGCGTATTCATCAGAAGTCATTGACAAGTTCAAAAACTTTGGGTGACAGCGGAAGCAGTCCACTGCCAACTAAATCCCTTCCTCTTGTAACCAAGCTCCTGCAAACCACACCACCAACTCCCACAGTGTCAATTTCCTCCTTAGACAGGAAAGCCAATAGTCCTGCAGGCCATGTCACTGGCAAGTCTGACGAGTCCTCTCCTGACTGGGATTCCTCCGATGCATCCTTGAGTGTAACGCCTACTGCTGCTGGCGCTGCTGTTGTTGCTGTTGTTGTTGCTGGGAGTCGATCGTCATCCCAGAGGGGAAGTCGGAAGACCACTTGTACTACTTCCAGTAAGCAATTGACTGTCCAACAGTCCTTTGCGAGGAAGATGAAATATCACAGCAGTCATCCTGCTGCAAAGTGGATAAATCAGGCCTTGGCAGCCTGGGTGGTGAGAAACGTGTTTCCGGTATCAACCGTTAATTCACAGGGAACTAGAGAATTGATTGAGGTACTGTGTCCTCGGTACCAAATTCCATCTAGGTTCCATTTCTCTAGGCAGGCGATACCAAAAATGTACACATACGTCAGAAAAAGTGTCACCAGTGTCCTAAAAAATGCAGTTGTACCCAATGTCCACTTAACCACGAACATGTGGACAAGTGGACCAGGGCAGACTCAGGACTATATAACTGTGACAGCCCACTGGGTAGATGTATTGCCTCCCGCAGCAAGAACAGCAGCGGCGGCACCAGTAGCAGCATCTCGCAAACGCCAACTCGTTCCTAGGCAGGCTACACTTTTTATAACCGCTTTCCATAAAAGGCACACAGCTGACAACCTCTTACGGAAACTGAGGAACATCATCGCAGAATGGCTTACCCCAATTGGACTCTCCTGGGGATTTGTGACATCGGACAACGCCACCAATATTGTGCGTGCATTACATCTGGGCAAATTCCAGCACGTCCCATGTTTTGCACATACATTGAATTTGGTGGTGCAGAATTATTTAAAAAACGACAGGGGCGTGCAAGAGATGCTGTCGGTGGCCCGAAGAATTGCGGGCCACTTTCGGCATTCAGCCACCGCGTGCCGAAGACTGTAACACCAGCAAACACTCCTGAACCTGCCCTGCCATCATCTGAAGCAAGAGGTGGTAATGAGGTGGAATTCAACCCTCTATATGCTTCAGAGGATGGAGGAGCAACAAAAGGCCATTTAAGCCGATACATCTGCCTACGATATAGGCAAAGGAGGGGGAATGCACCTGACTCAAGCGCAGTGGAGAATGATTTCAACGTTGTGCAAGGTTCTGCAACCCTTTGAACTTGCCACAGGTGAAGTCAGTTCAGACACTGCCAGCCTGAGTCAGGTCATTCCCCTCATCAGGCTTTTGCAGAAGAAGCTGGAGACATTGAAGGAGGAGCTAAAAGAGAGCGATTCCGCTAGGCATGTGGGACTTGTGGATGGAGCCCTTAATTCGCTTAACCAGGATTCACGGGTGGTCAATCTGTTGAAATCAGAGAACTACATTTTGGCCACCGTGCTCGATCCTAGATTTAAAACCTACGTTGTATCTCTCTTTCCGGCAGACACAAGTCTGCAGAGGTTCAAAGACCTGCTGGTGAGAAAATTGTCAAGTCAAGCGGAACGTGACCCGTCAACAGCTCCTCCTTCACATTCTCCCGCAACTGGGGCTGCGAGGAAAAGGCTAAGAATTCCGAGCCCACCCGCTGGCAGTGATGCAGGGAAGTCTGGAGCTGACATCTCGTCCGGACTGAAGGACCTGCCAACGATTACTGACATGTCGTCTACTGTCACTGCATATGATTCTGTCACCATTGAAAGAATGGTGGAGGATTATATGAGTGACCGCATCCAAGTAGGCACATCAGACAGTCCGTACGTATACTGGCAGGAAAAAGAGGCAATTTGGAGGCCCTTGCACAAACTGGCTTTATTTTACCTAAGTTGCCCCCCCTCCAGTGTGTACTCCGAAAGAGTGTTTAGTGCAGCCGCTCACCTTGTCAGCAACCGGCGTACGAGGTTACTTCCAGAAAATGTGGAGAAGATTATGTTCATCAAAATTAATTATAATCAATTCCTCCGTGGAGACATTTACCAGCAATTGCCTCCAGAAAGTACACACGGACCTGAGATGGTGGATTCCAGTGGGGACGAATTAATAATCTGTGAGGAGGGGCATGTACACAGTGAAAGGGGTGAGGAATCGGACGATGAGGAGGAGGTGGACATCTTGCCTCTGTAGAGCCAGTTTGTGCAAGGAGAGATTGATTGCTTCTTTTTTGGTGGGGGCCCAAACCAACCAGTCATTTCAGTCACAGTTGTGTGGCAGACCCTGTCGCTGAAATGATGGGTTTGTTAAAGTGTGCATGTCCTGTTTATACAACATAAGGGTGGGTGGGAGGGCCCAAGGACAATTCCATCTTGCACCTCTTTTTTCTTTCATTTTTCTTTGCATCATGTGCTGTTTGGGGACTATTTTTTGAAGTGCCATCTTGTCTGACACTGCATTGCCACTCCTAGATGGGCCAGGTGTTTGTGTCGGCCACTTGGGTCGCTTAGCTTAGTCACACAGCTACCTCATTGCGCCTCTTTTTTTCTTTGCATCATGTGCTGTTTGGGGACTATTTTTTTGAAGTGCCATCCTGTCTGACACTGCAGTGCCACTCCTAGATGGGCCAGGTGTTTGTGTCGGCCACTTGGGTCGCTTAGCTTAGTCATCCAGCGACCTCGGTGCAAATTTAGGACTAAAAATAATATTGTGAGGTGTTCAGAATAGACTGGAAATGAGTGTCAATTATGGTTATTGAGGTTAATAATACTATGGGATCAAAATGACCCCCAAATTCTATGATTTAAGCTGTTTTTGAGGGTTTTTTGTAAAAAAAAAAACACCCGAATCCAAAACACACCCGAATCCGACAAAAAAATTTCAGGGAGGTTTTGCCAAAACGCGTCCGAATCCAAAACACGGCCGCGGAACCGAATCCAAAACCAAAACACAAAACCCGAAAAATCTCCGGTGCACATCACTAATTACTATATATGTATGCATTTGTATTGGGGTTTTAATTTTAGACCTGAGGCCCCCCCCCTGTTTTACGTTCCCCGGGCCCCACAAAGTCTTAATCCAGCTCTGGTTAGGGGCGGGCCATGGTGGGAATTTAACCCATGACCTCGGTGCTGTGAGGCAGTAATGCTAACCATTAGACTATCTGTACTGCCCATTTATGTACTGTGTTATGCAATCTTAACAGAGCTAACATAGATCTTGTAAAATAAATGTCATATTTTATATTTTAAACTGCACTGCATGATTGCTAATATTTATCATGACATATTGTTACCAACTAGCGCCCAATACGTACACTACTTTAATTTACAAACATTCTGTCTGTTTGCTCCCAGTACATTTGTAGAAACCCTCAAACTTGGGCATTCAGTCTAGATCCACCCCTGGCTTGCATGGATCATTTCTTTTAAGCTCTTTGTGTACTATAGGTATAGGATGACAGAGAACATTTCGTTTCCACAGAGACATCCTTGAGAACCCAAAAGGCAGCAGAGAAATATTGTTTGGAGATGCAAGGACAACTAGATAGTTCCCAATGGAATAATCAATTTGGTAAGACAGCTTCTCGTTAGTTTATCGGAAGATCTTTAAGATTCCTGAATATCTTTAATGGTGTGTACACTACACACGGTAAGATAAATCTGTAAGGTATTGAATATATAGTCAAAATCTTAAGGAAAGTTAGTGCCTATCTCAAGGTGTTAGGCAGCTTGCGATACCGATTTGATCCGCATTGCGCACTCCCGCGGGGTCGGTAGATAGACTGTGCAGGCACGTCAATCTTGAGACTTTCTAGTGCACTATCTAGTACAAAGTATAGTCAAGATTGGCACTTTGACTATCTGGGCTCTGGGGGAGTTCACGGGAAATTGCATAATCAGAATCAGGCATAGCAAGGATCTCACCGTGTGTACACACCTTAGGATTCAATGGCACATTTTAACAGGTGGTATATAAACTAAAGGTCAATTTTAATCTATTTTCAAACTCTATCTAAATCGATGTTGTACTTCGATGTGTTCATTCTCACTCCCATGTATCCTCTACCCAGTGTCAGCATCCTCTCACTGGTATCTTATCCCCACTCCCCTCTCTGCTACCCAATCCCATTACCTCTGCCCCACACTGCCATTTCTCCCTGGCTCCAGATGGCGGCTCTTCACCCCCGCCAGCCCAAAGACACAGCCAGCAGGTGGGCTCCGGACTGACTGTCATTGCGGCCATGGGTGCAGTGGATCGGACAGGAGGAAGCCGCAGGGACAGTGGCAAACGCAGGATTTCTAGAGGGGGGTTTCCAAATGCAGTCCACAATCTCCCACTCTATGGAACATTGGAGAAAGTGCGGGAGTCTAGGGGAGAAGTAGAAGAACCTAGTAACGACCCTGGACATTAATGTAAACAATGGACATTTTAAAAACTGGGTATGTATGTAATTCAGTATTAATATTTAACACTATAGATGGTCTATAGTATAGTATCAAAAATTTTAATAATATAAATAAATGGGTCAGGAAAAGTTTAAACATCCCATAATAAATAAATTCATAAACATAATAGAACCAGTACTGAATTTTCTAAGCACACATTCTCCCACGTTATGGTAAGGCTCCTGTCTCTTCTTCCTGGGAGCTACTCTCTGGTCCAGTGCACTGATTGAGTGCTCAGATCCACACACACAGCAAATTTGGTAGAAGAAGCTGCTACCACTAGGCCTGTGCAGCAGCTCTGCTTGTCCCTTAAAATGTATGATATGGCGGCAGCTCTAGTAAAAGTATATACCATTGTTATTGTTGTCATAATTTGAGTCACTTGCCAAGAGGAGGGGGGTTTCCGGGCAACCAGAACCCCCCCCCCCTGCATTTGCCTATGAGGGAGGACACAGACCTTTTACACTGCATAAGCTGCAGTGTAAAAGGCAGCTTGTTAGGAGATTGGGGTGCATACAGTTATACTAATAAAGATTGCATACAGATACACAAATAAGTAAAAAAAAAAAATCTTTTGTGGAACTTGATGAATGGTATAATTTCTGCGACTAGAAATTATCGGAGGAAAATTATAACCAGTAGATATTACTGATATCTCTTGTGTTACACAATTAATGAATGGCCCCATTACTTGTTCGATGTTCTTACCTGTTTTTGTAGAAATTAAGGGATGATGAATAGACCCCAAATAATCCCTAGAAAATCTTGGAATCATCTTTCCAATGATTCTATAGTGAATGTACCAGCTCAACAAAATTATTCTCTCAGCTGGTTTACTGTAGATATATTTAGGGGAATAAAATAATCTAATTTTATTCCACATCCTCAGCTTCCTTCAGCCACTTACATGTTCTCTTCATATTGGGGACAAAGTATGTTTATGTAGTAGGAAATAGAGTTCATCCATGCTCCATCCCGACAGCCGCTGCTAATCCGTCCACGCTCCGTCCCCGCTCGTCTCGTCACATGGTCCTGTACCCTCCTACCTGTATCCGCTGACCTGTCCTTGCTCCCCCATCTCATCTCGCGGTTCCGACATTCGTATTGACATTGTCGGAACCGGGACCAAAACCTGTCGGAATTGGCCATGGAACACCTGGATCTGAGGCTAATCCGACAATCCACGTGGTTTCTGACCTGAAAAAATGGCCCAGTATTGAATAGGTCAGAACCTTTTCCGACCTAAACCTGTCGGAAACTGCCGTCTTTCCGACAAGACGGCAGTTTCTGACAGGTATTGAATACACCCCTAAGTCCCAGCTTTGAACCCAATTCAGACCTGATCGCTGCTGTGCATTTTCGCACAGCGGGTGATCAGCTATTAACTGCGCTTGAGTATGCACTGCAATGCGCACTCGCATCGGTAAACAACAACAGGCATCGCCGGTCAGTGACAAGCTGGTGCGAAAATTCTAATAGCGCAGCCATTTGCATGCTGATTGACAGGAGGAAGCCATTTCTGGGTGGTAACTGACCGTTTTCTGGGAGTTTCAGGGAAAACGCAGGCTTTTTCAATTGTTTTCAGGGAGGTTGTGTGACGTCAGCTCCGGCCCCGATCAGCCTGTTTTGCTCACACCGTAGGAGTAAGTCCTGGGCTGCGCACAGACTGCACACACTGGTAAAAGCATCCACTGGTGAGTGAGGTGCGAATGTATTTGCAGCTGTCCGCTGACTGAGGGATATTTGTAGCATAGCGTACACATGCTATCGCATACTTGCATGGCGAATATATACTCCCCTTGGGCGGCAACTATCTGATCGCAGGACAATTTTAGCAGCCTAGTGATCAGGTCTGAATCACACTCTTTATCAGTTCTTTAGTAAATGATCACTGCACATTTACTGCTCATTACTCTCTACATATTGGGGGGTCATTCCAAGTTGATAGTAGCTGTGCTAACTTTAGCACAGCTACGATCATTCACACTGACATGCGGGGGGACGCCCCGCATGTCAGTGCACCCCCCCCCCCCCCCCCCACAGAAGTGCAAAGGCATTGCGCAGCGGCGATGCCTTTGCACTGCAAGAGTAGCTCTAGCTTTAGCGTGCTGGCCGGGAGCTACTCATACATAGTAACTAAGGTTGAAAAAAGACAATTGTCCATCGAGTTCAACCTATTTGTGGTCTCCTATGCAGTCTTATTATAGGACTAGTTATTTTTATGTTAGGATCAGTTAAATTAACGATAATGCGTGCCTACGCACCATAACCCTGAATATCTTTATCCAATAGGAATTTATCTAACCATTTCTTAAAGGTGTTTACTGAGTCCGCAGTTACTAATCTCTCAGGCAGGGAATTCCAAACACGTATTGTCCTTACTGTGAGAAAACCTTTTTGCCTCAATGTGCGGAAACTTCTCTCCTCTAACCTAAGCGAGTGACCACGTGTTCTCTGTGCTGATCTTATAGAAAACAGGTCCCTCCCAAGCTCTGTGTATTGACCCCTTATATATTGTAGCGGTTGATCATGTCCCCTCTTAGGGGGTCATTCCGAGTTGTTCGCTCTGTAAATTTCTTCGCATCGCAGCGATTTTCCGCCTAGTGCGCATGCGCAATGTACGGACTGCGACTGCGCCAAGTAAATTTGCTATGCAGTTAGGAATTTTACTCGCGTTTTTTTCTTCGTTCTGGTGATCGTAATGTGATTGACAGGAAGTGGGTGTTTCTGGGTGGAAACTGGCCGTTTTATGGGTGTGTGTGAAAAAACGCTACAGTTTCTGGGGAAAACGCAGGAGTGGCTGGAGAAACGGAGGAGTGTCTGGGCGAATGCTGGGTGTGTTTGTGACGTCAAACCAGGAACGACAAGCACTGAACTGATCGCAGATGCCGAGTAAGTCTCGAGTTACTCAGAAACTGCACAGAGATGTATTTTCGCAATATTGCTAATCTTTCGTTCGCAATTTTGATAAGCTAAGATTCACTCCCAGTAGGCTGCGGCTTAGCGTGTGCAAAGCTGCTAAAAGCAGCTTGCGAGCGAACAACTCGGAATGACCCCCTTAGTCTCCTCTTTTCCAATGTAAACATGCCTAGCCTTGCAAACCTTTCCTCGTATTCCAGCGTCTCCATGCCCTTGATTAGTTTGGTCGCCTGCCTCTGAACCTTTTCTAGCTCCAGAATATCCTTTTTGTAATATGGTGGCCAAAATTGCACGCAGTATTCAAGATGTGGCCTCACTAGTGATTTATATAATGGGAGTATAATACTCTCGTCCCTTGCATCAAGTTCCCGTTTTATGCATGCTAATATCTTATTAGCCTTCTTTGCTGCACTCCTACTTTGGGTACTGCTGCTTAATTTGTTATCTATGTGAACCCCTAAGTCTTTTTCCAGTATAGAATCCCCTAATATTACCCCATTTAGTATGTAGGTGTAATTTTTGGTCTTGCCCCCTGTGGCCGGAGAGACTAACCAGCCACACGTGTAATGGCGGCTGCGGCACTGAAGGGGTTAACCCTCGTGCCCGGCGCCATGTTGCGGACAATAGGCGCCTGGCGTCACTGTTAAATGTACTTACGGCGCTGGGCAAAAATATGTTTAATGATGTGTCTTAACATGTCATATGTAGTGCTCTGTGCACAATTGCAGGAATGCATGTTTAAATGTATTTATATTTAAGATGTGGTCACCTGTATTTTAAAGGGAAAAATGCACTTAGTATAGCTGTCTGAATAAGCATCTCTTATCCTCTGGAAATAGGAAGTGGCATGCTAATGGCCCTGTCCTAGCAGAGAGGTGTGAATGACAATACCTTTTGATGTGTAAGTTCCTTAGAGAAAGATGTTCCTCACAGGGGATCTCCTTATCCCATAGATAAAGTCTATGGGCTTGGAACCTGTTTGTTTCATGTAGCTGATTTAATTGATATACGAATCCTGAATGGTAGATGCAGGAAGGAAGAATATTTGTTTGGTAAATCAAATACAAACCGTATTTGAAGCTATGTGTTAAATGTATCAATGGTGAAGTGTAAACTCCCAGGTGGTAGGAATTGGAGTTTAAATTATACAAAACTTTGTCTGTGTGTGGCAGGAAAAAGGAAATAGCTTTTTTACACTCACTGACATCCTTGTAAAATGTAATTTATTTATATTTTGTGCGATAACCTGATTGGTTGGAGAAGACAGGGAGGGCTTACCCCCCTGTGGTACTGTGTGGAAAATTGACATAAAAAGGAGGCCTGCGTGCATCCAGAGTGTATTCTTACCATCTTCATTCTGCTGGAACATCTTGCTGTATTGCTGTTGCCCCTAGCAATAGGGAAGAGTCTTTTTTAAGACTATTATTGAGCAAATAAACATCATCTGCCTCAAGAAGATTGCTTCATCTTGTGACCTACAGGGTTATGCCAAACATAGCCCCGTCCTCCGGCTGTCCAGGGAAGCACCTAACGTCTCCAAGTTCCGCCTTCCGCCAGCTACCGGTAGAGGCCTAGCTAGGATTCGTCAACACCACACAGGTGTGGTACGCAGTGTGTCGGCACATACAGAGCAGAAACGTGGTTCCAAACGCCACGGCAGGTTAGGAGTTTGGTGGTGGCAGCATAAACCCACCGACAGCGCAGTGGGTGGAGTCAGTAACAGGCGGTTATTGACTGTAAGCAGGAATCCCCTATGTGATCAGGTCCCGTGGTGAGTGCTTTCGTACAGAACCGTCCTGTCACACCCCCATAGTGCATTACCTTACACTTGTCTGTGTTGAATCTCATTCTCCATTTTGCGGCCTATGCTTCCAGTTTAGTTAAATCATTCTGAAGAGACTCAGCATCCCCCTCCGTATTTATAACCTTACACAATTTGGTATCGTCTACAAAAATTGACACCATGCTCTCTAGATCTACTGTTGGGACGTTGATGAAAATGTTGAACAAAAGTGGTCCAAATACTGACCCTTGTGGCACACCACTTAGTACTTTGGTCAGGGCCGAAACTAGGATTTTTGTCACCCGGGGCAAGGCAGTAAGCTGGCGCGCCCCCAGGTGTAAATCTGTGTGCGTGTATGTATGTATATATATATATATATATATACACACAGTATGTACTCTATTCTTGTGCCCGGCACTCCTCGTGTATAAATACCGTTCCTTGCTGCGGTGCCGTCCCAAGTGTGTCAACCCTGTGGACATGTGTGGCGCAATGAGGCGGCACTCACCAGACTTGCAAATAATCATAAGCGTCCTTTATCGGAGTCCTACATTTCGGGCCTCCATCCGTCGTCAGGGACAAGTATCACTACTGATTATTTGCAAGTCTGGTGAGTGCCGCCTCATTGCCACACATATATACAGTATGCATATATATATGGGATGCAGTTACGTGGCCGATGCATGGGATCCCGGTGGACAGCATATTGATGCCAGGATCCTGAAGACTGACAATGCCGCCAGGCAATACCAGTTAACAGGTGCTATTTCCACTCATGGGTGTCCACGACACCCATAGAGCAGGAACAGAACCTGTGGCAAGCGCAGCAAGCCCACAAGGGGCTTTGTTGTGCTCACCCCCTGCCGGCATTCTGGCGCCGGTAACTCCATAAGGGGGCTGGTAGCTGCTGTAAAGCTTCTTATCTAGACATTTAGCTGGACTTGGTTAGACATTTGGGCTACAGATAAAGTAGAAAAGGAAATAATATCCCATACATTGATAGATATGTAAAATCACACACATTCATACTGTCACACATCTAAACACATACACGCATGCATACATTCACTCACATACATACAGTCACACACCTGTATACTGTATATACAGATGAAGCCACGCTCATCTGAGGCGGCTCCATCGTAGGTGTGCACTCCCAGCGTGACTAGGCGATCCGTCCGCCTTGTCACGCCGGGAGTCCACAGAGAGGCTCCCATTCTGAGCATCTCCGTCTGGGCGCACGCGCCTGCCCATACGGAGATTCTCCTTCATTCAAGTGAACATATAGGTATATACATACATACATACATACATACAGTGATACACAAGCACACATGAAGTTATATAGTCACACACCTATTCACATACAGTCACACACATGCACACATTCATACACACATATATAGTAGTTGCACACACATACAGTGCTCCTTCACTATAACACACTCACTATTTAGGCTGTGCTGTGCTGCTGCTCTTCTCTCCCCTCCTCTCTCCGCTGGTGCTGGCTGGCCTGGCACTGAGTACAGTGCCGTGTAGCTCCGCCCCCTTTTCGGAACTCCGGCTGTCACTTCACTTTCCAGCTCAGCAGTGCAATAGTGCACTGCTGCGGGGATCAAAAGCAGCAGGGGGAGGCTGGGGTAACTCATTCCCTGTGCCCCCTCTTAGGGCACAACAGGCAGCCCACGACTGTCCACATAGAAGAAACTGAAAGTAAACTACAGCTCCCACAGCAAGGGCTTCTGGGAGCTGTAGTTTATTTTAAGTTTCATCACAGTAGGCGTCAGCTAGTAGAGTCTGGACTGCCTTGTGCAGCTCCGACGGCTCTAAGGGACCTGTGCGCATTGGGATTCGGAGGGGGTGTTAGGTGGATCAAAGTGACCGTTGCGGCGCCCCCTCCTATCCGGCGCCCAGGTCACATGCCCCCCTAGCCCCCCCTTAATTGCGGCCATGCTTTGGTCCAATTTGAAAATGATCCATTGACCACAACGCGCTGCTCCCTATTATCTAACCAATTACTGACCCAAGTGCATATTGTGCTCCCTAACCCTAATTCTTGTAGCTTATAGATAAGACGCATGTGTGGTACAGTGCCGAAAGCTTTGGCAAAGTCTAAAAAGATTATATCCACCTCCTTACCCTGATCCAGGTTCGCACTTACTGTTTCATAAAAGCCAAGTAAGTTGGTCTGACATGATCTGTCCTTCACAAATCCATGTTGGTTCCTTTTAATTACCTTATTTGCTTCAAGGAACTTTTGAATACTGTCCCTTAGAATACCTTCCAATACTTTCCCCACTATAGATGTAAGACTAACTGGTCTATAATTACCTGGTTCAGCTTTGCTCCCTTTTTTAAATATTGGCACTACCCCCACTATACGCCAGTCCTTGGGAACCATACCCGATTTAACCGAATCCATGAAGAACAAAAATAGAGGTCTTGCTAGTTCAGCGTGCAACTCCATAAGAACCCTTGGGTGAATTCCATCGGGACCAGGTGACTTATTAATCTTTAACTTTTTTAATCGGTCACAGACTACCTCCTCACACAAATAAGCATTTAGCAGTGGGACATTATCTTTGTTGAGATTTTGTGTTAGACCCAGCATTTGGTCCTCTCTGGTAAATACCGTTGAAAAAAACTTGTTTAGTTTGTTTGCTATGTCATTATCATTTTTGATTAAGACTCCCCTCTTGTCCTTTAAAGGGCCCATACTCTCCTTCTTTAACAAAGAAAAAAACACAGAATTGGGCGCTAATGTTTAAATCGAATGTTAGCCGCACGTTCCTGGGGCTTGGTTCCTCTGCCACCACTTAAATACAGCAAGAAAAAATCAGAAACTGGAACTGCGCTTAACATTCAATTAAAGATTTTATTCATTCCCACAATAAAAAATATATAAAATGTATATATTTATACAATCACCGGCCGGATTTCATATATTGCACAGATCATAAATATGAACCTTCAATGCCTCTATACCACCTAACTATTATGCAAAGAGAAAATTTCTCCTAAAAACATGCCTGGGCGTTCATCCCAGAGCCGCGCCGCCGTTCTACTCACAGAGTCGGAAGAAACGAAGAAAGAAGACTACTGAGGCGGCAGAAGCCCTCGGGTGCTTCACTGAGGTAGCGCACAGCACTGCAGCTGTGCGTCATTGCTCCCATACACCTCACACACTCCGGTCACTGTAAGGGTGCTGGGCGCAGGGGGGGCGCCCTGGGCAGCAATAGAATACCTCTCCTATGGCAAATGACTATATACATGTACAGGTGGGCACTGTACATGTATATAAAAGAGCCCCCGCCATATTTTATTAAGTTTTAGCGGGACAGAAGCCCGCCGCCGAGGGGGCGGGGCTTCTCCCTCAGCACTCACCAGCGCCATTTTCTCTCCACAGCACCGCTGAGAGGAAGCTCCCCGGACTCTCCCCTGCTTGACACACGGTGAAAGAGGGTTTTAAAGTAGAGGGGGGGGGGGAACATAATTGGCGATTATACATTACAGCAGCGCTACTGGGTAAACATTCTGTGTTCTTCCCTGGGGTCATATAGCGCTGGGGTGTGTGCTGGCATACTCTCTCTCTGTCTCTCCAAAGGGCCTAAAGGGGAACCTGTCTTCAGAAAAGAGTTTCCCTGTGTGTGTGGAGTGTGTCGGTACGCGTGTGTCGACAAGTTTGATAATGAAGGCTCGCCTAAGGAGGAGGGGGAGTGCATGCTTGTCAGGTCGCCGTCGGCAACGCTGACACCGGACTGGATGGATATGTGGAATGTCTTGAATGCTAATGTAAATTTATTGCATAGGGTATTAGACAAGACTGAGGCTAGGGATCAGTCAGGTAGTCAGACCATGCCTGTCCCAGTGGCACCGGGACCTTCTGGGTCTCAGAAACGCACATTATCCCAGATCACTGACACAGATACCGACACGGATTCAGATTCCAGTGTCGACTATGAGGATGCAAAATTACAGCCAAAAGTGGCTAAAGGTATTCGTTACATGATCATTGCTATTAAAGAGGTTTTGCATATTACTGAGGAACCCCCTGTCCCTGACACGAGGGTACACATGTATAAAGAGAAAAAGCCTGAGATCTCCTTTCCATCCTCATTTGAGCTAAGCGAATTGTGCGAAAAGGCTTGGGAATCTCCAGACAGGAGACTACAAGTTCCCAAAAGGATTCTTATGGCGTATCCCTTCCCACAAAAGGACAGGATACGATGGGAATCTTCGCCTAAAGTAGACAAGGCGTTGACACGCTTATCCAAGAAGGTGGCACTGCCTTCCCAGGATACTGCTACCCTCAAGGATCCAGCGGATCGTAAGCAGGAAGTTACCATGAAGTACATTTACACACATTCTGGTACTATTGTTAGGCTGGCTATGGCATCGGCCAGGGTTTGTAGTGCTGTCGCAGCATGGACAGATTCCTTGTCTACGGAGATTGAGACCCTAGATAAGGATACCATTCTAATGACCCTAGAGCATATCATGGATGCTGCGTTATATATGAGGGATGCTCAAAGAGACATTTGTTTACTAAGCTCCAGAATAAATGCTATGTCTATTTCTGCTAGGCGACTCTTGTGGACCCGACGGGGGATGCAGACTCAAAGCGGCATATGGAGTCGTTGCCTTACAAGGGGGAGGAGTTGTTTGGAAAAGGCCTCTCGGACCTTGTCTCTACTGCTACGGCTGGTAAATCGAATTTTTTACCTTATGTTCCCCCACAACATACTAAGAAGGCACCTCATTACCAAATGCAGTCCTTTCGTTCAAATAAAAGCAAAAAGGTACGGGGATCGTGCTTTCCTGCCCGAGGTAAAGGCAAGGGAAAAAAGCTGCACACAGCTAGTTCCCAGGAGCAGAAGTCCCCCCCTACGTCTGCAAAATCCACCGCATGACGCTGGGACTTCCCTGGGGGGGGCCAGATCAAGTGGGGGCACGTCTTCGATTTTTCAGCCACGTCTGGGTTCACTCACAGGTGGATCCCTGGGCAATAGAGATTGTTTCTCAGGGATACAGGCTGGAATTCGAAGAGATGCCTACTCGACGGTTTTTCAAATCGGCTCTGCCAGCTTCTCCGTCAGAAAGGGAGTTAGTGTTAACTGCAATTCAAAAATTGTACCTGCAAAAGGTGATAGTCAAGGTTCCTCTTCTCCAGCAAGGAAAGGGGTATTACTCAACCCTGTTTGTGGTTCCGAAACCGGACGGTTCGGTCAGACCCATTTTGAATCTGAAATCCCTGAACCTGTACTTGAAAAAGTTCAAGTTCAAGATGGAATCGCTCAGAGCGGTCATCGTCAGCCTGGAGGGGGGGGATTGGATGCTTTCCCTGGACATAAAGGATGCTTACCTTCATGTTCCGATTTTTCTTCCTCACCAGGCGTTCCTGAGATTTGCGGTACAGGACTGTCATTGCCAATTTCAGACGTTGCCGTTTGGGCTTTCCACGGCCCCGAGAATTTTCACCAAGGTAATGGCGGAAATGATGGTGCTCCTGCGCAAGCAGGGTGTCACAATTATCCCATACTTGGACAATCTCCTCATAAAGGCGAGATCTCGAGAGAAGTTACTCGACAGCGTGTCACTGTCAGTCAGGACGTTGCAACAGCACGGCTGGATTCTCAATATTCCGAAATCCCAGCTGGTTCCTACAACGCATCTGACCTTTTTGGGCCTGATTCTGGACACAGAACAGAAAAAGGTTTTTCTTCCGATGGAAAAGGCTCAGGAGCTCATAGCTCTGGTCAGGAACCTATTAAAGTTAAAAAAGGTTTCAGTACTTCACTGCACCCATGTCCTGGGGAAGATGGCGGCATCGTACGAGGCCATCCCCTTCGGCAGGTTCCATGCAAGGACTTTTCAATGGGACCTACTGGACAAATGGTCCGGGTCTCATTTACAAATGCTTCAAAGGATCACCCTGTCTCCCAGAGCCAGGATATCTCTCCTGTGGTGGCTGCACAGTGCTCATCTCCTGGAAGGCCGCAGGTTCGGCATTCAGGACTGGATCCTGGTGACCACGGACGCGAGCCTCTGAGGTTGGGGAGCAGTTACACAGGGAAGAAATTTCCAAGGACTTTGGTCAAGTCAAGAGACTTGTCTTCACATCAACATTCTGGAACTAAGGGCCATATACAACGCCCTACGTCAAGCGGAGATCTTACTTCGCAATCGACCAGTTCTGATCCAGTCAGACAACATTACCGCAGTAGCTCATGTAAACCGCCAAGGTGGCACAAGGAGCAGAGTGGCAATGGCGGAAGCCACCAGAATTCTTCGCTGGGCGGAGAATCATGTAAGCGCACTGTCAGCAGTGTTCATTCCGGGAGTGGACAACTGGGAAGCAGACTTCCTCAGCGGACACGATCTGCATCCGGGAGAGTGGGGACTTCATCAGGAAGTCTTCGCGCACATTGCAAGTCGGTGGGGACTACCCCAAATAGACATGATGGCATCCCGTCTCAACAAAAAGCTACAAAGGTATTGCGCAAGGTCAAGAGACCCTCAGGCAGTAGCTGTGGACGCCCTAGTGACACCGTGGGTGTTCCAGTCGGTATATGTGTTTCCTCCTCTTCCTCTCATACCCAAGGTGTTGAGGATAATAAGAAAAAGAGGAGTGAGAACATTTATCATTGTTCCAGATTGGCCACGAAGGACCTGGTATCCGGATCTGCAAGAAATGCTCACAGAAGATCCGTGGCCTCTTCCTCTGAGGCAGGACCTGTTACAACAAGGTCCCTGTCTGTTCCAAGACTTACCGCGGCTGTGTTTGACGGCATGGCGGTTGAAAGCCGGATCCTAGCGGAAAAAGGTATTCCGGATGAGGTCATTCCTACGCTAATAAAGGCTAGAAAGGACATGACGTCTAAACATTATCACCGAATATGGCGAAAATATGTTTCTTGGTGTGAGGCCAGGAATGTTCCTATGGAAGAATTCCATCTAGGCCGTTTTCTTCACTTCCTACAAACTGGAGTGAATTTGGGCCTAAAATTAGGCTCCATTAAAGTTCAGATTTCTACCTTATCCATTTTCTTTCAAAAGGAATTGGCCTCGTTACCTGAAGTACAGACTTTTGTGAAGGGAGTACTGCATATTCAGCCTCCTTTTGTACCTCCGGTGGCGCCTTGGGACCTTAACGTGGTGTTAAGTTTCCTTAAGTCACATTGGTTTGACTTTGAACCACTTAAAACAGTGGAGTTGAAATTTCTCACTTGGAAGGTGGTCATGTTGTTAGCCTTGGCTTCAGCTAGGCGAGTTTCGGAATTGGCGGCTTTATCACATAAAAGCCCCTATCTGGTTTTCCATATGGATAGAGCGGAGTTGCGGACCCGTCCTCAATTCCTACCTAAGGTGGTCTCATCCTTTCATATGAACCAACCTATTGTCGTGCCTGTGGCTACACGTGACTTGGAGGATTCAGAGTCCCTTGATGTGGTCAGGGCTTTGAAAATTTACGTGGCCAGAACGGCTAGGATCAGAAAAACAGAAGCACTGTTTGTCCTGTATGCAGCCAACAAGGTTGGCGGACCTGCTTCAAAGCAGACTATTGCTCGCTGGATCTGTAACACGATTCAGCAGGCGCATTCTACGGCAGGATTGCCGTTATCGAAATCGGTTAAGGCCCATTCCACTAGGAAGGTGGGCTCGTCTTGGGCGGCTGCCCGAGGGGTCTCGGCACTACAGCTGTGCCGAGCGGCTACTTGGTCGGGGTCAAACACTTTTGCAAAGTTCTATAAATTTGATACCCTGGCTGGGGAGGAGCTCCTGTTTGCTCAATCGGTGCTGCAGAGTCATCCGCACTCTCCCGCCCGTTTGGGAGCTTTGGTATAATTCCCATGGTCCTTACGGAGTCCCAGCATCCTCTAGGACGTTAGAGAAAATAAGATTTTACACTTACCGGTAAATCTATTTCTCGTAGTCCGTAGAGGATGCTAGGCGCCCGTCCCAAGTGCGGACTTCTTCTGCAAGACTTGTATATAGTTATTGCTTACATAAGGGTTATATTATAGTTCATCGGTTTGGACCGAGACTATGTTGTTTGTTCATACTGTTAACTGGGTAGTTTATCACAGGTTATACGGTGTGATTGGTGTGGCTGGTATGAATCTTGCCCTTGGATTAACAAAAATCCTTTCCTCGTACTGTCCATCTCCTCTGGGCACAGTTTCTCTAACTGAGGTCTGGAGGAGGGGCATAGAGGGAGGAGCCAGTGCACACCCAGAGTCTAAAGTCTTTCTTAAAGTGCCCATGTCTCCTGCGGAGCCCGTCTATTCCCCATGGTCCTTACGGAGTCCCAGCATCCTCTACGGACTACGAGAAATAGATTTACCGGTAAGTGTAAAATCTTATTTTTAGTTCCCATATTACTACCCTTGCCGTCTGCTCTATTCCTCCCCCCTACTCCTCTCCTGTTTTGTTCACTAACGCCACCCCTTCTATTCTTACTGAATGACCCGTAATTTCTTGCTAAACCCTCCCCCCAGGCTCCTAGTTTAAAATCTCCTCCAACCTTCTAACCATCCTTCCCCCAAGCACCGCTGCCCCCTCCTCAGTCAGGTGCAATCCATCACAACAAAAAAGATGGCGCCTGACTGAGAAGTCCGCCCAGTGTTCTAGGAACACAAACCCTTCTTTCCTGCACCAATCCCTAAGCCACACATTTTTCCCGCCCTAATCTCCCTCTGTCTCCCTGGGCTAGCGCGTGGCATGGGTAATAATTCGGAGAATATTACCTTAGATGTCCTTGCCTTAAGTTTCTTGCCTAATTCCCTATAGTCTTTCTTAAGGACATCCCACCTTCCACTAACTTTGTCGTTGGTGCCAACATGCACCAAGACCGCAGATTCTTTCCCAGCCCCTCCCAACAATCTATCTACCCAGTCTGCAATGTGCCGCACCCGAGCACCCCGGGAGACAACAGACCGTAAGGTGATCATAGTCCCGGTAGCAGATTGCCCTATCTGTCTTCCTAATAATGGAATCCCCTACCACCACAATCTGACTAGGTACCTTACTAACTTTTATCCCAACTGCACCAGAGGGACCGCTCCTCTGGTTTGCTAGATGGAACAGTCTCCTCCGGCACCGTCATTTCCTCACTATCATCCTCCGATTCCTCGTCCAGTCGGGCAAATTTATTTGGGTTTGATAGTTCAGAGATGTCGAGCCTCCGCCTCTTTTTCTTCCTTCTAACTGTGACCCAGCTAACTGCCTTGTCATCCTCATCTACCAGTGACCCCTCCCTCCACTCCTCCACCGTTTTATCTAAACTTCGCTCGATATTGTAAATATCCCTCAGTCGCGTAACGGTTTGCTCTAGATCAGTTACCTGGGCTTACAGGGCAACCGTTCGCACACACTTCGTGCAGATGTACTCACACTGGGACGGTTGCTCCAGGTGCGTGTACATCTTGCACGACATGCACTGAGTGAAATCCCCAATCCCAGCCCCATCCATATTTTTGTAAGGTCTAACTCCCTGTTACCCAAGAAGAAATAGAGAAGCAAAACAATCTAGGCAAAACACTTACTATACAATAATGAAGTTAAGCTTATACTTATCTATCCTTTGCGTCCCCTAGTCCTTCGCTTTTATGCAGCAGTAGTCACCGGTTCATTCGCTTGTATTCAGTAGTCTCCGTCCCCTTCCGTCCTTTCCTCTGATGCCTGCAGCAGCAGTCTTCCTTGCACCCTTGTGCAGCTCAGCAGTGGATTCAGACCCCACGGACAGATTGTGTGCCCTGGTAGTACCTGCTGTCAGCAGCAGAAGGCTCCTTCCCCACCGGCAGCGTCACTGGGCAGTATCTACTATGCTCACACACAAAATAGAACAAAAACAAAGACAGAAACAAAGGCAGCCCTCAGAAAATCTGCCCCTCACACACGCAACAATCACAGCCCCTCTGCTACTCCAAGTTAGAGACCCTCTCACTCACTCGGTCAGCCCCTTGCAGCCTCACCAGAAGTTTAATGGTATTGCAAATATGTGTGTTCTTGATTGCGAATTATAAAACTCACCTTTTTCTGTATTCTAATTTCTAACTCACCTGCTGCTGATTCCAACTCACATACACTTTAAAATGCAAGCTTCCTTACAATGAGCAAGCTCTAATGAGTCTGTTCACTGACTAAATAGTCTCTCAAGCAGCTGATGTAATCAGCTCCTCCTCCTGATTACTCACACCTGATTAAACCCCCTCCCCCTGGGATTTCTCCTCATACCTTTTAAAAAAAGCACAGTACAGATACAAACAATCAGATTCACACTAACTTTCTCTATCAATATTACTATACTCTTCGCTCCCCGGCCCGCAGCGGCTGCGTGTGACGTCACGCAGTCGCCATGGACTGCCCCCCCAACGGTCCGGCCACGTCTGCGTTGGCCAGACTGCGCCTCCTAAACGGCGGCTTAACGTTGCCGTCCAGCCCCCTCCTGCCCAGAGACCACCTCTGTCTTAGAGGCAATCGCTAGGCACCGACGGCTGCCATGCGCCGGCGCATGCGCAGTTCCGTCCCGCTTGTACTAGAGCCAGATTTACACACAATATATGAGCTAAGGGGTTCATGTGAGCATTATACACAGGTGCAGCAGTATTCAATATCAGTTTTCATAAGCAGTCCTATACCGGCTCAACTAGGACTCTAAACTTTAGCAAAGCCAACTTTGACATGATGAAGGAAGCGTTAAGGGACATTGAGTGGGAAATTCTGTTTCAAGGAAAAAATACTACAGAGAAATGGGATGTATTAAAATCACTGCTGTGACCGGACGGTTCCGTACGAAAGTCCTTACTGACTCCACCCACTGCGCCTTGGGTGGGTTTATGCTGCCACCACCAAACTCCTAACCTGCCGCGGCATTTGGAACCACAGTTCTGCTATGTATGTGCCGACACGCTGCCTTACCACACCTGTGTGGTATTGACGAATCCCCACTAGTCCTCTACCAGTAGCTGGCAGAAGGCGGAACTTGGAGACATTGGGGTGCTCCCTGGACAGCCGGAGAACGGGGTTATGTTTTGCATAGGCCTGCAGGTCACAAGATGAAGCGTCATCTTTAGGCAGAAGATCTTTATTTGCCCAAATACAGCCTTCTAAAAGGCTGAGCAATACAGCAAGATGTTACTGTCACACCCCGCGGGCAGCGGCGGCCGCGCTTACCGCTGCGGGTGTCCTGGATGGCCTGGCGTCTCTCCCCTCCGGCGGCCTCGGGGGTCCGGCGTCGGGTCGGCGGGTCTCTCCGGCGGCTCCCGGAGCGAGGGCGCCGCCATGCTGCTTTAGATTAGGTAGGCGGAGCGGGGCTGACGTCATCTGCCCGCTCCGCCAATCAGACCAAGGCGGGAGGTTCAAAGCCAGACGCTGAGCAGGGAGCCGGCGCCTGTGTATCATCGTTCTGCTTGTCTGAAGCAGTGATTTCCAGAGCTCCCTTGTTCCTATTTTCCGCTGTGTCTCCAGTGTCTCCAGTGTCTCCAGTGTCTCCAGTGTCTCCAGTGTTCCAGTGTCTCCAGTGTCTCCAGTGTCCCAGTGTCTCCAGTGTCTCCAGTGTCCCAGTGTCTCCAGTGTCTCCAGTGTCCCAGTGTCTCCAGTGTCTTCACGCACCTCCGTGCCTCCAAGCGCCCGAGCGCCATCACGCACCTCCGTGCCTCCAAGCGCCCGAGCGCCATCACGCACCTCCGTGCCTCCAAGCGCCCGAGCGCCATCACGCACCTCCGTGCCTCCAAGCGCCCGAGCGCCATCACGCACCTCCGTGCCTCCAAGCGCCCGAGCGCCATCACGCACCTCCGTGCCTCCAAGCGCCCGAGCGCTATCACGCACCTCCGTGCCTCCAAGCGCCCGAGCGCCATCACGCACCTCCGTGCCTCCAAGCGCCCGAGCGCCATCACGCACTTCCGTGCCTCCAAGCGCCCGAGCGCTATCACGCACCTCCGTGCCACCAAGGCGCCTGAGCGCCATCAGCACCTCAGTACCTCGGCACCTCAGTGCCTCTGTTCCTCAGCACTCCGGTGCCTCAGCACCATAGAACCTCAGCACCTCGGAGCCTCTGCACCTTAGTATCGCAGAACTCCAACACCTCAGTACCTCGGTGTCTCAGCACCTCAGTGCCTTCAGCACCTCAATAATACCAGCATCTCTGTACCTCAGCACTCAGCACTTTCACTAGTCTTGTTTTTCAGGAGACCTTCATCATTCCTCCGTGCTTCCTGCTTACCGTCTTCATCCTGTATGAAGAAGACCTACATCCGGCCATCTCTATTGCGACCCAGTAGCGGTTCCTCTTCCCTGTCACCGGAAGAAGCCCCGAGTCCACAACACCCTTCGACCAGGTCAGTGATAGTATACACAGGCCACATGGACCCGGGGAATCGGAACCCAGAAGCAAGTGCCATCCAGGATCTGGTTTCCCGTGTACAGAGTCAGGAAGCGGCGCAAAACCAGGTGATGCGGTATCTCCAAGAGCTATCCGGCAGGTTGGATCAAATTCAGGTTTCCCTGGCTTCAGTAGTTCCAGTTCCAGCTCCAGTACCCACTCCGGCAGTCGTTCCTGTTAATGCTCACGCAGTGTCCGGTACCAGGTCACGCCTTCAGCTTCCCACTCCCTCTCGCTACAACGGCAACCCGAAGAATTGCCGTGGTTTTCTTAACCAGTGCGAGGTGCAGTTTGAACTCCTCGCACACAATTTTCCCACGGATCGATCCAAAGTAGCATACATTATTTCCTTGCTTGAGGGTTCAGCGTTGGAATGGGTGTCTCCTTTATGGGAGCGATCTGATCCTTTGGTTTCCAACTACACTAATTTCATCTCATCTTTCCGCCGGATCTTTGATGAGCCTGGCAGAACGGCCGCTGCCTCTTCAGATCTTCTTAGAGTTCGACAAGGCTCTCGTTCAGTGGGTCAGTATGTGATTCATTTTCAGACCATAGCTTCCGAATTGCGCTGGGATAATGATGCCTTACGGGCCGCTTTCTGGAACGGGCTGTCCGACCGTCTTAAAGACGAATTGATTACAAGAGATTTGCCAGATTCCTTGGAACAGTTGATCTCGCTCTGTGTGAAAGTGGATCTCCGCATGCAGGAACGAGTTGGCGAACGTTCTCGGTCTGATCGGTGCAGATTCCGGGCTCCTCCGTCTAAACCATCGGTTACGACAGCTCCAGACGAACCCATGCAAATTAATCGGTCTCGACTGTCTCCAGAGGAGCGACAGCGTCGGCGTGAGAACAAACTTTGCCTCTACTGTGGAGCCGCGGATCACTTCCTCAAGTCTTGCAAAGCTCGCCCGGGAAACGGGCAATCCTAGCCTGTTCCGGGGAAGTCAAGCTGGGTGTGGTTTCTCAATCTTCTCCAGAAGTGGACTGTTTACTCTCAGTATCTTTGTCTACTAAAACAAAAGTCAAGACCGTTATGGCTCTTTTGGATTCAGGTGCTGCAGGGAATTTTATTTCTCTTTCCTGCGCCCAGAGTTTGGGTTTGAAATTACAGTTGGTCGAACGACCTATTACTATTACAGCCATTAACGGGGTTCAAATTCCTAACGCCTTGATTACGAGTCAGTCTGAGTCAATTCAGCTACAAGTGGGAGCTTTACATCATGAACAACTGAAGTTTCTAGTTATTCAGGAAATGTCTCACGATCTCGTTTTGGGTTTTCCCTGGCTCAGGCTACACAACCCTCATGTCGACTGGGGGTCGACACAAATAATTTCTTGGAGTCCTTTCTGCCGATTGAATTGTCTTACTCCTGTCGTTCCACTCCGTGCGTCGGCCAAGTTGGACGTGGAGTTAGTTCCTGAGGCTTATCGAGAGTTTTTGGATGTCTTCTCGGAACAGGCGGCTGATAAATTACCTCCGCATAGGGCTTGGGACTGTCCCATTGAGCTCATTCCTGGGAAAATACCGCCTCGAGGTCGCACTTATCCTTTGTCGGTTCCAGAGACACAAGCTATGTCTGAGTACATTAAGTCGAATTTGCAGAAGGGCTTCATCCGTCCCTCCACTTCTCCAGCGGGAGCTGGCTTCTTCTTTGTAAAAAAAAAAGATGGAGGGCTGAGACCATGCATCGACTATCGTGGTTTAAATGAAGTCACCATTAAAAACAAGTATCCTCTGCCGCTCATCACAGAGCTTTTTGATAGAGTGCGTGGAGCTCGAGTATTTACTAAGCTTGACTTAAGAGGAGCATACAACTTGATACGTATTCGTCAAGGAGATGAGTGGAAGACGGCTTTCAATACGAGAGATGGGCATTATGAGTACCTGGTAATGCCATTTGGCCTCAGCAACGCCCCCGCTGTCTTTCAAGGATTCATTAATGAAGTCTTTCGGGATATGTTGTATCTGAATGTAGTAGTCTATTTGGATGACATTTTGATTTTTTCTAAGAATCTTTCTGAGCACCGACTACAAGTTAAGGAAGTACTCCTTCGGTTGCGCAAGAATCATCTTTATGGCAAGATCTCCAAGTGCACCTTTGAGGTTCCTTCTATTTCATTTTTGGGCTACATTATTTCTGGAACTGAATTGCGTATGGATCCGGAGAAACTTTCGGCCATCCGGGATTGGACTCAACCTCTTTCCTTAAAAGCAGTGCAACGATTTCTAGGATTCGCAAATTATTATCGGAAATTTATAAGAGGTTTCTCTACCATCGTGGCACCTATTACGGCTCTGACTAAAAAAGGGGCTGACCCAAGCAATTGGCCTTCTGAAGCAATAGCAGCGTTCAAACAGTTGAAGACCGCCTTTATATCTGCTCCCGTACTTCAGCAGCCAGATTTCCTAAAACCATTCTTTTTGGAGGTTGATGCTTCCACGGTAGGCATAGGTGCTGTACTCTCGCAATACGCCTCAGATGGGAAGTTGCATCCGTGTGGGTTTCATTCTCGCAAGTTCTCCCCTGCTGAACTAAATTACACCATCGGAGACAAAGAGCTACTGGCAATTAAATCTGCGTTGGAAGAATGGAGGTATCTTCTGGAGGGTGCTAAACACTTAATCACAATTTTTACGGACCACAAGAATTTACTGTATCTAAAGACGGCCCAATGTTTGAACCCCCGTCAGGCGAGATGGGCGCTCTTCTTTACCAGATTTTCCTTTATCATCAAGTATCGGGCTGGAATTCTAAATACCAAGGCGGATGCCCTATCCCGTTCAGTGATGGCTTCCGATGAGGAGAATACTATGGGGAAGGCATTAATCCTCAGTCCCATCTCTATTTCTGCAGCTCCCACTAGGTTGGGCCCTCCTCCGGGAAGAATGTCGGTACCAGTTAAATTTCGACCGAGACTGTTGCAGTGGGCACACACTTCTAAGTTTTCTGGTCATCCGGGAATTCAGAAAATGTGGGAATTTCTGCGAAGATCATACTGGTGGGACACTATGAAAAAAGATGTTCAAGAGTATGTCAATTCGTGTCCTCAATGTGCTCAGCACAAAACTCCACGTCTGCCGCCTACGGGTTTGTTGCATCCTTTGTCCATTCCTAAAAAGCCTTGGACTCATATCTCGATGGACTTTGTTACTGAATTACCGCTCTCTAAGGGTCATAACACCATTTGGGTGATCATTGACCGATTCTCTAAGATGGCACATTTTATTCCGTTGACCGGATTACCCTCCGCTTCCAAGTTGGCCCTGTTATTCATCCAAGAGCATTTCCGCCTGCACGGGTTACCTCTGGAAATAGTCTCAGATCGGGGAGTACAGTTTACAGCGAGATTCTGGAGAGCCCTCTGTTCAACTCTACAAATTAAGCTCAAATTCTCTTCTGCTTACCATCCACAGACTAATGGGCAAACTGAACGCGTCAATCAGGATCTAGAGACTTTTCTCCGTATTTACCTTTCCCCTTCTCAAGATAACTGGGTGGAGTTGTTACCGTGGGCTGAGTTTGCCCACAACCATTTTTATCATTCTTCTACTGGTGAGTCTCCATTCTTTATTAATTATGGATTTCATCCCCAAGTTCCGGAGTTGCCCATTTGTCCTCCAGAAGAAGTTCCTGCTGCAGCCTCAACTCTTCGACATTTCACTCAAATTTGGAGCCGAGTTCATGCCAATCTTAAGAGGGTTTCCGGTCGCTATAAATTCTTTGCGGATAGGAAACGACGAGCAGCTCCTCAATATAAGGTTGGTGACAAGGTATGGCTCTCTACCCGCAATCTTCGTTTGAAAGTACCCACCATGAAATTTGCCCCAAGGTTCATTGGTCCTTTCTCAGTGCGGCAAGTCTTGAACCCGGTCGTTTGCAAATTGGAGTTGCCTTCCCACCTTCGAATTCCAAACTCCTTCCACGTCTCTCTCCTCCGCCCCCTCATTCTAAATCGGTTCCACTCAGCATCTCCTAGGCCAACTACTACTGTGTCTGAAGCTGGGACAGAATTTGAAATCAAAGCTATTCTTGACTCTCGTTATTTTCATAAGAAATTACAGTACTTGGTAGAATGGAAAGGTTATGGTCCTGAAGAGAGAAGTTGGATCAATGCTACTGAGGTAATGGCTCCCCGACTGGTTCGAATCTTCCATTCCAGACATCCAACTAAACCCGGAAAGTGTCCAGGGGCCACTCCTGGAGGAGGGGGTACTGTCACACCCCGCGGGCAGCGGCGGCCGCGCTTACCGCTGCGGGTGTCCTGGATGGCCTGGCGTCTCTCCCCTCCGGCGGCCTCGGGGGTCCGGCGTCGGGTCGGCGGGTCTCTCCGGCGGCTCCCGGAGCGAGGGCGCCGCCATGCTGCTTTAGATTAGGTAGGCGGAGCGGGGCTGACGTCATCTGCCCGCTCCGCCAATCAGACCAAGGCGGGAGGTTCAAAGCCAGACGCCGAGCAGGGAGCCGGCGCCTGTGTATCATCGTTCTGCTTGTCTGAAGCAGTGATTTCCAGAGCTCCCTTGTTCCTATTTTCCGCTGTGTCTCCAGTGTCTCCAGTGTCTCCAGTGTCTCCAGTGTCTCCAGTGTTCCAGTGTCTCCAGTGTCTCCAGTGTCCCAGTGTCTCCAGTGTCTCCAGTGTCCCAGTGTCTCCAGTGTCTCCAGTGTCCCAGTGTCTCCAGTGTCTTCACGCACCTCCGTGCCTCCAAGCGCCCGAGCGCCATCACGCACCTCCGTGCCTCCAAGCGCCCGAGCGCCATCACGCACCTCCGTGCCTCCAAGCGCCCGAGCGCCATCACGCACCTCCGTGCCTCCAAGCGCCCGAGCGCCATCACGCACCTCCGTGCCTCCAAGCGCCCGAGCGCCATCACGCACCTCCGTGCCTCCAAGCGCCCGAGCGCCATCACGCACCTCCGTGCCTCCAAGCGCCCGAGCGCCATCACGCACCTCCGTGCCTCCAAGCGCCCGAGCGCCATCACGCACTTCCGTGCCTCCAAGCGCCCGAGCGCTATCACGCACCTCCGTGCCACCAAGGCGCCTGAGCGCCATCAGCACCTCAGTACCTCGGCACCTCAGTGCCTCTGTTCCTCAGCACTCCGGTGCCTCAGCACCATAGAACCTCAGCACCTCGGAGCCTCTGCACCTTAGTATCGCAGAACTCCAACACCTCAGTACCTCGGTGTCTCAGCACCTCAGTGCCTTCAGCACCTCAATAATACCAGCATCTCTGTACCTCAGCACTCAGCACTTTCACTAGTCTTGTTTTTCAGGAGACCTTCATCATTCCTCCGTGCTTCCTGCTTACCGTCTTCATCCTGTATGAAGAAGACCTACATCCGGCCATCTCTATTGCGACCCAGTAGCGGTTCCTCTTCCCTGTCACCGGAAGAAGCCCCGAGTCCACAACACCCTTCGACCAGGTCAGTGATAGTTACAAGATGGTATAATACACTCTGGATGCTCGCAGGCCTCCTTTTTATGTCAATTTTCGACACAGTACAACAGGGGGTTATGTCCCCCCTGAGTCCTTTCTATCCAATCAGGATATCTTACAAAATACAAATAAATTAATAAAACAATTTCCTCTTTCCTGTCCCACAGACGTTTGTTATCAGTTTAACATTCACTATTGATAAATTTATCACATAGCTTCAAATACGGTTTGCATTTTATTTCCCAAACAAATGTTCTTCCTTCCTGCATATACCATTCAGGATTCGTATATCAATGAAACCAGCTACATAAATAAATACAGGTTCCCAACCCAATCTGACACTCGCAGTCATTACCTGCCGTGCACATCAAAAGGGTTTTGTCATTCACACCTCTGCTAGGACAGGGCGATTAGCATGCCACTTCCTATTCCCAGAAGATAAGAGATCCTTATTCAGACAGATATAGTAAGTTCATTTTTCCCTTTAAAATACATGTGACCACATCTTAAATATAAGTACATTTAAACATGCAATCCTACAATTGTGCACAGAGCACTACATATGACATGTTAAAACACATAATTAAACATATTTTTAAACAGTCCGCACCCAGCGCCGTAAGTACGTTTAACAGTGACGCCAAGCGCCTATTGTCCAAATGGTGCCTGGCAGCTGAGGATTAACCCCTTCAGTGACACGGCCGCCATTAACCATGTGGCGGAGGGCTCTCTCCGGCCACAACTGATAATTAATAATACTCGTAAATTTATTCCCACCAGCAGCAAAAAATGGAATAAAAAGCCCAAACCAATGTGGCTTAACAAAAATATAAAGGAATTAATGGACAAAAAAAGACGAGCATTTAAAAACTACAAATCTGAGGGGGATGCGGAGTGATTTCAGCACTGTAAGAACTGTAACAAAATATGCAAAAAAGGAATAAGAGTGGCTAAAGTAGAGACTGAAAAACTAGTAGGAAAGGAAAGCAAAGCTAATCCCAAATTTTTTTTTAAGTACATCAACAGCAAGAGACTATAGAAGGAGAGTATAGGCCCTTTAAAGGACAAGAGGGGAGTCTTAATCAAAAATGATAATGACATAGCAAACAAACTAAACAAGTTTTTTTCAACGGTATTTACTAGAGAGGACCAAATGCTGGGTCTAACACAAAATCTCAACAAAGATAATGTCCCACTGCTAAATGCTTATTTGTGTGAGGAGGTAGTCTGTGATGATTAAAAAAGTTAACGATTAATAAGTCACCTGGTCTTGATGGAATTCACCTGAGGGTTCTTAAGGAGCTGCACGCTGAACTAGCAAGACCTCTATTTTTGATCTTCATGGATTCGGTTAGATCGGGTATGGTTCCCAAAGACTGGCGTATAGTGGAGGTAGTGCCGATATTCAAAAAGGGGAGCAAAGCTGAACCAGGTAATTATAGACCAGTTAGTCTTACATCTATAGTGGGGAAAGTAATGGAAGGTATTCTAAGGGACAGTGGCCCTTATTCCGAGTTGTTCGCTCGGTAAAAATCTTCGCATCGCAGCGATTTTCCGCTTAATGCGCAATGTCCGCACTGCGACTGCGCCAAGTAAATTTGCTATGCACTTAGGAATTTTACTCACGGCTTTTTCATCGGTCTGGCGATCGTAATGTGATTGACAGGAAATGGGTGTTACTGGGCGGAAACAGGCCGTTTTATGGGCGTGTGAAAAAACGATACCGTTTCCGGAAAAAACGCAGGAGTGGCTGGAGAAACAGGGGAGTGTCTGGGCGAACGCTGGGTGTGTTTGTGACGTCAAACCAGGAACGACAAGCACTGAACTGATCGCAGATGCCGAGTAAGTCTGGAGCTACTCAGAAACTGCTACGAGGTGTGTAATCGCAATATTGCGAATACATCGTTCGCAATTTTAAGATGCTAAGATTCACTCCCAGTAGGCGGCGGCTTAGCATGAGCAAATCTGCTAAAATCCGCTTGCGAGCGAACAACTCGAAATGACCTCCAGTATTCAAAAGTTCCTTGAAGCAAAGAAGGTCATTAAAAGGAACCAACATGGATTTGTGAAGGACAGATCATGTCAGACCAACTTACTTGGCTTTTATGAAACAGTAAGTGCGAACCTTGATCAGGGTAAGGAGGTGGATGTAATCTTTTTAGACTTTGCCAAAGCTTTGAATACTGTACCACATATGCATCTTATCTATAAGTTACAAGAATTAGGGCTGGGGAGCACAATATGCACTTGGGTCAGTAATTGGTTAGATAATAGGGAGCAGCGCGTTGTGGTCAATGGATCATTTTCAAATTGGACTAAAGTACTAAGTGATGTGAAACAAGGGTCTGTACTTGGTCCACTTTTGTTTAACATTTTCATCAACAACCTAACAGTAGGTCTAGAGAGCATGGTGTCAATTTTTGCAGACGATACCAAATTGTGTAAGGTTATAAATACGGAGGGGGATGCTGAGTCTCTTCAGAGGCCACATCTTGAATACTGTGTGCGATTTTGGGCACATATTACAAAAAGGATATCCTGGAGCTAGAAAATGTTCAGAGGCGGGCGACCAAACTAATCAAGGGCATGGAGACGCTGGAATACGAGGAAAGGCTTGCAAGGCTAGGCATGTTTACATTGGAAAAGAGGAGACTACCAGGGGACATGATCAACATCTACAAATATATAAGTGGTCAATACACAGAGCTTGGGAGGGACCTATTTTCTATAAGACCAGCACAGAGGACACGTGGTCACTCGCTTAGGAGTTTCCGCACATTGAGGCGAAAAGGTTTTTTCACAGTAAGGACAATACGTGTTTGGAATTCCCTGCCTGAAAGAGTAGTAATGGCGGACTCAGTAAACACCTTTAAGAATGGGTTAGATAAATTCCTATTGGATAAAGATATTCAGGGTTATGGTGCGTAGGCACGCATTATAGTTAATATAACTAGTCGTAACATAAAAATAACTAGTCCTCAGTGGCGGTTCTTGCCACGGGCAAGCGGTACTTTTGCCCGGGGCGCCGCCTTCCGGAGGGCGCCGGCGCCATCCGGAGGGCGCCGCACCAGGGCAAGATCCGCCACTGTGCCCCCCGTAGTGCCCTGCTGTGCCCCCCCCCCCCGCTTTGAAGGGAACCAGACGCGTAGCGTCTAGTTTCCCTTCATGGAGAGGACCTTAGTTGTGCGGTGCGCGATGACGTCATCGCGCACCGCACAGCAAAGGTCCTCTCCATGAAGGGAAACTAGACGCTACAGTCTAGTTTCCCTTCGTCTAGAGGACCTTTGCTGTGCGATGCGCGATGACGTCATCGCGCACCGCACAGCATAGTGGCACAGACACTAGGGGTCATAATTGACCTCTAGTGTCTATGCTGTTCTATGGGAGAGACGTAATAACGTCTCTCCCATAGATCGAAGAGAACAGAAGAGAGGAGGAGAGGAGAAGAGGAGAAGAGCGGCGCCGCCGGCGGAGGGGGTCTAGATCAGGAACGGGGATGGTAAGTATACTTTTTATTTATTTTTATTTTTTCTTTCAGTGCGCTGACCACGCCCCCAATCGAAGCCACGCCCCCCATATTTTGCCCGGGGCGCCACAGATCATAGAACCGGCCCTGCTAGTCCTATAATAAGACTGCATAGGAGACCACAAATAGGTTGAACTCGATGGACAATTGTCTTTTTACTATGTTACTTACTATATACTGTTGGAAATTTGGTGAGTTTTAATTAGAGATGTGTGGAAAAGATAGGCAGGTGATGTTTTGCTCTAGCGTTTTGATTATAAAAATGTGATTAGGATAATACAAAGAAGATATTCATAATATATTACTTCTATTTTTCACATACTTTATATAGTCAAAACTCTGGCTGTATGTTAGTATGACAGGAAAGGCTTTGCCTCACCTGCTTCACCCCACCGCACGTCACTGCTACACAATTGCATCTATATAAAATAGCCTGGTGTGCTAACATTGTTCCCCATCATTTTATACTGCTGATACCTAGATTTGATTATGTGGGTTAAATCAGAGCTGGATTAAGGGGTGGGGCCCAGGGGGTACATTACGCTGGGCCCCCTATCCCAGGGGCCTTTCGTCCCTGCCATCCACTACAGGCTGCTTGCATGTATGCCCGTCCTGTGCCCTCTGTCAGGCTGGCTCGCGCAGTGCCTGCAGAATGGTAGATGGTTTTTTTGAGGATTTTTGGGAGAAAAAAGGGGGCGTGGCCACACCTCAGTGGTAAGGCCACGCCCACCGGCTTTGCCAGGATCCATCCGTTGCTCTCTTTGTGACCTTGCCTGCTCCTGTGTTTGTCTCTTGTGGTCACTTATCAGCATTCTGCAGCTGGGTCAGACCTGGAGGAGGTAATTACAAAGCAGCACTCAGACTTTTTCAAAGTGCAAATGTATTATAAAGCATTATATATACAGCCAGTGTCAGCTGTATCTATTATGCTTTAATACACACACACACACACACACACACACACACACACACACACACACACACACACACACACATATACCATTTTGTCCACAGGAGCCACCTGTTCTTTAGCATACCTCCCAACTTTGATCTCAGCGGTGGAGGGACAGCAACGCGTGCCGAAGGCGCGTGCCCGTTTTTAGGGGGCGTGGCCTAATGGAAATGGAGCGTGGCCTCACGGCAAGTGCCGTGATTGCAAGCCACGCCCCCGCTTTCTTCATTATGGGGGCATAAACAGCGCTGTGAGAGCTGCTGGTCATGCCCCCTGTCCCTTTCTGCCGTGAATAGACGCTGTGCGCATGCGCATAGCATCTATTCACCGCTGCTCTCCACAGAACAGCGAGTGACAGGGAGGGATCTCCCAACTGCCCCCCCCCCCCCCCACCTGCGGGACACTGCGACTCGCGGGTGGAACAGCGGGACAGACCGTGAAAAACGGGACTGTCCCGCCAAAATCGGGACAGTTGGGAGGTATGTCTTTAGTGCTTCTGGCCTCCCAGAGCCTTAATCCAGCTCTGGGTTAAATCTGTATTGACTGTAGCTGTTTCCTGACTGTGTACTTACCTTTTCGTTGTTCAGGCTTTAACATTTTACTTTGGAATGTATTCTGATTTTGTAGTTTTCTGTCTGACTCCTTACCCTGACCTTTGCCCTGACTAAGGGCCTAATTCAGACCTGGACGCTGCTACAACAGCCGTTGCAGGCTGAAGCCCGGTGAGGGGTGCGCACGTGCACCAGCCGCACTGCGTGTGAGCACGCGGTGTGATGCAATGTCACTTGTGCGATGGCCTCTGCCTGATTGGCAGGCAGAGGCGGTCTCGGGGCGTGTCGTTGGCATTGCGGCTGCATTTTCAGGGCGTGGTCCGGACAATGCAAGCGTGTCTGGACCATTTGCGGGGTGGGCTGCGACGGCTGCATGACGATCACATTCAGCTGTTGGGGCCAAAAACATGGCGGGTAGCTGCCTGCCTTCGTAGCTAGGCTGCATAGACAGGGAGCTACTCGGCAGGTGCAAAAGCATCGCCGCTATGTGATGCTTTCCACGTCTGCGGGGGGGCAGGACCCGCCCTGTGCTGGGCGTCCCCCCGCATGTCAGAAATTTTGATTGTAGATGTGCGTTTTTTCACACATCAACGATCAGGTCTGAATTAGGTCCTAAATTTCTTAATTATAATTAAGTACCTTGGTGACCACTTATTACCCTCTAGTCTTTGTAGCATAGTAGGCAACGTGGTCATGCAGTGGTTAGCATTGCTGCCTAACAGCACAGGGGCAATAGCATACCTCCCAAAATCTATAAAAGTAAATCCGGGACATCTTCATGCGGAGAAGCCGTGCCCGCTGAAAAGGCGGCGATGCTTATGGCAAGGGGGCGTTGCTTTGGGGGAGTACCACTGATCGCGAGCAACACTGACATTTTCTGTAACTATGGGGGCATGGCAAGCTCTCTATGAGCTGCTGGCCTGCCCCCAGTCCCTCTGACTCCCATGAATAGATGCTGTGTGCAGGCGCACAGCGTCTATTCACCGCTGCTCTGCTAGGCAGGGCAGCGATGACAGGAGCCTCCCAAATGCCACTGGCCCCCCACCATGGAACACTGCGGCCCGCGGGTGGGACAGGTGGATTGTCCCCATAAACGGGACTGTCCCACGAAAATCGGGACAGTTGGGAGGTATGGCAACAGGTTCAATTGCAACCAACACCCAATTGGTGTGGAGTCTGTACATTCTCCTCATATCTGTGTGGGTTTCTTTGTGGTACTGGTAACTGGTTGGTTAATTACGTTCTGACAAAAAATAACTCTAGTGTGTGTGTGTGTGTGTGTGTGTGTGTGTGTGTGTGTGTGTGTGTGTGTGTGTGTGTGTGTTAGAAAATTTACGGAAAGCTCCAATGTAGCAGGGTCTGATGTGAATGAGAAACCTTCGCAGTAAAGCACAACATACTACAGTACATACAGTGTCGGACTGGGACATGTAGGGCCCACCGGGGGAATACAGTGGTAGAGGCCCATGTTTAGGGGTGTGGCCAGTCTCTAGAGGGGGGGTGCCCAGCCGCCACATTGGTTTGCCTAACCATTTTGCAAGTGTTGGTCCCCTAAATAAATATATACAGTAAATACTGTGGGTGCATGCATGATAAAGTACTAGATTAGTAACAGCACAGTCTGGAACCTGATGCCTAGAGGAGGGGGTGGGCCCCCCAGGCAGTAGAGCCCACCAGTGGTTCCCATGTACCCCTGTGGGCCAGTCCAACCCTGAGTACACAATCTGTATAAAACCAGTTAATATATAAGATTTTAGACCTACCGGTAAATCTTTTTCTCGTAGTCCGTAGAGGATGCTGGGACTCCGTAAGGACCATGGGGATAGACGGGCTCCGCAGGAGACATGGGCACTTTAAGAAAGACTTTGGATCTGGGTGTGCACTGGCTCCTCCCTCTATGCCCCTCCTCCAGACCTCAGTTAGAGAAACTGTGCCCAGAGGAGATGGACAGTACGAGGAAAGGATTTTTGTTAATCCAAGGGCAAGATTCATACCAGCCACACCAATCACACCGTATAACCTGTGATATACTAACCAGTTAACAGTATGAAAACAACATAGCATCAGTCCAAGACCGATGAAAACTATAACATAACCCTTATGTAAGCAAAACTATATACAAGTCTTGCAGAAGAAGTCCGCACTTGGGACGGGTCGCCCAGCATCCTCTACGGACTACGAGAAAAAGATTTACCGGTAGGTTTAAAATCTTATTTTCTCTAACGTCCTAGAGGATGCTGGGACTCCGTAAGGACCATGGGGATTATACCAAAGCTCCCAAACGGGCGGGAGAGTGCGGATGACTCTGCAGCACCGATTGAGCAAACAGGAGGTCCTCCTCAGCCAGGGTATCAAACTTATAGAACTTTGCAAAGGTGTTTGACCCCGACCAAGTAGCAGCTCGGCACAGCTGTAGTGCCGAGACCCCTCGGGCAGCCGCCCAAGACGAGCCCACCTTCCTAGTGGAATGGGCCTTAACCGATTTTGGTAACGGCAATCCTGCCGTAGAATGCGCCTGCTGAATCGTGTTACATATCCAGCGAGCAATAGTCTGCTTTGAAGCAGGGCCGCCGACCTTGTTGGCTGCATACAGGACAAACAGTGCTTCTGTTTTTCTGATCCTAGCCGTTCTGGCCACGTAAATTTTCAAAGCCCTGACCACATCAAGGGACTCGGAATCCTCCAAGTCACCCGTAGCCACAGGCACCACAATAGGTTGGTTCATATGAAAGGATGAGACCACCTTAGGTAGGAATTGAGGACGGGTCCGCAATTCCGCTCTATCCATATGGAAAACTAGATAGGGGCTTTTATGTGATAAAGCCGCTAATTCCGAAACTCGCCTAGCCGAAGCCAAGGCTAACAACATGACCACCTTCCAAGTGAGATATTTCAACTCCACTGTTCTAAGTGGTTCAAACCAATGTGACTTAAGGAAACTTAACACCACGTTAAGGTCCCAAGGCGCCACCGGAGGTACAAAAGGAGGCTGAATATGCAGTACTCCCTTCACAAAAGTCTGTACTTCAGGTAGAGAGGCCAATTCCTTTTGAAAGAAAATGGATAAGGCCGAAATCTGAACTTTAATGGAGCCTAATTTTAGGCCCAAATTCACTCCAGTTTGTAGGAAGTGAAGAAAACGGCCTAGATGGAATTCTTCCGTAGGAGCATTCCTGGCCTCACACCAAGAAACATATTTTCGCCATATTCGGTGATAATGTTTAGATGTCACGTCCTTCCTAGCCTTTATTAGCGTAGGAATTACCTCATCCGGAATACCTTTTTCCGCTAGGATCCGGGGTTCAACCGCCATGCCGTCAAACGCAGCCGCGGTAAGTCTTGGAACAGACAGGGACCCTGTTGCAACAGGTTCTGTCTTAGAGGAAGAGGCCACAGATCTTCTGTGAGCATTTCCTGCAGATCCGGATACCAGGTCCTTCGTGGCCAATCCGGAACAATGAGTATTGTTCTCACTCCTCTTTTTCTTATTATTCGCAACACCTTGGGTATGAGAGGAAGAGGAGGAAATACATAGACCGACTGGAACACTTGGGTATGAGAGGAAGAGGAGGAAATACATAGACCGACTGGAACACCCACGGTGTCACTAGGGCGTCCACAGCTACCGCCTGAGGATCTCTTGACCTGGCGCAATACCTTTGTAGCTTTTTGTTGAGACGGGACGCCATCATGTCTATTTGGGGCAGTCCCCACCGACTTGCAATCTGTGCGAAGACTTCCTGATGAAGTCCCCACTCTCCCGGATGCAGGTCGTGTCTGCTGAGGAAGTCTGCTTCCCAGTTGTCCACTCCCGGAATAAACACTGCTGACAGTGCGCTTACATGATTCTCCGCCCAGCGAAGAATTCTGGTGGCTTCCGCCATTGCCACTCTGCTCCTTGTGCCGCCCTGGCGGTTTACATGAGCTACTGCGGTGACGTTGTCTGACTGGATCAGAACTGGTCGGTCGCGAAGTAAGGTCTCCGCTTGACGTAGGGCGTTGTATATGGCCCTTCGTTCCAGGATGTTGATGTGAAGACAAGTCTCTTGACTTGACCAAAGGCCTTGGAAATTTCTTCCCTGTGTGACTGCTCCCCAACCTCGGAGGCTCGCGTCCGTGGTAACCAGAATCCTGAATGCCGAACCTGCGGCCTTCTAGAAGGTGAGCAATCTGCAGCCACCACAGGAGAGATACCCTGGCCCTGGGGGACAGGGTGATCCGCTGATGCATTTGCAGATGTGACCCGGACCATTTCTCCAATAGGTCCCATTGGAAAGTCCTTGCATGGAACCTGCCGAAGGGAATGGCTTCGTACGTCGCCACCATTTTTCCCAGGACTTGAGTGCAATGATGTACAGACACTTGTTTTGGCTTCAACAGGTTCTTGACTAGAGTCATGAGTTCCTGCGCTTTTTCTATCGGAAGAAAAACCCTTTTCTGGTCTGTGTCCAGAATCATGCCCAAGAAGGGCAGACAAGTCGTAGGATTCAGCTTCGACTTTGGAATATTGAGAATCCAGCCGTGTCGCTGTAACACCTTCAGTGAAAGTGATACGCTGTTCAGCAACTTCTCCCGTGATCTCGCTTTTATGAGGAGATCGTCCAAGTACGGGATAATTGTCACACCCTGCTTGCGCAGGAGCACCATCATTTCCGCCATTACCTTGGTGAAAATTCTCAGGGCCGTGGAAAGCCCAAACGGCAACGTCTGAAATTGGTAATGACAATCCTGTACCGCAAACCTCAGGTACGCCTGATGAGGAGGATATATGGGAACATGCAGGTATGCATCCTTTATGTCCAGAGATACCATAAAATCCCCCCCTTCCAGGCTGGCGATGACCGCTCTGAGCGATTCCATTTTGAATTTGAACCGTTTTAAGTAAAGGTTCAGGGATTTTAAATTCAAAATGGGTCTGACCGAACCGTCCGGTTTCTGGACCACAAACAGAGTTGAGTAGTACCCCTTCCCTCTTTGAAGCAGGGGAACCTCGACCACCACTTGTTCAAGACACAATTTGTGAATCGCATGTAACACTATCTCCCTTTCCAGGGTAGAAGTCGGTAGCGCCGATTTGAAAAACCGGCGAGGAGGCACCTCTTCGGATTCCAGCTTTTATCCCTGGGAAACAATTTCTGTTGCCCAGGGATCCACCTGTGAGTGAACCCAGATGTGGCTGAAAAGTCGAAGACGTGCCCCCACTGGAGCGGACTCCCTCAGGGGAGCCCCAGCGTCATGCGGTGGATTTTGCAGAGTCCGGGGAGGACTTCTGTTCCTGGGAACTAGCTGTGTGGTGCAGCTTTTTCCCTCTGCCCTTACCTCTGGCAAGAAAGGACGATCCACGTACTCTTTTGCTTTTATTTGAACGAAAAGGACTGCATTTGATAATGAGGCGCTTTCTTAGATTGTGAGGGAATATAAGGCAAAAAATTCGATTTACCTGCCGTAGCTGTGGAGACGAGGTCCGAGAGGCCCTCTCCAAACAATTCCTCACCCTTGTAAGGCAAAAACCCCATATGCCTCTTTGAGTCGGCATCACCTGACCATTGTCGGGTCCATTAGACTCGCCTAGCAGAAATAGACATAGCATTTATTCTGGAATCCAGTAAACTAATGTCTCTTTGAGCATCCCTCATATATAAGACAGCATCTTTTATATGCCCTAGGGTCATTAAAATGGTATCCTTATCAAGGGTCTCAATATCCGCTGATAAGGAATCTGTCCATGCTGCTACAGCACTACAATCCCAGGCCGACGCAATTGCCGGTCTGAGTAACGTACCAGAATGTGTGTAAATGGACTTCAAGGTAACCTCCTGCTTGCGGTCAGCAGGATCCTTGAGGGTAGCCGTATCTTGGGATGGGAGCGCTATCTTTTTTGATAAGCGTGTCAAAGCCTTGTGTACCCTAGGGGAGGATTCCCACCGTATTCTGTCCTTTGGCGGGAAAGGATACGCTATAAGAATCCTTTTGGGTATCTGCAGTTTTTTGTCTGGAGTTTCCCACGCTTTTTCGCATAATTCGTTCAGCTCATGTGAGGAGGGAAAGGTGACCTCAGGTTTCTTTCCCTTATACATGTGTACCCTCGTGTCAGGGACAGGGGGTTCCTCTGTGATATGCAAAACATCTTTTATTGCAATAATCATATATCGAATCATATAGCCACTTTTGGCTGTAATTTTGCATCATCGTAGTCGACACTGGAGTCTGAATCCGTGTCGGTATCTGGGTCTACTATTTGGGATAGTGGGCGCTTCTGAGACCCCGAAGGTCCCGGCGACATTGGGACAGACATGGGTTGACTCCCTGGGGTATATTTACTAAGCTCCCGATTTTGACCGAGATGCCGTTTTTTCTTCAAAGTGTCATCTCGGTTAATCTCGGTCATTTACTAAACACTAATCACGGCAGTGATGAGGGCATTCGTAATTTTTTGCTAGTTCAGGTAAAAAATTACGAATGAATACACCATCGGTCAAATTACGCCTGTTTAGATATGAATCTCGGTCATTTACTAAGAAGTGCAAAGCAAAAAAACACAAAACACTGCCGTGAAAAATTACAACTCGTAAAAAAGTCCTAAAAAAAAACAGACCTGCTTTTTTTTTCCGTGATTTGAGATGCATGCAGGGATCCATGAGATCCGTGCATGTATATCAGTGGGAAGGGGTGGGAAAGTGCTTATTTTTGCCAAAAAAATTGCGTGGGGTCCCCCCTCCTAAGCATAACCAGCCTCGGGCTCTTTGAGCCGATCCTGGTTGCAGAAATATGGGGGAAAAAATGACAGGGGTTCCCCCATATTTAAGCAACCAGCATCGGGCTCTGCGCCTGGTCCTGGTCCCAAAAATACGGGGGACAAAAAGAGTAGGGGTCCCCCGTATTTTTAAAACCAGCACCGGGCTCCACTAGCTGGACAGATAATGCCACAGCCGGGGGTCACTTTTATACAGCGCCCTGCGGCCGTGGCATCAAAAATCCAACTAGTCACCCCTGGCCGGGGTACCCTGGGGGAGTGGGAACCCCTTCAATCAAGGGGTCCCCCCCCCCAGCCACCCAAGGGCCAGGGGTGAAGCCCGAGGCTGTCCCCCCCCATCCAATGGGCTGCGGATGGGAGGGCTGATAGCCTTTGTTGTAAAATAAAAGATATTGTTTTTAGTAGCAGTACTACAAGTCCCAGCAAGCCTCCCCCGCATGCTGGTACTTGGAGAACCACAAGTACCAGCATGCGGCGGAAAAACGGGCCCGCTGGTACCTGTAGTACTACCACTAAAAAAATACCCAAAAAAACACAAGACACACACACCGTGAAAGTATAATTTTATTACATACATACACACATACATACATACTTACCTTATGTTCTCACGCAGGTCGGTCCTCTTCTCCAGTAGAATCCAAGGGCTACCTGTTGAAGAAATTCTACTCACCAGATCCATGGGTCCAGGCTCCTCGGCAAATCCAGGGTTAATCCACGTACTTGAATAAAAAAAAAAAACGGTGTCCCGACCACGAACTGAAAGGGGACCCATGTTTGCACATGGGTCACCTTCCCACGAATGCCAGAAACCCACTTTGACTTCTGTCTAAGTGGGTTTCTTCAGCCAATCAGGGAGTGCCACGTTGTAGCACTCTCCTGATCAGCTGTGTGCTGCTGTCCTCACTGACAGGCGGCACACGGCAGTGTTACAATGTAGCGCCTATGCGCTCCATTGTAACCAATGCTGGGAACTTTCTGCTCAGCGGTGACGTCACTTTAGGTCAACCGCAGGGCAGAAAGTTCCCATCATTGGTTACAATGTAGCGCATAGGCGCTACATTGTAACACTGCCGCGTGCTGCCTGTCAGTGAGGACAGCAGCACACAGCTGATCAGGAGAGTGCTACAACGTGGCACTCCCTGATTGGCTGAAGAAACCCACTTAGACAGAAGTCAAAGTGGGTTTCTGGCATTCGTGGGAAGGTGACCCATGTGCAAACATGGGTCCCCTTTCAGTTCGTGGTCGGGACACCGTTTTTTTTTATTTATTCAAGTACGTGGATTAACCCTGGATTTGCCGAGGAGCCTGGACCCATGGATCTGGTGAGTAGAATTTCTTCAACAGGTAGCCCTTGGATTCTACTGGAGAAGAGGACCGACCTGCGTGAGAACATAAGGTAAGTATGTATGTATGTGTGTATGTATGTAATAAAATTATACTTTCACGGTGTGTGTGTCTTGTGTTTTT